>NC_034593.1:18082106-18092106 GCF_900095145.1 Mus pahari | reverse complement strand
TACATCCCTCACCATTATTCTTTAAAAAGAAAATTACATGAAAAATAAACATTCTAAAAAAAAAAACAAAGTACAATCAGTTAATTTCGTTCACAAACTTCTGTGATATATTTGTGATGCTGCTGTCACTATGTAAGTCAATTTATGAATGAATGCTGAAAAATATATCACATATATAGTGACATAAAGATGTTTGGAAGCAACAGAGTATCAGGAAAATCAAAAATTACTTGAAAAGACATATGTGTTCTTCTTGCTCATTTTGCACTTGTTGAAGGAGAATAAAAAAAGTTACCATTTCTATCCATGGGGTTTTCATGCTGTTACTCATTAATAGAAAGAATAGGATACCAAAACCTAGTAGTGAAACTATTTCAGAGGATTAACAAAGGCAAATTTGGTTTTTTTATCCAACACTCAAAATATACACTAGAGATGTCTGCAATTATTATTTTGACTTTGTATTTTAATTTCATATTTAATTTGCAATGAAATATAATAAATATATATGAAAGTGCATTGATGATAGCTATATGATTCAATCTGGAGAAAACAAGGGAAATTTCTGTATGAGAGAAGTCCTGCCTGAATGTGTATCACTGACATTGTCATGGCTACGTCAACAAACCCATAGCCTCAGATCCATGGAGTAATGGCAAAACTTTTCCTCTGGCAATCAGCCTCAGAAGGAAATGGCAAATGCTTCTTTCTGGTATATTGTGGGTGCTGGTGGTGCATAAAGAAAAAATCAAGCATAGCCTTTTTTCTTCTGGAAATGTACAGACACTGTGACTACTAAGATAGGCTGTCTGTCCCCTTGGTCTATTTGTACCCCATAAACTTCCTTATTTATATGTAATAGTACCACATCCTTGTTTAGCTGTATGCAATAACCCTGCCTCCTTGTCTGACTGTATTACATAAGCATTCTAAGCTTCTAGGATGCTATTGTTTCTCCAACTGAGAGCCAAGACCACCCAACATAAGTTTATTTCTACATGTCTCTGTGCCCTTGTCTCTTTCATTCCTTCTCTGCCTCTCATCAGATCAAGTTCTTGGAGATTGTGCATAGACACAGCATCATGCATCACTGCAAACTTAGTGTACCTGGAATGCCACTGTTCAGAGTAAGCAATGACATTAGCAGTGCTCAGTGTTCCCCCTTTTTCTGTTCCCATCATTACCTTCCCTACTTTCAATGCTGTCCACACTTCAGGGCTCTGAAACCCTAAACCCTCTGTACATCTGTCTCTGCCACTGCCTCTGTCTCTCTGTCTCTGTACCTCTCTCCTCTCTGTGTCTCTGTCTCTCTCTGTGTCTCTCTCTTTGTGTGTGTGTGTGTATGTGTGTTTTTGTGTGTGTGTGTGTGTGTGTGTGTGTGTGTGTGTGTGTGTGTGTGTGTTTGGATTTCATTGCTATGAAGGAGCAACATGACCAGAGCACGCTCTCATAAAGGAAAATATTTAATGAAGCTGGTTAACATCATGCTGGGAAACATGGCAGCAAGCAGGCAGATTTTACGCTGGAGGAATGAAGAGTTCTACATCTTTATCTGAAGGTATCCAAGAGGAGAGTGTCTTTTGCAGGGAACCAGGAGAAGGCTAGAATTCCACACTAGGTAGAGTTTAAGAAAGTAGACCTCAAAACCCACTCCCTCAGTGACACAACTCCTCCAACAAAGACACACCTACTTCAACGAGGCCCCACCTCCTAATAATGTCATTCGCTGTGGGCAAAGCATTCAAACACATGACTCCATGGGGGCCAAACCTATTCAAAGTACCACAATGTGTGTGCATGTGTAATGCCAGTTGACACATGTGGAAGGCAACTAATTCATGTTGACATATGTGGAGGGCAGAAGTCAATTCAGGTGATGGTTACCTTGTACCATCCACCTTGGTTTAGAATTATGATATCTCAATATGACGTAGATCTAAGAATTATTCAAGGCTGGTTAGCCAATGAGTCTCAGGAGTTCTGTTTATTCCTCCTGTGCTAGGGAGGGATTTCCCACTGGTGTTGCAACATTAGGCCTAGTAAGAGTCTTCTCCCAAATAGTATTTTCTTTGCCAACTTTCAATTTTTTTTATGCCCTACACAGATATGGTGTGCTGAGCTGGCAAACAGATGAAGCAACAGTAGAACAGCAGAAAAAGCAGTCACTGCCTTGCCAAGGGCTGCATCAAGAAGAAGGCAGCTGCAGACAGAAGCAGGCCTGGGAACTTTAAGCATAAGATGGCACTGACTTCTACCAGTAGCTATTGCAGAAAGCAGCTATTGACAATTAAACCATAAGCCTCCATGCTATGCACCTCTATTAAAGTGTTCTTCGTGTTTCTGGTTTCTAAATTCAAGAAACACAAGTTTCTATTCTCAAGACATGTTGCTGTGAGATTCTGAGTCTGACTGCCAGACCACAGTCCTTGGACATTCATGAACCTAGGACTATCAACTTTCAAGTAGCTCTCCCCATCTATTTGTGACTTCCAGTCATACTGAGCAAAAGGACCTCAGTCATTTTACTGATAAAGTAAAATTTGTTGACATTCAGGTCTGCAATTTCATTCAACTGTATTATTGTTGTACACATATTCATCAGTACTATGATGTGACTATATCTGATCCATCATGATTATTGTATAGGCTTATTGTCTCATTCTAGTACAGACAGCTTTCTGCATCCTACTGTTGAGGAAGTCTGTTTTTGTCCAGCTGGTGACAATTAAAAATTCCTTGTACATGAGCATCTGCTGATGAATATTTGGATTCACATCTATAAGCTTTGTACATATTAGTGCCATCACTGAGCAACACAGCATGAATGCATTCAGTTTTGAAGGCAGATGCAAACAGGTGTTCAGATGTCTCTCAATGCACAATCCTGTGTTAGTGTGTGAGTATCCCATGTGTGCTACAACATCAATATCATGAAGCTTCCTGCCCTTAACTTTTTAACTCAGGAAAGTATTCAATTCTTATCTAATCTGTGAGGGCACAGGAAGTGAAAATAATAAAGTAACCCTCAAAGAAATATTTGTTACTGATAATTCTTGAAATAAAACATTTTTGAAAGGTGACATTCAACAGTGCTTCATCAATAGAAATGAATTTGCTAAATATCTTTCTGTTGATTCTAAAAACTACATTCACACCCTATTGGGGATTATGAAATTAATCTTGTCACTTAGAAAAACTTTACATATATATTCCACCATGCAATACTTTGTGAGTATGTGAGAGAAATAAAAGTGAAACCTATAAAACATAAAGAACTACAAACAGGTTTCATTCAATCACTCCAATTCACATACTTGAGAGAATTTAATGTTTTCTATACAGTCATTCATTCACTCATTCAACTTTGATATTGCTGAGAAATATTCAGGTTGTTACAGGCACACAATAAAACAAACTATAGTCTGTAACGCGCTACCGTCTCGCCAGCAAGAACTACGCGACACATCAGGATCCTTCTGCAGTAAAGCTTTAATGCATCTCGAGAGGCAATGCATAAGCTACAGGAAAGCGGAGACCCCTAGGTGAAAAACCCTCTCCCTCATATAGGAAATGCTCTCCGCCTAGGACGTGTAGCTCCCTGGTTGGCTGCTCACTATCGGCCCAGATGACGTCACGGGACAGGCAGGGCCCAAGGGATGGAAATTTACCCGGCACATGCGCAGACCGCTTGTTTACAAGTTAGAACGCCGGATGCCAGCGCCATCTTGCCATAGCGATTGTGAGGACGGCTCCCCACAATAGTCCCTATTATCAAGCAATTTAACACTGATGACAAATGGAAGTCCACATGTATTCTTACAGACCAGTAATAGCACAGGGGTATGATTGAAGAAGAGAAGAAACCACACTTAGAAACCACACTGCCTACTGTGATACATTTAAGGTGATTCGCAGCCTGAATACAAAAGGTAGCACTAACACAGGTTTAAGGTGTTCAGTGCAATTGCTCTCATTGCTCAATTTCCTTTGCTACCTTCCCATAAAGTCTAGAACTGTTAACATTGTTGAATTCCCAGTCATTTCTTACAATAAACCATGGATCTGTTAAGCTGCCTGAGCTCTCACCTGTCCTTCTTTTGCTCTTTGAAGTAATGTAAGACAAATCTAAAGTATTTTCTGTAACTTTACATCCTTTCTCCATTAAAAAGAAAATCCCAAGTTTTCAAATGTACTAAAAGGAAAAAAATATGTGATAAAGTTTCAAGAATGCTATTCTAAGTAGAGGCAATAAGAAACCTGCCTGGGACAAAGGCACTTGAGACAACCTAGTCTGAGAAAATGGAGTGAACATGCTGTCTCCCCAACTCAGGATGGTTCTGGCACTTAGGAGAGGAGGCACAACTAAGGAAGATAACTGCAATTTAACAAAAGTATAAGGTCCTCTCCAAGATGAAGAAAATAGTTCCAAGTCATTAAAAATAAAATAAGTGTTCCATAAAAGCATAAGAATTCGATTGAAAAAAATATCACTTCAGGCACAAATGTTTCAATTATTAATACAATGTAGTTCTTTCAAAAATAAAGATGTCAAATTACCTTTGCAATAGTTTCCAAAATGTAAATGAAAGCTACAATACTAGCCAAAGAATTGTATTGAATCTTTCCACATGTATTAGCTTTCCATAAATGCAACAAGGTCAGAATTTACATTCTGAAAGGAAGAGGAGACACAAGGGATTTTCATGTTTCATTTTATGTAGTGACATTGAAACTATTTGATGGGAGGTGTTCATTGGAAGACAGACACAGCACAATCCAAGCTCAAGGAGATGGAATTATTCTGCAGTTTCAAAAGTCAATGGAATGTTACAAATGCTCTCAGTGCTCATTATTGACTTTCGGTACAGATATTTCTACTAGTGAAATGAATCAGTACTTCCTGAAGCATCGATGACACAGGCAAATGACGGCTCAAGTCAAAGATGCACCAATGTTGTGATAGTTTTACTATTAGTATTTCTTATACAACTCTTCCTGCAATGATGTTCACTTACAATGTTAAGAAATGGGTGGGAAATCTCCAACATCAAAACTATGACCAGAGTCATTAATATTTCATTATAAATTTAATGTACACAAAAATAAATAAGTATAACTGAATTATGAGAAATTCAGAAAACAAAGAACCATTTGCTATTTTTACACAATTATGGGGAAAACAGAATTTGTATAATGCCAAAGATATCATATACATCTATACTTTCAGAGGTTTAATAAATTTTTAATTGAGTAAATCAAGCCAAGAAGTAAATTAACTTCTGAGGCTCTAAAAACTTTATGTAACAGTACATATGGTACGTGTGTATAATGTGTAAAATAGAGTGTGTGTTGTTGTTGTTGTTGTTGTTGTTGTTATTGTTGCTGCTGCTGCTGCTGCTGCTGTTAGGGACTGAACTTGTGGCCTAGCAGCTTTGTACTCAAAAAGCAAGTTAACTACTGCTGACCTGCACATAAGTTCCAACCTTTAGTCTTTTCTGTCTTTTTGATAATTGTCATTTTCAATGAAATTCTATAATGTGGTTTTCATTTGTATTTTCCTAATGACATTTGATGTTAGATGCTGTTTCTATCCTTAATGGTCATTTGAATTCCTCCTTTAGAAGAGGGTTTATAAAGCATAGTGTTCCTTTTAAAATCAAATATTTAATGTTGTGACTATGATTTAGTATTCCATTTGGAGATTCATTTTTATATATTCTGGGTATGAATTCCTCTTTGGATATATAGTCCACTAAAAATTAATTTCATTTTATATGTTATCTACATTTAGTTCACAACCTTTACAATCAAAACAGAATACAAAATACTAGATTTCTTTTCTCTTCACCATACTTTTCTGATCAAATTTTGGCTACTTACGGCTTCTTGTATCTATATTCAGTATCAGCTATATGCCCTGAAACAAATATCAATCAAAATAAAAATATAACCTAAATATTTAATTTCATTTTAAAATGTGATTTATAGAAAGTCACTATAAAACCATTATGTTCATAAATCAAGAATAAAAATATTAAAATACATCAAATTCACATTAAAATTTAATATTTTTGAAAAAATTATTCCTACATGTAGTAGGGAAAATTTATTCATTACAATATTTCTTTATACTTGTAGTTGTTCTTGCTGATCTTTTTGTACCAATTTTATATCCAGAAAGTAGTTGAAGAATTTTAAAATAAAGTATAGAAATAAATACAAAACAACTTAATTTGTGATCAACTTTTAAAACAAAATTGTACTAAGAGAGGTAATAAGAAAAATTATACAACTTCCTGATTAGGGAAAAACAGAATTACCAATTTCAAATGTTAACACTATATTCTGAGCAACTGAGGTTAAAAGACAGCACAAATACTTATATATATATTGCATCTTCCACTAGACTGTAAGTTCACTGGGAGCATTCTCAGCTCTTAAGGGTATTTGTCATAAAGAATTTGAACATAAAATTTGAATTAATGGATAGTTGAAAAACCTCAATGGTAGTTTTTAATTTAATGAACAAAAATTACTAAAACAACAATTACTTCTGATCATTAATGAAAATTAATACATAATATTTAAATACTCCAACAACAAGAATTATATTTGAAGCAGAAAAATATAACCAATTTTATGTACTTCTTGTTCTTCATGCTTATAATAAAATAGAGAATAAGATGAAAACTTTTAAGTCACAAATATGCTTTAAATTATTCCTATATAAAATATTTCCATGACTAAAACATATAAAAGTAATTGAATTTTGCCCACTGAATTAAGCAAAATGGTGCTTTCAGGTAGTATATTCATACTAGTGACTATTCATACTTCAAAACTACAGCATGTCCAGATGTGGAAATCAAGAAGCATAGCCATCAGAAATATAACTAGAAAAATAAACATACCCCAGACTAATAAATCTAAAATGAGCTATATATTCTAGCTATCCCATATAAAAGACACACAAGCCTGGTATTTTATTTACAAACTGTAAACCTAGATGACACAGGTCTTGACCTATTCTAACTTACATCTCTGCCATATACCCCTGTTCCTTGCTGTTTCATTCTCACCCAGGTTATGCTCAAGGTCTATTTCTCCTGGCCACATGCTCATGATCTATCTCATCTCATGGAAACCATCTTCTCTCTCCATCTCCTTCTCCACCCTCTCTGGTCTCTCATGAGACCCCTCACATGATCGTCCATTCCCATCTTTCTCTCCCTACTGCCCAATTACAGGTTCTAGATTTTTGTTAACCAATTAACTTTAAATTGGGAAGTAAGGTTTATATAACCAAGGCTAGTATATATTGGAATATACTCATCTTGGAGCAACCAAATCTTGTGGTACAGAATTTAGCATTTGAATACATAGCAGGACCAGACCAAGTGCAAAATAGATTTATGTTGCCTTGAGAAAATCCAACTAAATTTTTGCCACACCCACTCCAGTGAAGTCTGTGTGGTAAGCCCAAAAGTTTGGATGCAGTCCTGAGGCAAAAAGTTTCATGGAAACTTAGTCTCCTGGACCCTTGGCATCCCATAGCACAAATGCTCCAAACTTGTCCTTGTGTTAGTTGAGAGACCAAATGAGTCTAGTCTGTGGCAAATTTTGACGAGGGTTCTACAAAGGTACTTTCTAGGAAAAAAAAAATGGGTGTCTAGAAAAAAAGCAAGTCTCTGGGCTATGATGCTATTTAGGTTGCCTCAGTCCAAAATCAAGTGCCCACCCTCCTGGCTGCAAAGTGTGGACCAATTTTGTAGGAACTGTAGCAGTCAAGACTTCTTTAGAATATGGTTAATACTGATAATGATCATGATGATTTCATTTATATTAGAAGGCAAGGTAGCCAGAGAAAGACAAATCATCTATGTTAGCATACTAACATATATTTGATAATTTATCAATTTGGAATCATTCATTATTTTAATTAAAAAATAGATTGTTCTCTTATACAATGCATTCTGACCATAGTTTCCCCTTTGTTCACTCCTTTCCGATTCTGTCCACTCCCTTTACTCCCAGATCCTCTCCTCCACCATTACTTCTTCAATAAAGAGCAAAACTCGAGAAGACAACATTAAAACAGGACAAAATGAGATACAATAAGAAAAAACAAAATCCCTCCTATCATTCATTCATTATTCATTAATAAAACTTGCTATATTTTTGCAACTTTGCAAAAGATAATGAGAAATAGTTTAATCTAGAGCCAAATATAGATGACCAAGGCCTGAGAACGCAGATTGATGTCACTGCTAATTCCATGTTTCAACATGAAAGGAGTTTTATTACAATTTTAAGTAGCAGAAGAAAGAAATAGATAAAACAAAATACTTATCAAATACATTGATGAAAACTTCAGGAGCAGGTTACAACAAAGCGGAGAAATCTAAGCTGTTGTCCTCGGATGCTTTCTGATGGTACATGTAGCTATTTGGTTGGTAAAACCTTAGGTTCTGATAATCCATCCCAAATAATGTTTATCTTAATCACAGAATGGCAGATTCTATAGAGATGCAAGCATGGAACTCCAATAAAAGGTCCTATAGATATACCAAGATAAATGCCAAACTCTCCACAATGATTTCAGTTCTAATAAATTAATCTACCATGAAGTAGATTGAGTTTAAAAGTGCATCTTCTTGCTGGAAACTTTCATTCACTCTAGATATCAGACAAGTATGTTAAGTGCTATTTACTGAAAAATGAAAAGCTCACTCTCTGATTTTGCCTTAAATGTTGAAAATCTAAATGCATTATTCTTTGCTGGAAACTATTCACAAAGTACATTGGAAGAAAAGACGAGTTTATACCCATACTTAATTCTTTCTGTACCATTTCTATCAGCTTAACTTAATATTCAATAACTAAAGACATATTTAAAGAAGAAGAAAAGTCAACCACATATTCTTTCTTATTTGTATGTTTGTGTACATGTATATAGGAGTACATGTGTTCAGCTAAGAGTCGAGGGCAGAAGAGGGGTAGATATACTTGTGTTCATTAGCTTAACTATTCATTTTATTTTATTTTCATTTTTATTGATTATTTATCTGTTTACTTGCATTTTAAATGTTAAACCCTTCCAGTTTTCCCACCACAAACCCCCTATACTCTCTCCCCTCAACCCTACCTCTATATGGTGCTCCCCCACCATCCCACCAAATCCTACCTCGGCAACCTAGCATTCCCCTACCCTGAGAGCCTCCACAGAACCCAAGGGGATCCCTTCCAAGTAATGCCCAATAAGGAAATCCTCTGCTACAAATCTAGCTGGAGCCATGGGTCCCTGCCCCCATGTGTACTCTTTGATTGGTGGTTTAGTCCCTGGGAGCTTTGGGAGGACTGTTTGGTTGATGTTGCTCTTCATATGGGGTTGCAAACCCCTTAAGTTCCTTCAGTCTGTGCCCTAACTTCTCCACTGGGATCAGGAACACTGTGCTAAGTCCTGTTTAGCTGTGTGTATCCACATCTGTATTGGTAAGGCTCTGGCAGAGTCTCTCAGGGGACAGGTTTACAAGGCTCCTCTCAGCAAGCACTTCTTGGCATCAGCAATAGTGTCTGGGTTTGCAGATAGGATGGATCCCTAGGCAAGGCAGTCTCCAGATTACCCTTCCTTCAGTCTCTGCTCCATTCTTTGTCTTTGCATTTACTTTATTTAAAAATTATTTTATTAGATATTTTCTTCATTTACATTTCAAAGGAGATCCCGAATCTCCCCTATACCCCCCCGCCCTGCTCCCCTGCCCACCCACTCCCAGTTCTTGGCCCTGGAATTCCACTGTATGGTGCATATACAGTTTGTAAGACCAAGGAACCTCTCTTCCCAACGATGGCTGACTAAGCCACCTTCTCCTATATATGCAGCTAGAGACACGAGCTCTGGGNGTACTGATTAGTTCATATTGTTGTTCTACCTATAGGGTTGCAGACCCCTTCAGCTCCTTGGGTAATTTCTCTTGCTCCTCCATTGTGGTCTCTGTGTTCG
>NC_034593.1:18067416-18080101 GCF_900095145.1 Mus pahari | reverse complement strand
CTGGCATGACTTCAAGTACAATATTGAATAGGTAGGGAGAAAGTGGGCAGCCTTGTCTAGTCCCTGATTTTAGTGGGATTGCCTCCAGCTTCTCTCCATTTACTTTGATGTTGGCTACTTTTTCACTGTAAATTGCTTTTATTATGCTTAGGTAGGGGCCTTGAATTCCTGGTCTTTCCAAGACTTTTATCATGGATGGGTGTTGGATTTTGTCAAATGCTTTGTCAGCATCTAACAAGATGATCATGTGATTTTTGTCTTTGAGTTTGTTTATAGAGTGGGTTAAGTTGATGGATTTGAATATATTAAACCATCCCTGCATCCCTGGGATGAAGCGTACTTGGTCATGATGGATGATCATTTTGACGTGTTCTTGGATTCAGTTTATGAGGATTTTATTGAGTATTTTTGCATTAATATTCATAAGGGAATTTGCTCTGAAGTTCTATTTCTTTGTTGGATCTTTGTGTGGTTTATGTATCACAGTAATTGTGGTTTCATAGAACAAATTGGGTAGAGTACCTTCTGTTTCTATTTTTGTGGAATAGTTTAAGGAGAGTTGGAATTAGGTCTTCTTTATGGTCTGATAGACCTCTGCACTAAACCCATCTGATCCTGGGCTTTTTATGGTTGGGAGACTATTGATGACTGCTTCTATTTCCTTAGGGGAAATGGTACTGTTATCCTTAATCTGATCCTCATTTAATTTTGGTACCTGGTATCTGTCTAGGAATTTGTCCATTTCATGCAGGTTTTCCAGTTTTTTTTGAGTATAGCCTTTTGTAGTAGGTTCTGATGATGTTTGGGATTTCCTCAGGATCCAATGTTATGTCTCCTTTTTCATTTCTGATTTTGTTAATTAGGATAATGTCCCAGAATTGTCCCAGTCTAAAGGAATACACAGACAAAACTGGACAAGCTATTGAGGGAAAGGAGGTCCAGTGACTGACCTGACTTGGGATCCATCTCAGTGGGAGGCTCTAATACCTGACACTATTACTGATGCTATGGTGTGCTTACAGACAGGAGCCTAGCATGGCTGCCCTCCAATAGGCCCAACATTCAGCTGACTGAAACAGACTCAGGTACTTAAACCCAATCAATGGATTGAAGTCAGAGACTGCTGTGGTTTAATTAGGGAAAAGATGGAAGAAACTGAGGTGGAAGGGTAACCCCCTAGGAAGACCAGCAATCTCAACTAACCCAGATCTCTGAGATCTCTGACACTGAACCACCAACCAAGCAGGATACAAGAGCTGGTCTAAGCCCCAGACATATGTTCAGCAGAGGACCGCATGATCTGGGTCCAGTGAAAGAAGTCCTCTAATCTTGTGAGACTTGAGGCCCCAGGGAGTTGGGATGCCTAGTAGATGGGTTTGGGGAAGGGGACATCCTCTTGAAGATGGGAAAAAGAATGGGTTGAGGAACTATGGAGGCAGATCAGGAAGAAGTAACAACTAGAATTTAAAAAAATAAAAGGAATTAAACAGTTGAATAGTTCAGCAACAGGAATGGCCATCACTGAACTGTAAAACCTATGATTCTTGTCAGCATAACAGGATAATGTTTTAAAGACTTAACTTTATTTTGCTGTTTCCTTTACTGTATTTAAACACAGTCCAATAAGATAAAGTGCCTTGCCTTGTATGTAATCCTAAAAGGAAATGTGAAGACTATTTGAAATATTCTTTTTTTCTTTTTTTTTATTATTTCACTTTAACAAGTAGAATTTTTATTTAAAGTAACTAATGAGAAAAAGAAATAGAACTGTGTTTTTAGACATGATTTTCTACATAGAAAATCTCAAAGAAATATCTGGAAAAAAAGACTTAACTCCTAGAAATAATGAGTGACTTTATCAAGGAGAGAAGATACCAAACATTCAATTAGATTTTCATGGAATGTTTTTACATTAAAACTAAGAATCCTATTTACAGTGACTCAAACAACAAAATATAAGATAGCTTTATGCAGAAAACTTTGAAATACTAGTAAAAGAAATCAAGTGTCTAAATAAACAGAGATACATGTTCTGTTCATGAATTAAGTGATTGACTAGATAAAAGATGCCAATTCTTCCTGAGATGATACCCAAGTGTAATGGAATTTCTTTTTTTTTACTTTAATTTTTTTATTAGATATTTACTTTATTTACATTCCAAATGTTATCCCCTCTCCCAGTTTCCCCTCAGATAATCCGTACCCTTTCTCCCTCACCCTGCTCACCAACCCACCCACTACCAATTCCTGACCCTGGCATTCCCCTATACTGGGGCATAGAACCTTCACAGGACCAAAGGTCTCTCTTCCCATTGATGACCAACTAGGTGATTCTCTGCTACATATCCAGCTAAAGCCATAAGTCCTACCATGTGTTCTCTTTGAATGGTGGTTTAGTCTCAGGGAGCTCTGGGGGGTTGTTAGTTCATATTGTTGTTCCTCTTATGAGGCTGCAAACCCCTTCAGCTCTGTCTAATGGATGACTGTGAGCATTCACTTCTGTATTAGTCAGGCATTGCAGACCTTCTCAGGAGACAACTATATCAGTCTCCTGTCAGCAAGGCCTTGTTGACATCTTCAATAATGTCTTAGTTTAGAGGTTGTTTATATGATAGATCCCCAGGTGGGGCAGTCACTGGAGTCATTCCTTCAGTCTCTTAAATGTTATCTGACCTTCAGTCTCTGCTTGGAATAGTGTCTCTGTAACTCCTTCCATGGGTATTTTGTTGCCCCTTCTAAGAAGGATCAAAGTATCCAAACTTTGATCTTCCTTCATCTTGAGTTTCATATATTTCATTGCATATCGTATTTTGTGTCCTCTGAGATTCTGGGCTAATATCGACTTATTAGTGAGTGCATATCATGTGTGTTCTTTTCTGATTGGGTTACCTCAGTTACGATGAAATCCTCGAGAACCATCCAGTTGTGTAAGAATTTCAAAAATTGTTTTTTTTTTATAACTGTATAGTACTCCATTGTGTAAATATAAAATTTCTGTATCCGTTACTCTGTGGAGAGATGTCTGAGTAATTTCTAGCTTCTAGCTAGTATAAATAATGTTGCTATGAACATAGAGGAGCATGTGTCCTTATTACAAGTTGGAGCATCTTCTGGGTATGTTCCAAGGAATGGTATTATTGGAACTTCCAGTACTACAAGGAACAATTTTCTGAAGAACTGACAAATTGATTTCTAAAATGGTTGTACTAGTTTGCAATCTCACCAGCAATGGAAGAGTGTTCCTCTTTCTCCACATCATGGCCAGCATCTGCAGAAAATTCCATAGCAAACATGGACACAACAATCAAAAAAAATGCAAAATGCAAAAATATCCTAACTCAAAACGTCCAGAAAATCCAGGACACAATGAGAAGACCAAACCTAAGAATAATAGGCATAGATTAGAATGAAGTTTTTCAACTTAAAGGGCCAGTAATATCTTCAACAAAATTATAGAAGAAAACTTCCCTAACCTAAAGACAGAGATGCCCATGAACATACAAGAAGCCTACAGGACTCCAAATAGACTGGACCAGAAAAGAAATTCCTCCTGTCACATAATAATCAGAACAACAAATGCACAAAATAAAGACAGAATATTAAAAACAGTAAGGTGAAAAGGTCAGATAACATTTAAGGGCAGACCTATTAGAATTACATCAGACTTCTTAGCAGAGACAATGAAATCCAGAAGAACCTGGACAGATGGTACACACACCCTAAGAGAACACAAATGCCAGCCCAAGCTACTATAGCCAGCAAAACTCTCAATTAACATAGATGAAGAAATCAAAGTATTCCATGACAAAAGCAAATTCACACATCTTTCCACCAAACATCTTATCCAGCCCTTCAAAGGATAATAAATGGAAAACTCCAACACAAGAAATGACCCCCTAGTAAAAGCAAGAAAGTAATCCTTCAGAAAATCTAAAAGAAGATAGCCACAAGAACAGAATCCCAACTCTAACAACAAAAATAATAGGAAGTAACAATTACATTTCCTTAATATCTCTTAACATCAATGGACTCAATTCCCCAGTAAAAAGACATAGACTAACAGACTGGCTACATAAACAGGACCCAACATTTTGCTGCATACAGGAAACCCACCTCAGGGACACAGACAGACACTACCTCAGAGTGAAAGGCTGGAAAACAATTTTCCAAGCAAATGGTCCAAAAAAAAAGTTGGAGTAGCCATTCTAATACCTAATAAAATCGACTTCCAACCTAAAATTATATATATATATATATATATATATATATATATATATATATATATATATATATATATAGGCAACGAGGGAAACTTCATAATCATCAAAGTTAAAATCTACAAAGATGAATTCCCAATTCTGAATATCTATGCTCGAAATGCAAGGACATCCACATTCATTAAAGAAACTTTAGTAAAACTCAAACCACACACTGCAACAAATACAATAATAGTGGGAGACTTTAACACCCCACTCTCATCAATGGACAGATCCAGGAAAAAGAAGCTAAAC
Organism: Mus pahari; assembly: GCF_900095145.1. NCBI lineage: Eukaryota > Metazoa > Chordata > Mammalia > Rodentia > Muridae > Mus > Mus pahari. The sequence continues at coordinate 18,075,590 of NC_034593.1, read as the reverse complement.
AGAGACACAGTGAAACTACAGAAGTTCTGAAAGAAATGGCCTTATCATATATCTACAGAACATTTAACCCTAAAACAAAAGTATATACCTTCTTCTTAGCACCTCATGGTACCTTCTCCAAAACTGACCATATAATCCATGACAAAAATGGCCTCAACAGATAAAAAAATTGATAGTATCCCATGCATCCTATCAGATCACCACAGACTAAGGCTGATATTCGATAACAATATAAATAATAGAAAGTCAAAGTTGAAGTGGAATCTGAAAAACACTCTACTCAATTATAACTTGGTCAAGGAAGAAATAAAGAAAAAAAATCAAACACTTTTAGAGTTTAATGAAATTTAAGCTACAATATACCCAAATTTATGGGACACAATGAAAGCATTCTTAAAAGGAAAACACATAGCCTGAGTGCCACCAAAAAAGAAAAGAAAAGAAAAGAAAAGAAAAGAAAAGAAAAGAAAAGAAAAGAAAAGAAAAGAAAAGAAAAGAAAAAAAAACTAGAGAGAGCACACACTAGTCCCTTGACAGCTCTAGAACAAAAGGAAGCAAATTCAACCAAGAGGAGTAGACAGCAGAAAGAAATCAATTTCAGGGCTGAAATCAACCCAGTGGAAATAAAAAGAACTATAAAAAGAATCAATCAAACCAGGAGCTGGTTTATTTGAGTAAATCTACAGGATAGAAAAAACATTAGCCAAACTAAATAGAGGGCACAGGGAAAGTATACTAATCAACAAAATCAGAAATGAAAAGGTAGACATTACAACAGAATCTGAGGAAATCCCAAGCATTATCACAGCCTACTACAAAATGAATATACTCAACAAAACTGGAAAACCTGGATGAAATGGACAATTTTTCTATACAAATACCAGGTACCTAAGTTAAATCAGGATCAGATTAATGATATAAACAACCAATGTCCCCTAAAGAAATAGAAGCAGTTGTTAATAGTATCCCAGCCAAAAAACAAAACAAAACAAAAACAAAAACAAAAACAAAAACAAAAACAAAAACAAAAACAAAAGTCCAGGAACAGATGGGTTTAGTGCAGAGTGCTATTACACCTTCAAAAAAGACCTAATTTCAATTCTCCTCAAACTATTTCACAAAATAGAAACANAAGGTACTCTACTCAATTCATTCTATGAANCCACAATTACTCTAATACCTAAACCACACAAAGACCCAACAAAGAAAGAGAACTTCAGACCAATTTCCCTTATCAATATTGATGAAAAAATAATCAATAAAATTCTGGCAAATTGAATGCAAGAAAACAGCAAAATGATCATCTATCATGACCAAGTTGGCTTCATTCCAGGGATGCAGGGATAGTTTAATATAAGGAAATCCATCAACATAATCCACTATATAAACAAACTCAAAGACAAAAACCACATGATCATCTCATAAGATGCCGAGAAAGCATTTGAAAAAATCCAACACCCATTCATGATAAAAGTCTTGGAAAGGTCAGGAATTCAAGGCCCACACCTAAACATAGTAAAAGCAATATTCACTAAACCAGTAGCCAACATCAAACTAAACGGAGAGAAACTTGAAGCAATCCCACTAAAACCAGGGACTAGACAAGGCTACCCACTCTCCTAAACCTGATAAACAGCATCAGTGCAGTAGCTGGATATAAAATTAACTCAAACAAATTAGTAGTCTTTCTCTACACAAAGGATATAAGGCTTGGAATGCAATTAGGGAAACAACAACCTTCACAATATTCACAAATAATATAAAATACCTTGTTGTGACTCTAATTAAGGAAGTGAAAGATCTGAGTGATAAGAACTTCAATTCTCTGAAGAAAGAAATCAAAGAAGATTTCAGAAGATGGAAAGATCTCCCATGCTCATGGATTGGCAGGATTAATATAGTAAAAATGGCTATCTTGCAGAAAGCAACCTGCAGGTTCAATGAAATAGACATCAAAATTCCAATTCAAATCTTCACAGAGTTAGAAAAGGTAGTTTGCAACTTCACCTGGAATAACAAAAAAACTAGGATAGCAAAAACTGTTTTCAATAATAAAAGAACTGCTGGTGGAATTAACATCCCTGACCTCAAACTGAAGTACAGAAAATTGTGATTAAAAACAACAAAAACAAAACAAAAACAAAACAAAACAAAAAGCCCTGCATGGTATAGTACAGAGACAGACAGGTAGGTTAATGGAATAGAACTGAAGACCCAGAAATGAACCCACACATGCATGGTCACTTGGTCTTTGACAAAGGAACTAAAAACCATCCAGTGGAAAAAAAGATAGTATTTTTAACAAATGATGCCGACTGAACTGGTGGCTATCATGTAGAATAGTGCAAATTGTTCCATTCTTATCTCCTTGTACAAAGCTCAAGTCTAAGAGGATCAAGGAACTACACATAATACCAGAGACACTGAAACTTATAGAGGAGAAAGTNGGGAGGAGCCTCAAAGATATGGCCACAGGGGAAAGATTCTTGAACAGAACACCCATGGCTTGTGCTATAAGATCAAGAATCAACAAATTGGACCTCAAAAATAGCAAAGCTTCTATAAAGGACACTGACAATAAGTCAAAAAGTCAACCAACAGATTTGGAAAAGATCTTTACCACTGCAAAATTTGATAGGGGACTAATATCCAATAAATATAAAGAACTCAAGAAATTGGATTCCAGAAAACCCAATAACCCTATTAAAAAATGGGGTACAGAGCTAAACAAAGAATTCTCAACTGAGGAATATGAAATGACTTAGTAGCACCTGAAAAAAATGTTCAACATCCTTAATCATCAAGGAAATCAAATCACAACAACCCTGAGATTCCATCTCACACCAGTCAGAATGGCTAAGATCAAAAACTCAGGTGACAGCAGATGCTGGCAAGGATGTGGAGGAAGAGGAACACTCCTCTATTGCTGATGGGATTGCAAGCTGGTACAACCACTCTGGAAATCAGTTTGATGTTTCCTCTGAAAATTTGGACATAGTACTACTGGAAGATCCAGCATTACCACTCCTGGACATATACCCAGAAGGTGCTCCAACTTGTAATAAGGACATATGATCCACTATGTTCATAGCAGCCTTATTTATAATAGCCAGAAGTTGGACAGAACCCAGATGTGCCTCAACAGAGGAATGGATACAGAAAATGTGGAACATTTACACAATCGAGTATTACTAAGCCATTAAAAACAATGAATTTATGACATTCTTAGGCAAATGGATAGATCTGGAGGATATCATCCTGAGTGAGGTAACCTATTCACAAAAGAACACACATGATACTCCCTCATTGATAAGTGGATATTAGCCCCAAAACTTAGAATATCCAAGATACAATCTGCAAAATTCATGAAACTCAAGAAGGAAGACCAAAGTGTGGATAATTCGTTCCTTCTTAGAAGTGGGAACAAAATATCCATGGAAGGAGTTACAGAGACAAAGTTCTGAGCTGAGACTGAAGGAAGGACCATCCAGAGAGTGCCCCATCTGGAGATCTATCCTATAAACAACCACCAAACCCAGACACTTTTGCATATAACAACAAGATTTTGCTGACAGGACCCTGATATAGCTATCTCTTGTGAGGCTATGCCAGCACCTGGCAAATTCAGATGTGGATGCTTGCAGTCATCTATTGGATGGAGCACAGGGTACACAGTGAAGGAGCTAGAGAGAGTACCCAAGGAGCTGAAGGGGTCTGCAGCTCTATAGGAGAAACAACAATATGAACTAACCAGTATCCCCAGAGCTCCTGTGTCTAGGTGCATAAGTAGCAGAGATTGGCCTAGTCAGCCATCAGTGGGAGCAGAGTCCTCTGGTCTTGGGAAGATTCTAGGCCTCGTATAGGGTAATGCCAGGGCCAGGAAGTGGGAGTGTGTGAGTTGGGGAGCATGGTTGGGGGGGTGTATAGGGAATTTTCAGAGAGGAAACTAGGAAAGGGGATAGCATTTGAAATGTAAGTGAAGATAACATCTAATAAAACTTTATATGACCCAGCACAGGGGAAGGCCAGGGCCAAGAAGTGGGAGTGAGTGGGTAGGGGAGCAGGGGCGGGGCGAGGGTATAGGGAACTTTCAGGATAGCATTTAAAATGTAAATAAAGAAAATATCTAGTAAAAAAAATAAAATTAAAAATAAAATATAAAATCCTCTACCAGCATCATGAGATAGGATTTTAAATCAGAGTCTTGCTTTTTCAGGTGTGTTGGGGTCTCCAGGACTCGCTGTGGTGGAAGAACTGGGTTCTGATGATGCCAAGTAGTCTTGATTTCTGTTGGCAAGATTCTTTCACTGTCTGGTAACCTCTGGCGTTAGATGTTCTTGCTGCGTCCGGCTGGAGCTTTTTAGTCCTGTGAGTCTGTAAGTCCCTGTCAGTACCCCTGGGAGACCAGCTCTCTCCTGGAAACACCGAGGGCTGCAGATGTGGGCCCTTAGTACCCTGTCCCAACTGCTCTGCTGCTTCTGCAACCTGTGCTTTCCTGAGTAGATCCACCTTAGAGAGAGACTGGAGAGAAATTGGAGTCCCAGTGTCAGAGCACTCCCTGGAGGCAAGCTCTCCTCTGACAGGGAAGGTGCACAGAGGACTCTGAAGACAATATTCTTATACCAGTGTCATAAGAAATATTTTTCAGTAATTTATTCATTTTTCAACATTCATTCAACCAAAATTTATTAAATACTTATTTTTTTAATTTTTATTTATCTGAAATGAGAAGAAGTGGTGAGATTGAAGCTTATTTATTGTAGAAGGTGGTGGTTGGTTATCTTGTTGAATACTATAGCCAAAATAGGTAACAGAGATGTACAGTCAGTTTTGTGTTTTAAAGATACTTTATCACAATCAAGTGGGTTTTTCTCAAGTTCTGAGGCCCTAGGTTTGATGGCCAACTATTCTCTCAGGGATTCTGAACCCCCATCTACTAAATATCTCCCTACATCTGTTTGGTCAATAGATTTATAAAGGAAGAAAATCCAGAGATCATGTACACAATACTATGGAAAATAAATAAATATTGCTATCAGATTATCTTAATATTCAGCAAGTAAATGCATGTTGTAAGAAGAAAAGAGGCCAATCACGTATTCTGTCCCTGACCAGGCTCATCCTCATCCAATCTGACATTATGTTAAAATTTAAAACATACATTTTAAAATTCTTTCCATATCCGAGTCTGTTTTGTGCTCAGTCTCTCATTCTTATCAGGAAACATATAATTGCATCTTTGTTTGGATTAAATATGCCAAGAAAATATGATTCTGAACAATAATCATTCTGCAAGAGATTTCCTGGTTGAAGAGAAAAATGGACCAGAGCGTGAATATTGTGTTTTTTTATGTGCCTCCAGTCTCTGTTAATAGGAAAAGGAATACTATTAGGCCCAAATTAAAACAAAATAAAACAAAAACAAAAACAAAAAACAAAAAAAAAAACAAATTAACAGGTTTCTAAAGTTGAGAATCTTCTAAGTTTATGCTCCCTTACTAAAAATTCACAGTGTGTTTTCATACATATTTATAAATTAGTCTCAAATTATAAGGAAGTGATGTAGTATATCTTCCATATTGAGGGTTTGTGTTTTAATTAAAACTTGCTCATCTGGCTCTCTCATCTTCTTTTTAAATTACTCCCACTGACTGAGACTACTAAAGAGTTCTTTAGGGAAGTAGATCCCTCCTACCTCAGTGCCTGAGTCATTAGCAAAAGGAAGGCACGAATGTTTTTCAACACTGTGTAGAGGACATTCACTTCTGGCATTTTCTATTTTTGGTTCTATGATGGCTCATTGAACGGATAGGGATATATATATGAAAGTACCATGGGTTTACTGATGCCTGTTCTATCTCTGTAATGTGAATAGAGTTCTAAACAGACCTAAAACACTGCATCATTAGGACAACCATGACCCCCCTGAAAAGAAAAAGCACAGTTAAACAAACAATACTTGGAACCATGAGGCTTTACATGCTGTCACTTACTGACATGTACCTCACTCCATACAGACCCTCATATAAATAGACCTGCATCTGACATGCATTCTGTGAACAGTGTACCTTGAAATGGCATTGCATCTCCTGCTCACTGGGTTTTAAGCAAGACTACACTGGGATGTAGGCTTATCTGTAATCATGTATTTGTTTATTTTTCAAGTGCAACATTGCCATCTACAGGACAAGAAGTTGGAAAATTACATGACTCCTTTCATAGCATGTTTGACATGAGAACTATGATGCATAGAGGTTAAAATTGTACGTGTTCACAAGCAGTCCTTTTTGATGATCCTGGTAGACACTGTATTTTATAAATTATCTCAAAATCACACAACTCATCAAACAAGTGGCAAGAATATATGAAGTCAACTGCTTAGTGAAACAACTTGCTTTTGGAAATTATTGGGACTTCACTCAAATGTAAATGAGCTGGAAGAAAAGCTAGAATGAGGGTGATATACTTAGGGGTTTGTGTAGTTATTGATAATACTAATCTACTTGAACTTGTTTGGAGATAAACTACCTAAAGCTCTTTGTAAACGTCAAATAGCAGGGTTGGGGATGTTACTTGGGTCATAGATATTTACCTATTATATATAAAACCCTGGGATCAATCCCCAGTATCCTATAAACTACGCATGAAGGCACATGACTCTAATCGCAGCACTCAGGAGGTAGACATGGAAGAAGAGTTAAAGATCAGTCTGTTACACAATGACCATCCAAGGATACATGAGATATTGCTTTAAAATAAAAATATGGAAGTGAAGAGAGAGAGGGGTGTGAGGAGAGAAAAAGAAGGGAGAGGAACGAAAGGAGAGGAAAGCAGAGGGGAGTAGAGGAGAGGAAAAAAGAGGAGAAGGGAAATCGATTCAAATAATAAATGCAGCAAATAGTATTTCTCTAAGTTACAAGGAGACAGATGACATTCTGTATCCTTAAGTGAATCTCATAAACTGATGGGGCTTCTCAATATTTAAATGAAATTGAAAGAGAGGTCACTCAGGACAGCTTCCATTTTGGGGGGGGACACAGTAAGGGACTGAGCCTAACATGGTGTGGAGGTTTGAACAAAAATGGCCTCCATAGACCCATAGAGAATAGCACTATTGGAATTGTAACCTTGTTGGAGGAGATGTGGCCTTTTTGAAGAAAATGTGTCACTGAGGGTGGACCTGTTTTATGTGAGCATCTGAGACATTGAGGACCCCAATGCTCCAGCCAGGCAAAATCTTTCACTCTCTTCCTGCTACATGCTGATCCAGATGTGAAACTATCAGTTGCATCTCCAGCACCATGTCTGCCCACATACCACCATTTTTCTCATCATGCTTCCCACTATGATGATAATGAACTAAACTTCTGAAATGTAAGCCAACCTGAATCCAACATTTCTTTATAAGAGTTTCTGTGGTCATGTGTCTCTTCACAGCAATAGAAACCCTAACTAAAAATGATAGCTCATTGTCAGGTTACATTATTTTAGCAAAGGTGATGGGGGGTGGGGCGGGAAAGCAGAGACAGCTTAATTAATTATCCCCATTGTGACACAAAGACAAAAATATGAACTGACTTTTAAAAGCATGAAATATACAAATGGTACTAAGAAGCTATTTTTGAATGTTCAGTGTGACCTCAGTTCAGTTAAAATTTGAAATACAATATTTATTAGGAAAAGCTTGAATGTTTCAGGAAAAGCTGTTATATTCCCTAGTGTATTTTAATCTCCTTTTCTGAAGATATTTAATAATAAGGTATATAGTCAGCTCACTTTAATTCCTTAATTGTTGGTTGTCTACAGAGTAAGCTATAGATGAGAAGGCAATTATATAACCTGTCTATTTTTCACATCAACTCCCACAGTAAAGAAAGAGCATTATGTAAATCAAAGTCACTTCAATCATACAAAAGTATGTGAAATCAAGTATATTTTATTACAACAGTGCTAACTGGAAAGCCTTCTATGAAGAATAACAGTCTAGTACTAAAGAAGTTATGTCATTAAAATGAGAAAACAGAAATGCCAACCATTGGGGTTTGTCTTAGTCAGGGTTTCTATTCCTGCACAAACCTCATGACCAAGAAGCAAGTTGGGGAGGAAAGGGTTTATTTGGCTTACATTTCCATACTGCTGTTGATCACCAAAGGATGCAGGACTGGAACTCAAGC
>NC_034593.1:18063980-18067195 GCF_900095145.1 Mus pahari | reverse complement strand
TGTGTCAAGTTGACACAAAGCTATCCAGTACAGGGTTTCATTCGTGATGTTTTGTTCATGGTTTCTCCTTCTTTTCTCTATAGCAAATATTCTGCATACTTGAACCATATACAAATCTCAAGATTAAAGAAAAAAACTCTCAACTACAAAACAATCAGAGTTTTGTCTATATTCTATCAAAGTTCAGTGATCAAACATGGAAAAAATGTTTATATAGGTCAAATGGGTGAAAAAATTAAATAAGAGCCAATCTCTAGCTGACACAAGTACTATTGTTTCCACTGACAAGCAATTTATGTGATGTCATCCATTTCTAGTAATACACAACATATATTCCTTTTATACAAACTTACTTTCTCATGGTCTCCAAGCATTACAATATTGCTAAACCTAATGAGCATATCTAAGTCTCCACTGGCCTCAGTTGGCTTTTAGAACACTGGTCTTCACTTTCCCCTGCAACCCCTTGGCCATGCCTCTCTTACTTCATCATCTTCCTTTCTCTTATCTTGAATGTGAATGTCAGTATGCATGGACCCACCTTTGAGTCTCTTCCATAGCAATACTAAGTACTAAGTGATTAGATAGTCTGTTCTATGCTTTACACAATGTCTGCATGTTGAAGACCCTCACTTTGTTTAAAAATGAATTTTGCCACCCTAAACTCTTAAGACTACTTACCTACACAGCATTTTTATTTAAATATTACTTTTTATTTAGTGTGTTTAAATGAGTTTATTTAGTACTCACTTAGGCCCCCACACTTGCTTTTCTTTTAAAGTTTCCAATCCCAGAAGATAATATTCTTCAGGCATGGGATGGATATTGTAAGTAACAGAATAATACAAAAGTAATAATATAAGATGCTAATATGCTATAGATGATAAAAGATATATATATGAATTCCCACATTTACCATTAAGACTCATAGAATATACTTTTTAAAAGGAAACCTAACATACACATTGTATTTACTTCATAGTCCTTACACGGCATACTATGCCTAGACACTTGTTTTAGAGTTTATTTAGTTACATCTTCAAAAACCCTGTACATATACTATCTTCCATAGTATTACCTCAGTAAGATATTCTCTTCTGTCATTAATAATGCCCACAGATATAGAAGATTGGCTTCTTTACCCCTGGTGACTTTATTGAGAAAGGCAGGCAGCAATGAGCTCTTTGTAGTTGATTAGTCCATCGATAGCTGTTTGTGTTCTAGTGCTAATTATGTTTCCCAGAAAAACTTGGCTCTGGGAACCTGCCCCCAGTTGGTTCTGATTGGTAAATAAAGATGCTAGCAGCCAATTACTTAGACAGGTCAGACAGATGTGGGACTTTAGGATACCCAGGCTTGGGACAGGAGAAAAGAAGGAGAAGATGCACCATGTGGAGAAAGTGTGGAGAAGAGAGATGTCATGCTGAGAAGAGTGCTTGGCTGCCATGTGAACGAGCCAGGAGAGTGTGGCCCAGTTTGACAGTTCTCTGGGTCCAGAGCAGTCAAGGCAGAATATAATAAAGGTTAGTACATAATAACTTGGGATTAACAGCATGGGGTTAGGCAGTGCCCCAGCTGTTGTGCTGATTAAGGCATATAAAATATGAAGACTGAGTATGTGTTTTGCATTTGGGAATGTAAACCATTGAGGCAAGTAGAAAACCTGCCACTGGGTTTTATAGTTTAATAATTAGTACAACAGACTTGGGAATTCTGTTTTGTTTAAGATCACCTATGTCTGCATCTGAGTTTTTATGTGAAGGATCACATCTCATCCTTAATAGTTCAGAGTAAAATGCAATCACTTGCTTTTCATGTAGAAAGAAATGCTTATTTGTTTGCTTGCTTGTTTGTTTTTTAATTAACTCAAGAGTCATTGAGTACAGCTCAATCCTTTGATCTAACCCAATTTAAAAACATACTTTAAAGAATGTAACTCCATAAAATTGCTCCATGAAAAGGGACGTTGGTTTCGATCAAATAACATTGGTGAAAATGTGAACTCATGAAGAAATGAACTTAGAACTATTTACGTTACTGAGATTTCTATAATTAAGAATACCTAATTAATTTCATTTAGCCTATATTTTATTTGTGCACAAACACCATTTTGACTGCTGAGGAGGACCAGCCTCTGTAAAACTGTCGTTCATGAGAATATACCATGAAAAAGCACAAGTTAAATAAGGACAGTTAAAGAACATGGTAAGCTGTTAGACATTGCAAATACTTTCCACACCAAATTAGCCAATAACTTTTAAACCAACTAAGTGAAATTACTAAGAAAAAATAAGGTATTTGAAAATGTGCAGAATTCAAATCTTCCACAAATTCATAAGAAATTAGTAACATTTGCAAAACATTTTGAAACTTTGATTAACAAACACTTCCTATTTGCATGTGCTGAAAACACTTTCTCCATGAAACTAATAATATTTAACAGACAGAGAATGATCAATTTCATAGAAATGCACCTCAATATTATTCAAATGCAATCATAGACTATCTCAAAATTGATTAGATATGAGATAGGCTCAATGAAAACAGAAAGCAAATAAATCAATATATGTAGAAAGTAGAAGGAAATGATTAGATCCAAATTCTGACCTTTGAGCTAAGAAAACAATATGCTCAGTTTGTTTATTTTAAAAAAGAAGTATAAAAGCTTAGATATAAATGGTCATTCCATAAGTCCAACAAAAAGTCTTTGAATGGCTTTTCATTCCAAAAGAATTGCTATGATCTGAAATGCCAAGATACTAGAAAAATTTCTGACCTTTTAAAAATAATGAGAATATAGGGTGTGCTTACATAATTTTAGTATATTCTGCCTTCTAATAAACACATGATTGCAAACCCCCAGCTGTGCCTACTGGTACAGAAAAGTGAAAAAAGGAAAACTGAACAGAGATGATATTTGACTGTACAACATATACATCTTCAAGCCTAGCTTAGGCTATAATGAGCTAAATTTCATCTAAGGTCTATGAATGTGAACAGTGGGGCCTTAGGAGATAAGGAAAATCTTCATTCTGCATCCTTTAGTCTGCATCCTGCAGTCTGTTTCTTCTACTCAAAAGACCTGTTTGGAGAAAGATATTAGCACATTGCAGAGTGTTTCTTGTGAGTCAGTGTTTCTTGTGAGACTGGTCAAAGTGTAGGAGGAGAGAGAGAGAGAGAGAGAGAGAGAGAGAGAGAGAGAGAGAGAGAGAGAG
>NC_034593.1:18043706-18063965 GCF_900095145.1 Mus pahari | reverse complement strand
AGAGAAAGAAAGAAAGAAAGAAAGAAAGAAAGAAAGAAAGAAAGAAAGAAAGAAAGAAAGAAAGAAAGAAAGAAAGAAAGAAAGAAAGAAAGAAAGAATTTAGAAAGTTGAGTCAGAAATAACTACCAGTGAAGTCTGGGCGAATGACATACACAAATGGATACATCTAGAAGCCCTCTCCTCTTTCTTATTGTCTCCTGGAAATTTTTTTTCTTACCATGTTCAATACACTGGTGATTCAAGAAAAATTTGTGAGATATGGTGCCAAGTTCAATATTTTCAGACATAGATAGGAGACATAGACAGGTATAGATAGAGTTGCTGAAGGATTTACCTGGGCCTGTGTAGAAGAATTAAGCAGCCACCCTCTGCGTTGTTCTACCAGTCTCACTTATTCTTCTGCACTTTTAAAATAAAATCTTCTCAACTTTCTGTTTTTGTTGTTTATCTGGTTATTTATTGAGAAATCTGTCTTTAAGGACATGTGGTATACAACTTATTTCATTTATGAGAAACAAAGTAATGATTTTGTTCTCCCTTTGAAGAGAGGGAAATTTGACTTTGCCTTTTCTAAAATTTATTTTTTATTAGATATTTTCTTCATTTACATTTCAAATGCTATCCCCAAAGCCCCCTATGCCCTCCCCCGCCCTGCTCCTCAACCCACCCACTCGTGATTCCTGACCCTGGCATTCCCCTGTACTGGGGGCATATGATCTTTGCAATACCAAGTGCCTCTCCTCCCATTGATGGCCGACTAGGCCATCCTTTGCTACATATGCAACAAGAGACACAGCTCTGGGGGTTACTTGTTAGGTCATGTCCTTGTTCCTCCAATAGGGTTGCAGACCCCTTTAGCTCCTTGGGTATTTTCTCTAGCTCCTTCACTAGGGGCCTTGTGTTTCATCCAATAGATGACTGTGAGAATTCACTTCTGTATTTGCCAGGCATTGGCATAGACTCACAAGAGAGAGCTATGTCAGGGTCTGGTCAGCAAAATCTTTCTGGCATATGCAATAGGTCCTCGGTTTGGTGGTGGTATATGGGATGGATCCCTGGGTGGGGAAGTCTCTGGGTGGTCTTTTCTTCCATCTTAGCTCTGAACTTTGTCTCTCTAACTCCTTCAATGGGTATTTTGCTCCCCATTCTAAGAANGAATGAAGTATCCACACTTTGGTCTTGCTTCTTCTTCTTCTTCTTTTTTTTTTTTAATATATATTTTTTCTTAGAGCTAAGATAAAAGGACCAGAGACCATCATCAGCCACCAAACCCAGATCTTGCTTCTTCTTGAGTTTCATGTGTTTTGCAAATTATGTCTTGGATAGTCTAAGTTTCTGGGCTAATATCTGCTCATCACTGAGTGCATACCGTGTGTGTTCTTTTGTGATTGGGTTACCTCACTCAGGGTGATATCCTCCAGATCCAACCATTTGCCTAAGAATTTCATAAATTCATTGTTTTTAATTGCTGAGTAATACTCCATTGTGTAAATGTACCACATTTTTTGTATCCATTCCTCTGTTGAGGGACATCTGGGTTCTTTCCAGCTTTTTGCTATTATAAATAAGGCTGCTATGAACATAGTGGAGCATGTGTTCCTATTACAAGTTGGAACATCTTCTGGGTATGTGCCATGTTGCTACAATTATTCTCTGCTTCAAGCCTCAGAAAACTAGCAATCTCCTCTTTCTTCATACCCTCCCCCACACTTGTTGCCATTGTTTTTTCTGATGTTGGACATTCTGACTGGGGTGAGATGGAATTTCAAAGTAGTTTTAATTTGCATTTATCTATGACTAGAATGGTTGAATGATTTAGAATATTTGTCAGTCATTTGTATTTCTTATTCTGAAAGCTACTGTGGGTGGGGGTATAAACTAATTCATCTACAGAGAAATCCAAGGTGGATCCTCTCAGGAAAATGAAAAAAGAAATACCATAAGAGCTATCTATCTCACTTTTAGGGACATATTCCAAATACTGTACATGTGTTGCATCCATGTCATGATGTGACTTATTTATTTGTGCATTCAAATGATTACTAGTCTTTTATAACTAGGCGATTTTAAATATGTTTGATAATTGTGTTTCCCCAAGTTTATTTTTCCTTGTACTAAAGAAAATAATCTATTTCACAGACATGATTCATAACATGTAATGGGATAGTAATTATCTTAAATACATAAAGAAGATATGAATTTGCATGGCTTAACAAGCTTTATAGAGATCATTGTAGGCTATACAAAGCAAAATAGTTGTAATAAATTCTGTGAATTACATAATGAACTGAAATTTGAGCAGGAAGAAACATCTTTGAAAAACTAACAATATTGGTAAAATTTAAAAAAAATACATTTTAAAATACTTAAAGGTATGTAAGGTTGTGGCAATATCTTTTAGTCTTCAACTTCTTGAATGATTTATGGGATTTCATTCTTGATATAGCATAAGTCGGTGTTAAAACAGAGGAAGGAAAACAGGAGGAGGGAAGATGAGAGGGCAGCTGTCTGTCAAGTGACTGGAGTAATCGGTATTGTTTTTGTAGTCCTTTTCATCTGAAATTTTCCTATACTGTCACTGTATTGGTGAGAGTAGTGAAGAACTGGGGGAAAATAACATCAAGTCAAAGGCATATTTAACAGAGCATCTGGGAATTTAACAGAAAATATGGAATTTTTAATGAAAAGAGAAATGTATGGAATTTGAGGAAGGAAAATGGCATGTACACAGACACACACACATATACACACACAGAGAGAGAGCACAGAAACAGAGAGAAAGACAAGAAAGAAACACAGAGAGACAGATGGGGAGACAGACAGACAGACAGAGACAGACAGACAGACAGACAGACAGACAGACAGACAGACAGACAGAAAATTGTTGGTCTTAGAGTGGGTTCCTATAAGACTGAAAACACAAAAGCAAGAAAAAAAAGAGAAGTGTGCCTGAAAAGATGCCCCATTTCTGTCAAAAATGGCACACATACATTCAGATAATTTGTATGTAATAAATATAGGCACTGAGATCGCCATAAAACAAGAACATTAGCTGCAAGAGAGAGAGAGAGAGAGAGAGAGAGAGAGAGAGAGAGAGAGAGCTCTTGCCTTCATCTTTCAAAGCAAGACTAGCAGAATTCTGCAATATATTGATTGGGCTACCAGATTCTCTTCAGATTGGTAGATTAAATCTAACTCTTTCCACATTTGCTAAGGCACTGACAAGTAACCAAATAAATAAAATTATAGATGAATTCTGTCACATTAAAGAGAGCAGAAACTCAACCTCAACTAAGTGCAATTCCAGAATGCAACCACAAGTCTGAACCCCTAATCCTTATGATTTGCAAGCCTCTTACCTGGTGTAAAATCAGACCACGCCCTTGATAATCCCACAGCTTTTAACATGAGCAAGCAGTTCACCTAGTCTCAGGATCCCAGAATCCTATGAGTATATTTTATACATATAGCATTTAAGATGCAGAAGATATCAAAATAGAATATGGTTCTGCTATAGTACATTTGACTTAGTAATAAAATGTTGAAAAAAGAAGTAAAATAAACTAACACATTAACTAAGAATTGTTTCTAAGAATTATAGATGCTGTAAAAAAGAAAATACAATGACACATGCCTAAGCAGCCAAATGTCAATTAAGTGCTATGTGGATAGCTAGTAATCTACAAATTGTCATCATCTCTTATTTAAAAAATAAGAGGTTTTTTAGGATGGAAAGGTTGTAAGAGCCAGAGGAATAGAACATTTGATGTAAGATTGGGTCTCCTAGAAATGTCAGAAATGGTACTTACGAAGTATCACAAACATAATTATCACCTGAACAAGGGTGACACTTGGAAGAGGAAAGTTCATTAGGCCTCAACTCTAGACAATGAACTCTAGGTGGCTAATGAATGTTGAGAGCAGAAAAAATAGTCTTTGCCACAGAAGAGTCCTCTAATTGGTTATCCAGTATCAAATGGTCACGGATGAAAACAACATATGGAATAATCAGTTTGTATTTATGAACTAAGATATTGTTTATATATATTAAATAATTAAGAAAATGGCCCATTCATTTGTAATACAAAGAGGGGACATGGGAGGTTTTGAAGGGAGGAAAGGAAAGAGATAAATGATCTAATAATATGCCAGTGCCTGGCAAACACTGAAGTGGATGCTCACAGTCAGCTATTGGATGGAGCACAGGGCCCCCAATGGAGGAGCTAGAGAAAGTACCCAAGGAACTGAAGGGGGCTGCTATCCTGTAGGTGCAACAACAATATGAACTAACCAGTACCCCCTGAGCTCGAGTCTCTAGCTGCATATGTAGCAGAAGATGGCCTAATCAGCCATCATTGGGAAGAGAGGCCCCTTGGTCTTGCAAACCTTATATGACCTAGCACATGGGAAGGCCAGGGCCAAGTAGTGGGAGTGGGTGGGTAGGGGAGCAGGGGTGGGGGTGGGGTATAGGGAACTTTCGGGATAGCATTTGAAATGTAAATAAAGAAAATAACAATAAAAATAAATAAATAAATAAATCAGGGACAATTATAAAAAAAATGATGTAATAATAATCTCAAAACAATTATTTTTTTAAGACCAAAAAAAGAGCCATGTGGGCTCACTGCTGCCCAACTCATTACATCTTCCAGCCTCTACTAGAGTGAAGGTGGACATAATACACTACAACCTCAACAATGAAACAAGAAAGAAATGATGTACAGTGCTGTGGATTCTAGGGTATAAAATATTGGATACATCTTATCAATATCCCCCTTTCCACTGGTTAAAAGCTAAACATATAACAGTCTACAATTAGTTATTCACATAATCATGAGACTGTTGTGTAACAGATAATAAAGTTAGAGTTCTGGGTACATGAATGATTTTATGAGATAAACTTTACACATATTTTTTCTCATTACAATAAAACTACCATGTGAGAAAACACATCATCCTGGACTTTTTGTAACTAACAGCTTAGCCTTTTCTCAACCAAGAAATGGAAGATTGAGCCACAGGGAGTAGAATGTAGATGAAAAAGATCTGTGATAACATTTAAAGTTAAGGTAAGATCTAGACGATAATGACAACGGAGCTACCTAAGGGAAATAGCAGCTTCCATAATCCAAAAGGTCAAAAGAAAACAAGTTATAAATGCCTGGATAAAAAGAAGTTGGTGGGTGGAGAGCACATGGGAAGAAGCTGGCCAGGCACTAATAATACATAAATACTGATCCATTAATCCATTTCATGGATGTATATGTGTGTATGTATATATATATATATATATACACAAGAATATATGTATATATACATACATATATATGAGAATATATATATTTTCATATATATACATATATATGAGAATATATATATATACATACATATATATATGAGAATATATATATATATACATACATATATATATGAGAATATACATATATATATATATATATATATATATATATATATATATTTCTGTCTTTGAAATTAAGATACTATAGTTGTCTTTGTGACTATATCAGCCAGAATGATATACCTGGACCTCTGCCCCACAGAACAATCATGGACTGCTGTAGTTTTGTCTTAACATTGTTGAGAATTGTCCCTTTGTTTTGCCATCTCAGTAACATGCACTGACCTACAAACTGTGCTATGTATTTGCCTGAGGTTTCAAAGAGAAATACAGACACGTGTGCAGAATGACAGAAGGGGAAGGGTGGTGTACAATCAATGAACATCCTTGCTTCCAGGGCTGGAGAGATGACTCAACTGTTAAACACTAGAATCACAACCAAAAAAACATATATATACATATATATATATATATATATATATATATATATATATATATATATATATATATATATGCCTTGCTTTCTAATGATTTTTTAAACAAATTCAGATGTGATTGAAAACTCTTTTAAAGGTCCTAAACCACTTAAAGAGTGATGGACAAAGACCAGAATGCAAAGCAGAATGGGAATCATTAAAGTCTTAACATTCTATGGGAGAAAAAAAGGCTGACTGGACCAACAGGAAGTTAGATCAAAGCTGCCAGAAGTTAAGGAAATTATATACCTATGATTAAGTTTAGATTTAACTTGGGAGCATTAATACAGATTTCTCAGGCAGAAAGAATCAGAAACACTAAGCAAGAATGCTGAACAGAGAGGTCTTCCCACATAGACTCTCTTCTCTTCATGTTACCTTAAGTAAGAAAGAAAATAAGTATTTGCTAATAAAACTCTATTTTCTCAGTCAAAGCCACTGGACTTAATGTCTCCACACTGTCATATAGGACTCTGGTGTGCTTTGACAAATGTTTCTTCATACACAGAGTAAGAATATAATTTCTTCTGGGTAGTTAGGGATTGGTGACAGGATCTAAATTCTGGTGGTTTCACTGGTATTGGTTTAGCTCAGGATTAGGGAATGTGATTTTCTGATCTTTCCTTTCTGCTTGACAAATGGATGTGGTCCTCAACATCCTCTGATGCTGTCTTTTCTCCCACAAAGGTGACTCCAATGCTGCAAGAAAGCACGGACTTTCTCCTGAAAATCCTTCACAGCATACCTATTCCTGTCAGAACTGGCAGCAAACTTCAGAACATGGTTTAGGGAAACTATTATGCTTATGTTATATTATTTTATGTTATTTTATGCTATGTTACATTGTTATGCTATGCAAACTTTCTGCTCCTAGCCCCTTCTTTCAATGTTGTCAGTAATGTTCTTCAAATTTGGTCATCCTCACTTCATTTATGCTGCTGTAATACTCTAACTAAAACATTAAAATAAAACTAGGGAAGATGGAGGTTTATTTCATCTCACAATTCTAGGTTCATTTTAGGAATTTCAAGGCAGGAGAATTTCAAACAGGGAGTCACATCACATTCACAGTCAATAGAAATAAGAAATAAAGCATGTATGCTCACATGTTCCTTTCTTATGCTCAGTCTATTTCTCCATTTTAATGCAGTTCAGGACCCTTTGCCTAGGAAATGGTGCTTGCTGCTCATAGTGGACACATCAACTCAAGAGAATACCTCCATTGCTATACCTACAAGCAAATTCAATCTAAACAATTCCTCAATTACATTCTTTCAAGATGATTCTAGGCTGGGATCAGAGGAAGCCTGACTGTATGAAGTTCTGAATAAATGTGTTAATTGTGGGGTGGGGCAGCCCTGGTGGGGGTGGGAGGTTCTTCTTGAGGCAAACAATATATTACTTTTCTCTGTTTAGTTTCACCAAGTTCTCTTGATTTAGCAGTTCAATCGAACTGTTTTCTGTATTCATTTAACAATGTTTCTCATAATTTTGCTCATAATAAGGTCTTATATGTAACCAGCACAGGAAGTACAAGCTAGCACTGGAAAGTACCATGTGAAAAAAAAAGGTAACTTTATTCTCCTTGAATCCAAATAGGTTTCTTGTTTGGATTCTTGTTAGGAATTCTCCCAAAAGTGCATGAAACCTTTTGTCATCTCATTCACTTTTTCCTTTCAAGACCATCTCTTCTGAACTCTTTGGGTCTGACCCAGGGTATGCGATTCATAAACTGTTACACTTAGTAGGCAGTAGCAACTATATCATTAGCAAGTACAACATTTAAGATGCTGTGTGCAGTAGGAAACAAGGAATGTGGGCTTTCCCTTTCAGCTTTGCTGCTGAGACAGCTCTCCGAGCAAGCATGTGCAGTGATGCAACCAACATGTATGGCCCAGGGCTGTGCCAGGCAGCAGGTTTAACATCAGTATGGAACTTTAAGTGAACCCCAGGGACAGTATATGAAATGTGTTTAGAGAAAGGGGTGAAAATCCATCAATGATGTGTGATTTTAAATATTTTCATGCTGTTTGTGGGGAACTATAAATTTAAATTCCTTTGTCTCATTTTAAGAGAAAATGCTTCTGATTTTTTTTAAAAAAAAAAGTAGAAATAAAAAAAAAAAGAAATAGAAGATGAAGATGAATTTAAAATACTGGTTACATGTGGAGGAAACAAGTGACAGAGGAAGGCACTATTACCCAGCATGCTAGTGGAACCACACATTAGTCTGTATTTGCAGATTAAATCTCTTCAGGAATTCCAAGTTAGATGCCCATTCAAATGAATCTTTCTATTGCTTTTGATTACACAGCCTTGCCATCCCTTCTTGTCAGTTCCCAAATGCTTCCTGTTAGAGGAGAATTACAATCAGTCTTTATGCCAGGAAAGCATAAACTTGAGGGGAGAGAAAGGACAAATGAAGCTGTGTATATGATAAGGAGGAGATATATGAGTCAATATTTTATTTTGTGCATTATACTTGTACTACTGGGCTCAGAATAAATAAGCATAAACAAAGAATGCAAACTCTTGTGACTTAGGCAACTCTGCATGGCAGTCCTCTGCTCTACCCTGCTTCGTGAAGTCTTTGCCTTAACTCCTCCAACCCTTTGAAGTACACTTATGTCAGGGCAGCACCTAAAATACTGTTTCCGTTAGAACTCAACCCAAGTGTGACAACAATGGGCTTTTGCAAACTCTTCTGTTAGGAATTAATCTCTCTAGAAAATTGCTTTTAACCATAGATTTGCATGATGCATATGGTTCACAGTGGTCCTTTACATTAGTGTTAGATTATCCAACCATGTTCTCAGCATCTAGAACCCCCATAAGTGCTTGGTTTATCACTGGTATACAGTATTAGCTTCAAACACAGTCTATGTACAACTGAAAGCCCTACGGTTGTGACAAGCCTATACATTAGACTCTACTCTTCTCTTCCAGGATAGCTGCGATGTTTTGGTCCTTAGCTCAGGATCAGCTCCATCACTGTTTCTACTAACCTTGAAAAATTTACACTCATGTTTGTGAACTTATTGAGTAACTACATTTACACAATGGTCACACCTAAAGTCAATTCAAATGTCGCAAGGATAAATGAAATTTTTTCTTATGTTTAATTTTGGGGGCTACACATTTAAAATTTAACAAAGAGTGATAAAAATATAGCTCAATTGTACAACTTCTATACCTTATGTAAAACCTTGGGTTTGATCCCCTGTATTGACAAAAAGCAAGAAACAAAAACACAGATAGATGTGTACCAAAAGATTCTATTACATAAGTTTATATAAATAAAAATTTAGTATGTAATGTTCACTAAGTTGCTCTGTTTGGTCCTCTTAAGGCTCCTGCATGTTCCACTAGAAAGACAATGAAAACTGAGGCAGAAAGTCTCAGTGCTTTTCTTGTGGTTTCATCTCATAAGCACTAGAACTAGGCTTAGAAATTGGCTTTGGTTTAGGAGTTTGTGCCTAATTCACGTTCTCCCTCCTTCCCTCCTTGCCCCCTTCTTCCCTCTCCTTCCTTCTTTGTATCCTCCCTCTACACTACTCTCTCTCTCTGTCTCTGTCTCTGTCTCTGTCTCTCTCTGTCTCTCTCTCTCTGTGTCTCTCTCTCTCTGTCTCTCTCTCTCTCTGTCTCTCTCTCTTTGTCTCTGTCTGTCTATCTGTCTGTCTGTGTCTCTCTCTCTCTCTCTGTCTCTCTCTCTTTGTCTCTGTCTGTCTGTCTGTCTCTCTCTCTCTCTCTCTCTGTCTGTCTGTCTCTCTCTCTCTCTCTCATGTGTGTGTGTGTGTGTGTGTGTGTTACGTGTGCTAGCATTTGAATCCAAAGACTTGTATATGCTACATAAGTATTTTACCACTACAAAATTGATATCCCAGGCCCTATAGTTAGTTCTTTTAACCATTCAGGATATAGAAATGTCAGTACCGACTTCTCTTCTCTATTATCAGGTACCAAGAACAAGTATTTTCTATCAAAGCTGAAATCAGACCCTGGGATGTAAAAGCATGATCCGGTAGGCCATACTGTAGACTCAGACCAAGATTAAGTAATACAGAAGTGTACAGTCTCCAACCTTCCAGAGAGGTTGAAGGAATGAATAATTATAAAGATGTCATTGGGTTTATTTGTCTGTATAACAATATAAATTTTTGGAACAAAATTAAATTCCAGTTTTGTAAAGAAGTATAAAATTATTTGTCCTACTATTTAGGGAACGGAATTAAGAAAAAAATTTAAATTCCAGTTTTATAAAAGAAATATCAAGTAACCTGTCCTAACACTCAATAATTGACTAAAGTGAGTTCAAACTCTCCCTGAGTTTTCTAGTCTTTGGAAATTTTTAGTCTCCCTAGAAGGACACTGTATTCTTCTCAAGGGTTATTACATAGATCAACAATGGATCTGAGACTCAGGTTGTAGTCTCTTTGCCAATAGAAGTTATTTTGCCTTTGACCTTTAAAAATTTGGTGTGCCGTGACTGTCCATAATTTGATTTACAAAAGTTCATGAGTCATTACTTCTGTAATCTTGCCCCTCACCCAGCTCTACTGCCCTTCTTGGGCTGTTTCCACTTTAGTCCATTCTTTTTGTTCAAATTTCAGCTAATGCCTTTTCTCCTTGGACATCAGTGCTTCTAAAGCGGGTTTCCTCTGAGTTCTATCACCTGCTTCACAACTGAGTTACAGTAACTGTCATGGTCCAATATGACAGCCCCTAAACTTACTGTCTGAGTGATGAGCTTGTGGTACATGTATGTTCTCCCAGACAGGGTTCCTGACACAGAACTGCTGGAGGGGTACAAGCAAGATGGAAACACAGGCTAGCGGAAAAGAGTAAGGATATGGGGGTGAATAAGATCAAAATGTTGGGATTCAGACCAGGAGGAGCAGCTGAAGTACCTATTTTACATACCAAAGTGGATCTGACCTTGACATTCTCCCAGCATCCTTCAGTCCCTACCTGTTACTGGGCATGGCTATCATATCCTGCCCTCTACCCTGAACTTTCCAACCCAGACTCTTAGCTTCCTCTCCCCGAGAGGTTTTCAATATATAATCCATATATTTTGGTCAATATATAATCCAGACATCACCCTCTCCCTCTCCCTCTCTCTCTACTTTTCTACCTCTCTTTTATCTCTATGTGCACACATTTCCCTCTTTTTCATTCCCTCCCCTCTGTCATCCTCTGCTTGTTGACTTGACTGACTGCTGTTTGTATAGACAGTGTGAACTCTCAACCAAGAGATATCCCCGGTAAACCTCCCTTTATACTTTAATGTAGCTTGTAATTGCTCATCTTGTCAGCAGAGATAACATACCACAAATTTTCTCCAAAAGTTCATAACGAAATTCACTACTTTGTGTGCTATTTTAAAATTAATAAATATTGGTTTTGTGATATTGCCTGTCAATCCCTTAGCAGATCATCAAAATAGAGCAAGTCTATACTGTTTAATAGAGTCTTATTATAATTTTCGAATATGGCCTTTCCCCTTCATAATAAAAGTAGGACCAATGTGTTTATAGTTTTCAGTATTTTTGGGGGGTTTGCTTCTTTTGAAAGCACAATATAAACCCCATTTGTTCCCATTTAAGGACCCCATTTGTCCCCATTTTGAGGACCAAGCTTGATTTCAAAGAAAGACAGTAAGGCACCAGCTTCAAGAAGAGACCATAAGTTCCAGAAATGTGGTCATAAGACACCAGCTCTAGGATCATACCATAAAATCCAGGACAAGATCATAAAACCCTCCCACAAAGAACAGCCTCAAAAAATGTGGTGTACTGGCTAGTTTTGTGTCAACTTGACACAGCTGGAGTTATCATAGAGAAAGGAGCTTCAGTTGGGGAAATGCCTCCATGAGATCCAGCTGTGGGGCATTTTCTCAATTAGTGATCAAGGGAGAAGGGCCCCTTGTGGGTGGGACCATCTCTGGGCTGGTAGTCTTGGGTTCTATAAGAGAGCAGGCTGAGCAAGCCAGGGGAGGCAAGCCAGTAAAGAACATCCCTCCATGGCCTCTGCATCAGCTCCTGCTTTCTGTCCTGCTTGAGTTCCAGTCCTGACTTCCTTGGTGATGAACAGCAATGTGGAAGTGTAAGCTGAATAAACCCTTTCCTCCCCAACTTGCTTCTTGGTCATGATGTTTGTGCAGGAATAGAAACCCTGACTAAGACATGTGGAAATATCGTATCTGAGAATGGGCCATCTGTTCTGGACAACCCTATCTCATCACTGATTACCTGTGATGCCCTAGCACCCACCTGTGAAATGTTTGATTATCAAACCTTCTAGAGTGCTGGTTGTTCCTGCAGAATAAACTCTCTTTGGTTTTGCATACTATCTAAGTCTAGAGTGTTCCTTCAGAGATTTCTGAACCCTTATCCTTTCTTTGATATTAATAGGTTTTTTCAAAAGCATAATTTGCCATAACTGAAAAAATTCATCTTATATAGATACCTCATATTGCACAACCATTTCATTTACTATTGAACATTGACATTATTTTCATGTAATAATCATAACAGGTAGCTACTATTATCAAATGTAGAATGTTTGGTATGTCTCTGATTAAAATGAGGATGTGTCGTCAAAAGTGCAGTTGGAGGCATGAATCATTGTTGGATTTGTGTATGAAAAAAAATAGTATATACAACTAGTGTATGTGAACATATGAGCCCTATGTGCACAGAAGCCAGACAATGATGTCGAATATCTTGCTTTATTTATTCAGGGTAGCATCTGTCATTGAAGTCGTAGCTAGGTGATTGGCCATCAAGCTCCATCAATCATCATGTCTCTGCTCTCCAAAAACCTGGAGGAATAGACACAGCTGCATATATATATATATATATATATATATATATATATATATATATATATATATATACTGAGGATCCAAGCTCAGGTTTTCAGGCTTTCACAGAAAGTGTGTTTACCCATCCCACCAGCCCAAGATCCTTGATATGCACTCTCAATTTGTTCTGTGAAAAAGTCATGCCATGTGACATTTCTCCAGCAAGACTTACACTTAAACCAATCCTGGGACATGTTACTACCTTCTCATTATAATGGACAAGTCATGGCAGGATTTCCAGGTAAACCTGTGGGAATCCCTGCAAACACTATGACCAGTAGGAAAATTAACCTGAAGAAGTAAGATGAAATCCTGGTTCAGCATAACTTAGCTGGGCTGGTTAAAGTTTCTAGAGTCTGACCCCAAGCAATTTGTTTGTTTATTTGTTTATTCATTCATTTATTCATGCATTCACTTATTTACAAACTTAAGCACAGTACAACTTTGGAAAAAAGTTTCTTTGTGATAATTATCACAAGAAACCTTAAGGCATCACTACATAGAAACTCCTGTACAAAGCACATGCCATTTTGCAAAGAAACTATGACCTCTTCCAGGAGAATGTGTTCTAATGACAGAGAACCAGTGCTCTGAATAAGGTACTAGGGAGGAAGGGTCCATAATAAGCATAATAGTAAAGCTATTTGGGAATAGAATAAGAATGATTCTATTGACTGAGAAACAATGCTCGGGAATCTGGGGGATTCTGATGAGGTCTGCCTCTACAAGATAGCAAAAGACTATCTTGTAGATAGTTCTTGTTGTTGCTGGACTTGTTCTAATGGATTCCCAAATTACATGAGAATCTTGATGTTTGCTTGTAAGATGCTACAAATTCCTGCACCCAATTGGTTTTGTTTGGAAAATAAAGATGCCAGTGACCAATAGCTGGGCAGAGGGTGAAGGGACAAGACTTTTAGGTTTGCACAGGCTAGTAAATGGAAGAGAGGAAGAAAGAAGAATCATGATGATTCAGGGGGGAGAAAGATCATATTTAGAGCTGCAGAAGGTAAATCATCTTAAATGTAGGTGGAAATGAAAAGCAACCCTAAGGGAGGGCTGCCCAGAAGGTAACATGGCAGCAAAGAGAGAACATAGATTTAGAAGGTGTTAAGTCAGGAGTGCCAGGGGAGGAAATGTGTGCTAGCTGGGCAGAGGATTAAAAATGCCCAGCCTTCGATCTAGTCAAGGCATATCAAAAATAAACTAGAGTGTGTGTGTGTGTGTGTGTGTGTGTGTGTGTGTGTGTGTGTGTGTCTTTCTCAAATCCCAAGAGTTATGGTAAGTGTAGCATACATGCAACCCACCAGGAAGGAGCAAGTTAACTAACTCACTGCCACAACAGATCACCATGTTATTAAACAACACCCACTCCTAGCCTTCTGGGTGAAAAACAAGTATGCATATCCCTTCTGTTGAAGAGAAAAACCTGTTTATTTTAATGCTTATCTATGAGCCTGAGTACCCATGTCATAATACATAAAGCATCTCAAGGAAGTTAAGATTTCTCTGAAAAATCTATTAACGCCATGCTTTAAGCATCTTATTATTTCTCATGTTATTTTTTGAGACAATGAACCCCATTTAGAGAGTAGACTAAAATCAGATTAATGTAGCACCAGAGTTCACACCCCTCTCTGCATCTGCCCTCCTTTTTCTGTGCCCTGGCAATGATGAGATATGTCTTTATGCTTCTGAGGGGTGACCTTCCAGTGTTCAAACTCTGTAAGAACAGAACTATAGGCTCAAACTGGTTTTAGTATTCTGCCTTGAAACAAGACCAACTACAGAAATAAATCCATAGACAACTATACATTTTAATAGATTATATAAGACTTCTGGTGTTTAAGGTAATGCAATGGAAAGACTACTTCTGACTGGAAAGAAAGAAAGAAAAGAGAAAGAAAGAGCATGTGCATGCAGAGAGAAAGAGAAATATAGAGAGAGAGGAAACAAAAATATCTGGATTATATACTGAAGAGCCTCTTGGGGAGAAGAAGCTTAGCCCCTGGGCCTGAAAGTTCAGATAAGGACTGAGGGTTGCTGGGAGAACCTGGAGGCCAGGTCTGCTTTGGAATGTTAAATAGGTACCTCAGCCAATTGTCCTGGGTCTGAAATCTAACAGAAACATGATCTGATTGTGCAATAATTCAAAGCTTACTTGAGGACTTGAAAAACAGCCAGCATAGAAAAGAGTGGGTAAGTATGTCAGCAGAATACATAGGAGCAGGTGGCAAACTAGGGTGCTAGATTGTGAGGGACATTCCTGACTATATGACAGTGTCTAACTACTTTGCAGGTTTAACACCAATATACTCGTGGTCTGTTTTCACTTGTATCAAGAGAACAGTGGGAAACAGTGAACAATTATTCAAGAAAATTCAACCTGAGACTAAAATTTTTTGCCTGTTTCTACTGGACATCCTGGCTTTTGACCTTGAAAGAGAGACGAAGACTTCAAAGATTTATGGTTCATCCTACATCAGTTTCTGACCATCAGTATTCAAAACCAGCTCATTTATGTATAGACAAAAAGGAATTTTGTCTACCCACTGTTTCAATTGATGTGCTAAAGTGACCTGGTTTCCTGGAACATTTATTAATATCTGTAATAATGTTTAAGATAGCACATTCCCTGCTAAGAAAATACCTCTGAAAACTCAGCCCCAGAAACAAACTACACCATTAGTCTGGCAACACTTGCAGAATCCCAACTGTGACCCAAGTACACAATTTGTCTTTTTGAGGCAGGTAAATAAGTTATATTGCTCACAAATTGCTGAAACTCAAGGCTGTGCATGCAAGGAAAGTATCAACAGAATTGGCCTCCCTTTGCCAACACATGTCTGGAGGGAAAACAAGACTGATTTTTCATAGAGGGTCTACTTTCCATTTAGAGGAAAGCCCTGTAGGTTACAGAAGGGATTTTAGAACAAAATATTGGGCCAGCCTCATGCAGACACTGGGTCTGCAATGAGCTATCTTTGTGTATAGAAGGAACTGTGTAAACTTTCCTTGAGAAGACTGTTTACAACAGTGACTGCCTCTCAGTTTGACTCAAAGAGCATCTTGCTGTTGCTTATGGGGCTACAAACACTTCACATAACCTTCTCTCTTCAAGTCTGCTCTAATATGCTGACAGATTCATTAACCAGACATACCAAATTATCACAACTTCAGAAGCATGAAATATATGCCTAAATGAAGGCAAGGCAGAACAAAAATAGTCTTCTAATCAGCTTTTAGAGGGGTAGGGGTCAAAAGATCACCAACCCAGCTAATGATTCACCTTTCAACATCTTGCCAACCAGACACTCTAATTGGACAATTTCCAGCTGTTCTTCCCAGCATAAACAGTATGTAATTCCAAAGAGCAGGACATAGAGAACATTGACCCAAGTGGTGCACACACAGCATTTGGAGACAGCTATGTGTGTACTTTTGTAGAAAAAAAAATCTTAAGACTCCCTACAGTATCCAACATGGATGGAAGAATTGGAAATAAAAATGTATTCAAAGCTTGACAACTGGGTAGTGAAGTATTGATTTTTACCTACATAAAACAAGTAAAATACACCAACCTGGGAAGGAACCACAAGTACGAGGGAATCGTGCCTTGTAAGATGAAAAGGGATGTGAAGCAGACTGAGAAAACACAGTGGACAGCTTACTTACAACATTCTCTGAAGATGACAGGTGTCCTGGCTTAGCAGAACTAGACTGAGCACCAGCCAAGCACCTCACTGCGTTGAAATATCTCTTTGTCCAGGAGCATACAGCACACAACATGAGGCCCAGGGAGCTACCAGGGCACCAGGGATTTCTATTCGGTGGTGGTGGTGGTGGTGGTGGTGGTGGTGGTGGTGGTTTATTGGTTGTGGTTGGTTGGTTGGTTCTGGGTATTTTTGTTTCATTTTGCTTTGTTTTGAAGACAGGGTCTCACAATGTAGCCTTGGTTGTCCTGGAACTTTCTCTGTAGACCAGGCTGGCCTTGAATTCAGAAATCCTACTGTCTCTGCCCACCCCTACCCCCACCCTGAATGCCAGGATTAAAAGTGTGTGCCACCACTGGCCAGCTGACACCCTGCATTCTAGCTAGGTCTTTAGAGTCTATGCCTCAGACTCTTATATGATAAATATAGTCACTACCAGTCTCCTAACGGGGAGTCTGTGCTCTCTCTACAATGCAGGGCTTCACCAAAGTCAGCAGAGTCTTGGGCTTGGGGCAGGAACCTTGGGACTCTGGTCAATTACTTGATATCTCTGAATCTCAAGAACATATCTCTTGACTTATGGGCAACTCTGCTACTGAGCAAAAGCAAAAACAAAAATAAGACAGAAAGTTTAAAAGTGCTTCATAAATATTATGAGCCAACACAGAAGGGAAAACATAGTTAAGATTAGTCTGATACTAGGTACGGTTATGTTTCCAGGAGAGAAAACAGTTAAACAGTAAGAAACTATCTTCACACATCCACAGCGGTGGTACACAGGGGTGGAATGTAATGGATTCTATTCTAGTTGTTTGGGAGCAATAGGAGTGGGCCATGGTAGATACTTATGTGCACTCAGGTCCCCACAGAATTGAAAGGTTCTGTGGTACCTGAGAGAGCTCAGGATAAGTGAATACCTTCTCTAACCAGGGCTTTTTTTCTGACTGATGGTTTTGGTAGTGTTTGTCTTCAACTTCAAGCAAGATAATCACAGGCTTCCAAATTGAGGTCCTTCTCAGAGTGCAACAAGTGTAAGATTATCATGGGCATCCACCCGTAGGTCTGGTATAAGAACTGGCTTCCTATATTTCAGACAACTTCCAGAGTCATTCATCCAGGCAAGGATATGATATTAACTTTTTTGTGAAGAGAGGTTAATAAACATCTGTGCACCATAAATAGGGTACCAGTGACAGATTTAAAAAAATCAAAACCACCACCACCACCACCACAACAACAACAACAACAACAACAAAAACAACAACAACAAAACCCATTCATCTAGCTTAGTGAAGCAATGGGTTCAATTGGGGATAGTTATAGGACCATGGATGATGAGTTACTTACAAGGGCACATGTAACTTACAAGCAGCTACACAGCCAAAGAAAGAATTTATGATAGGAAAGCAGGATCCTCCTGAGCTCATCCAACATTAATAGACCCAGTCTTGTGTGTGTCTCATGGTAATTGTGCTATTGAGAGTTCAAGAAGGAATGGCAGTGCTATACCCAGAGGACAGTATTCTACAACACTTGAAATAGGCTAACCATAGACAGTATGAGAGAATAGCCTAGAAGGGCTCATTATATCATTTAATTTGAGACTAGAAAAAGTAAAAACTTTAAAACAAGTCATGAAGATGGAAGGCCAGCAGATCTGCCCTGTATCATCTGAGGGGAAGCTTTCCCTATCCACAAAGGATCTCCTCGTATTTGCTCTTGAAATGTTTTCTATTTGGTTTAGTTTGGGATTTTGTTTGTGTTTTTATCCTTCTTTTCCCTTTTGTTTTGTTTTGTTTCCCTATCTCTATTTCTGCTCCATTTGAAAGAAAGTCACACACAAAAACGTTGCATGACCACTGTACCTGGCATGGCTATAATTCATGATGTCTCTTACCCTAGGGACATGGGCTTTTACAGGTTTCTGAAATACCTTCAGGGCTCATCCTATTGTTCGAGTGCAAAGTATATGACTGCTTTGTATGCTTCAAGTCTCTTTTATTTAACTAATATTTTGGTTAACATACAAAGATATGATATGGATTCCATTATTGTCTCAAATACTTATACTTTTTGTTTTCATAAAATATTCCATTCCATTGGCCTTCTTTACCCTCATTCACCCTCCCAAATATAAATGCCAACAGCCCCCAAATCATCTCATTCTTATACAGTCTAAAAGTAATTGAGTAGACAGTACTTGAAGGATGGACAGTATTTCCATAATGGTGATCTTGGAATTATGCAAATCTTACTCATTTTGACATGGGAGAAAAATATCTTCTAGCTATTGGCATTCTTGTAGTACCTGCATTCTGCATTCATGGGATTAATTTACCATAATTAAATAGTATCAACCCTCAGAAACATCATTCATATTTCCAAGACAGAATATTAACTGTGATTAAAATATTTGTGGAATCAACCAAAGAGTACACATGGAGGGATCCATGGCTCCAGTCCCATATGTAGCAATGTCTGGCATCAAAGGAGAGGTCCTTGGTCCTGTGAAGGCTTGATTTCCCAGTGTAGAGGAATGCCAGGGAAGCTAGCTAGGAGTGGCTGGGTGGGAAGGGGAGCATCCTCATAAAGCAGGGGGAGGGGGAAGAGATAGGTGGGTTCCAGAGGGGAAACTGGGAAAGGGGATAACATTTGAAATGTAAATACATAAAATATCCAATTTAAAAAGGGACAAGGAAATAAAAAAGTATTTGTGGAAAGTAAAATCTCCTCTGTTGACCCTTCAGTCCAAGAGTCCAGTCACCAGAGTATAAAGCTACCGAGCATTGTGAATGGATGACAACATTCTCTCTTTTACCACCTCTCAGTTATTCATCAAGCCCCATGGTGTTTGGTTCACACATAGAAAACTACTCAGCTGCATTGCCTCCTTCTCTGCAAGAGATAAAACCACATGACCTTTTACAAATATGGACATACCCAAAGAACAAAGATGAGAGAAAACACGGTAAGTGCTGGCGCATGCCTTTAATCCCAGCACTTGGGAGGGAGAGGCAGGCAGACTTCTGAGTTCGAGGCCAGCCCAGTCTACAGAGTGAATTCCAGGAGAGCCAGGGCAACACAGAGAAACCCTGTCTCAGAAAACAAAAACAAAAACAAAAACAAACAAACAAACAAAAAACAAAAAAAGGGAAAAAAATGAAATAAAATTGTATCTTTTTACAAGACATGAACAAACACGCTGGTGAAGTTTAGGACAAAACTGATTTATACACGCATAACATCCATACTGAAAACTTTCAGATAATGCGAAAACAAAGTCAACTTGCTCCAACAGCATTGTGTAAATTGAATAGGGAATAGAATGTTGCTTATTGAATTGCATTAGAGAATTGAATAAATTGAAATAGAACATTAACTTATATTTTGATTGAAAAATAATTTAAAATGCAAATCTCAACTTTGTCTACATTCAAACTCAATCAATGAGGTGGGTACCATATTAAAAATTATAATCATAAAGTAGCTAACATTGTTTTATTTCCACCATTTCCAACAAAGTGGTTTGCTTCATGTTACAAGTTGGTGTCAACTGACTAACACCAAAGCATCTGGGAAAGCCAGAGCTAAGACAGAGATGCTGCTATAAGGATTGCACCAGGATTCCACAGAGATATGGAAGAAACAGTAAGATGTGGAAACACTGCTGCCATTCATGAGACTTCAAATGTACAGCCAGAGTAAGTGAACAAATTTGTCAAGACATATGAAGAAAGTAGTTGAATAAGTAAGGATGATGTCCTAAAAGAGCTGAAAACAAAGGAGAGAAAGAAGGAAATAAGGAAGGAAGAAAGGAAGGGAGGGAGGGAAGGAGGGAGGGAGGGA
>NC_034593.1:18042542-18043642 GCF_900095145.1 Mus pahari | reverse complement strand
GAAGGAAGGAAGGAAGGAAGGAAGGAAGGAAGGAAGGAAGGAAGGAAGGAAGGAAGGAAGAAAACTTACATTATAAAAATGATCGAAATACTTTACAACTGAAAGTGAATGACAGTTCAAAAGCTGATCTAAAATTCAAAAGGAATATGACAGTTTCCCAAAGGTCAACCCTAGCAGAAGGCAAACACTGTGACGAAGACAAGCAGCACTGTTAATAGTGCTTGATGAGTTATTTGCAAAGAAATGAAACACTTAATACTGAGGACTGTGGTATTCTAAATTATGTTATAAAAAATGAACACTGGTCATTCTTTCCTGTATGTCTTTACAGAGTTAAATATGTATTTATATATTTATCAAGAAAATTAAACTCTTAATATTAAGATAAATGTGGTGATTTGAATGAAAATATTTCCCATAGGCTCATAGGGAGTGGCGTTATTTGAAAGGATTAAGACATGTGGCCTTGTTGTAGTAGGTGTGGCCCTGTTGGAAGAATTGTGTCATTGGAGGGTAGGCTTTGGGATTTCAAATGCTAAAGACTGGCCCAATGTCATTCTCTCTTCCTGCTGCCCACAGATCTGAATGTAGAACTCTCAGCACCTTCTTGAGCACCATATCTGCCTTCATTTCACCATACTTACTGCTATGAAGAGAAAGGACTAAACTTCTGAACTGTAAGCCAGCCCAAGTTAAATGCTCTCCTTTATAAGAGTTGTCATGGTCATGATATCTCTTCACAGCAATAAAACCCTAACTAAGACAATGACTGTTGACTATTATATTTGGTGCAGTGATTTTTAATGTTAGGAAAAAAACATGCAAAATGAAGACCGACCACCGGTCCTCCTAGGCAAAGAATTATTGGCAATTACTGATTGCTGAAAGACACAGAATTAGCCACCCAGGAATAATCCCCCTTATAGGTTATCCAGTATCAAGTATCAAGGCCTGAAATTGTATATATACAGGCAATACTAAAAGAACATAGCATGATATAGATAGATGAATGGATGGATAGATAGATAGATAGATAGATAGATAGATAGATAGATAGATAGATAGATGATAGATAGATAGATAGATAGATAGATAGATAG
>NC_034593.1:18038848-18042432 GCF_900095145.1 Mus pahari | reverse complement strand
AGATAGATAGATAGATAGATAGATAGATAGATGATAGATAGATGATAGATGATAGAAGATAGATAGATAGATAGATAGATAGATAGATAGATAGATAGATAGATAGATAGATGATAGATAGACAGATAGATAGATAGATAGATAGAGATATAATTTGTGCCTTTGTGCCTTTATATATATATAAACACATGCAACAATAATATACAAAGAGAAAGAGGCCATCAATTTGCACATGAACATGAGAGGGACCAGAATGAGAAAAGGGAATGGGGAAAGTGATGTAATTACATTTTAATTAAAGTAAGCATATCTTTAAAGAAAAAAGAACAAATAAATGTATAATACATACATTTTGTTGGTTTAGAGTTAAAAAAAATTTAAAATCTAATCACTTTGGCTAAATGGCGTTTAAATTTAAATTTTAGAGATAAACCAGAAAATTTGCTTCTTTCATTTTTCAAATATGAGAACAGTATATGTATGCACCTGGCTTGACTGCAAGCTTTCTATGAAACTGGGCGGGGGGTCCTTTATTCATTCTGCAAATACTTCCTGCCAGGCACCCTGCTATGTGCTGAGGACACAAAACTGAATATTATATGAATCTGGTCTCAAAGAACTCACAGCCTATTAGGAGAGAAAAGTAAAAAAATGGTTATAGTACAGTTCTCATCTATAAATTAGGACTAATAATGCCTACCTCCCAGGGTCACTGGGAGGACAAGATAAAGCTCTATTGGAAGGCACTTGCTGTGAAGAATTGTAGAACTATTACATCAGTATAATTGCAGCCTCTATTTAAAGTCAGACTGGCTTGCTTGACTACAGTGGTCCTTACCACATGGTGCCCAGACCTATAGCACATCTGGAATATCATTCATAATGCAGATTCTCTGAATGAAAATTCTGAAGGTTTGTCCCAGAAATCTATCCTAGCAAGCCTTGCAAAGTGATCGTGACTTGGTGAAAGTGTAAGAATCATAGCAGAGTCTTATAGTCTCCTCTCACAGCAAGCACTCGTCCCTGTGAGAACCCATAGAGTGTGTAAAACGTAGGTGAAATTTCCCAGTTGTCATTGAGAAAATTCAACGCAGCAAATTGTAGGGCACATGGAATGTGCCAACAAAGGAATTGGTACAGAACTAGTGAGGCAGAACAAGTTCAAATCCCAGAAAACACAGAACTTGAGACCCACAGGAGTAGACCTAGCTCCTTCCCTGTTTCCATTTCTGCCTCAGGGCACTTGACCAACTAACCTCCAACCAGTGGTCACAGACAGTCAAGCATCCAGCACCTGGACCATGCTAATGAGGTATCTTAGTAGCCTTGACATTCAGCCAATGACCTTTCCCTCCCTGGATAGTCTCACATCCTTCCCCCAAACTTTAAGACGTGGTTCACCTCGATTAAAATATATCATTCAAACCCACCACAAATAAAGAAATAAGAACGAGCTAAGATTCTCAGATAGCTACTTCATTAAAAATCGTCGCAGAAGCCAGGCAGTGGTGGTGCACACCTTTAATCCCAGCACTTGGAGGCAGAGTCAGACGGATTTCTGAGTTTGAGAGTGAGTTCCAGGACAGCCAGAGCTACACAGAGAAATCCCATCTCAAAAAAACAAAACCGTCAGAGAAGGCCTTCAATGATGGAGCCATTCTAAAAAAATAATCTTACCACCACCACCACCGCCACCACCACCACCACGACCATCACCACCACCACCACCATTTCCACCCATCCCACCCTGCACTGGACAGGGATCCTGCTCTTCTCAGGCCTGGAGAGCAGTGACATCTGACTCCTGATACCTAGGAGGGAAGAGGTGGACTGCAGACCCCACTTGCTCTGGACTTTGCACTGCCATCTCTGAGTCAATGCACTGGCAGCACCTGGACACCCTGAGAGGTGAGATGGAACCTTCGAGCACAGCAAATTACGGACTTTTCATGTGTAGGTGTGTGTGTGTGTGTATGTGTGTGTGTGTGTGTGTGTGTGTGTGTGTGTGTGTGTGTGTGTTCCTCTGGGTACAAGTGAGAAAATGATAGTGAATGATAGTGACTTTTACAACATTTGTGCTAGTATTTGAACTTGGGTCCTCTGGAAGTGTAGTATGTACTTTTTTTCTACTTTCCATTTTTCTTGCTTATTAAAAAATCAGGAAAGTCATCCTTATATTTGAGAAATCCCAATGATTATGACCTAGGAGATGCAGCATTCAGAACACACACACACACACACACACACACACACATACACAAGATAGATAGACTTAAAACAAAGCTAGTGGCATTCATCTAATGAATGACAAGTTAAAATTTTGAACATTAGCTTCAGAGGCTCAGGCTAGAGAGATGACTCTGCTGTTAAGCTGTGCTTGATGCTTCTCCAGAACACCAAGTTTGTCTCCGAGCACCATGTTGGTCAACTCTAAACCACCTGTAAGTCCAGCCCCAGGAGATCTGACACTCTGCTAACCTCTGAGGGTACCTGAATGCATATGATCTGCCTTCGCACAGATAAACAAATAGACACACACAAACCTACACATGAAAAGTGTGAAACGGAGGAAGTTCTAAGTGAATGTGTCTTATTGATGTCAAGGACCCCAAAGTCTCAGACCCATGGGAATGGCAAATGCTTTCCTGTATGGGCTCAGCGAGTTGCCAAAGCCTTCATCTGTGCTAAGTGTATGAAGAACATCAACCGGTTTTCTCTTCCAGGATGACTACAGCAGAAGACTACTCCCATACAGAACCCTCCAGAGAATGTTACCGAAGCTGGTGGTACTACACATAGTCATTTCTATGACAGCAGGAACTGTCAAGCACCATGATGCATGTGCAGACAAAAAGGCTGACTCTTAGATAGATAG
This sequence comes from Mus pahari, assembly GCF_900095145.1. Lineage (NCBI taxonomy): Eukaryota > Metazoa > Chordata > Mammalia > Rodentia > Muridae > Mus > Mus pahari. Next base: position 18,039,557 of record NC_034593.1, on the reverse strand, counting down.
GCTTAAAAACAAAATAGTTTCATGTTAAATTTTTGAACAGTGGCTTCAGAGACTCTGGCTAGAGAGATTCATTTCTTCATTCAACATTTTTAAGTGGTTATCATGCAAAAGGTAGGATTAGTTAAGTTCACATCTTTGTTCAGTTGTAGCCTTAAACATTCCTGGACGTTTAGCTGAATACAATAAACCCATCTCGCTGATTCAGATGTGTAAAATAAACATGTGTTTCTTCCCTGAGGTGGTTGATGGTATACCCCATGTCATAATGCAAGCTGGGGGAATTGCAGGCTGATATCCACTCGAGCTGAGGTCTGAACACCAATGGTCATATTCATGACACAGTAGGTGTTCCCTCATACTCTTGGAACTCATACCCTGACCCTCACAAGCATGGTCGGTGGTCACATAAGCAATGGCCCAAGCACCATTTGTTGAAAATGCTGTCTTTTTTCCACTGGATGGTTTTAGCTCCCTTGTCAAAAATCAAGTGACCATAGGTATGTGGATTCATTTCTGGATTCTATTCTATTCGATTCTATTCCATTGATCTACTTGTCTGTCACTGTACCTGTACCATGCAGTTTTTATCACAATTGCTGTGTAGTACAGTGTAAGGTCAGGCATGGTGATTCCACCAGAGGTTCTTTTATTGTTGAGAATGGTTTTTACTATCCTAGGTTTTTTATTATTCCAGATGAATTTGCAAATC
>NC_034593.1:18021832-18038837 GCF_900095145.1 Mus pahari | reverse complement strand
TCTCTCTCTCTCTCTCTCTCTCTCTCTCTCTCTCTCTCTCTCCCCCTTCTCTCTTTCTCCCTGTATTTCTATAGTAAAGCTCTTAAACCATAGATTCTTTTGTCTGCTCCATCAAGGCCCACTGCGCACTCTGCTCATTGTTGGGAACTTCTTTCCCTATTACCTCTTCCCACAACCCTGGTGGCTTTAGCAAAGTAGCTCCATGCAGGGGGTGGTGGTGGTTCCCATGGGGCTGCCCCTTTTCCACCACCACTGCATTGCTCAGAGGCAATACCCACCTGGGACCGAGTTGAAAGCACCTGGCAGTCTCCCCAAGCCTGACTGACCAGAGAATAGAGAAACTTGGGTGGGGTGTTGGACATCTTTTTCCTCACAACTTCCCCCAGGGACCCCCTTTATTTTATTTTGTTCCCAACACACAGCCCATCTGACTCCAGCTTTTCTCTGCATGTTTTTGTTGTTTTCTCATTGTCTGTCCTTTCTTCATTCCCTGTTTTCTCCAGTCATGGAAATCCCCAAATCTGTACAGATCTTGGCAAAAAAATTCTACCAAAAAAAAAAAAAAATCCTCTGACTCATGTATTTTCTGTGCATGAGTGGCACTTCTTCAACAAGCTAAACATGAGAAATACATGACGCTGTTTGAGAGTTCCTGCTGCCAGTAGAAATGACTATGAGTAGTACTACCAGCTTCCTTCCCTTTCTCAGATATTCATCTTTAAATTTTCAGTTCAGGTATTTATTTAGAGCTCCCCCTTCCTATTGATTAGCTCATTTAGAATATACAAAATCCTAAAGTGCATGAAGGTTTTTCTGGTCATGGAAAGTGACATGACTGAGGACCATATATTGTTTCTTTCTTTTATTTTTTAACAGAAGCACCAATGCTAATCAGGTGTGCTTTCCAGTTGCCCAAGTAAGATGCGTAAGTCCCCAACTGCTGTTACTCCCGTCATCATTAACCCAAAGAATTCCTCCATGAAGAAGTTGACACATTTGACATGTTCTTGCTTCTTGCAAATTATTTTAGACGAGTTCTTAATCAGAAGTTCTATGTAACCCATTGCTGATGAAGTAAGAGCATCCTTACGAAGCAGGGACCTTATGGGTACCCTATTTCTTCTGGGAAGAAGCCTAACTCTAACAGAATTGGGCACCTCTGAGCTATTGGTTTTACCTTCACATCAAATGATTTTTTATCTCCAGTTTTCAGATTTTTTTGCAGGCATCATAAAACCTAGATCTAGCTAACATTATTTTAATGTTTCCCACCTTCTACAAGCAACTCCTGAAGAAGAATAGATTATTTTTTTCAAGAAATATTACCTCTTCAGGGTATGTCTCTAGCACAGGTAGGGGTTCCCTGTGTGTTTACAAAGCAGTGAACTGTCTGCCAAAGAAAATGTTGGCAGGCTGAAAAGCTTATTCTAAGATTTCGAGAAAAAAAAAAAAAAAAAAAAAGACATGTATATTCACGAAAATAATTCCCCCAATGCTGCACAGCACTGCTTCTCTTTGTTTAAAATTGATATGCTTTTCTATTGTTCCTGATTTTTCAAATTTTGGGTGAACAATTTCTTAAGTACATTAAAAGAGAAAAAGGAGTCTGAAATGGTGGCATTACACAGTATCAGAACGCCAGAGATGAACTGTGGATAATAAGTTTGAGGTTATCCTAGCTAAAAAGCAATATGCCAAGGAGAGGAGGCAGAAGAGGAAAGGGAAGAGAAAAAGGAAGAAGTCTTTTGTCAACTTTATCTTATTTTGAATACATTTCCTGACTTAGTTTCTTTTCCTTTTGTTGTGATAAAATAAAGCAACTTGAAGAAAGAGGAATTTATTTTAGCTCCCATTTCAAGATATAATGACAGCAGGATCTTGTAGCAATTGATGACATATGGACTATAATGGACAGACTCAGAGAAATGCAGAAGAAAACCAAGAAGAAATTTAAGTTACGTATAATCTTTCTATTCATAAATCTGCTAAAAATATAAAAGGTAGACTTATGTTGTTTTTTATTTCAAAGTCCTATATTTATAGTCTTATGGGACATATGGAGACAGCAATAGTTATTTCAAGGTTTCTCCTGTTTTAATAACACCATACAAAACTTCTTGCTGATATTTGGATTTTGTTTGAGAGAAAAAGCCCATTAAAAGTAAAACCCTTGCTGTGTATTGCTGTGTGCTTCTGTTTGCTGCTGTGTGCTATGTGTGGCAGTTTGTTGCTGGGTGCTGCTGTATACTGTATGCTGCTGTGTGCTGCTGTATGCTGCTGTGTGCTGTGTGTGGCTGTTTGCTGCTGTGTGCTGCTGTGTACTGTATGCTGCTTTGTGCTGTTGTGTGCTGCTGTTTGCTGTGAAATACTGTGTATGCTGCTGTGTGCTGTGTGCTGTTGTGTGCTGTTGTGTGCTGCTGTGTGCTGCTGTGTGCTGTATGCTGCTGTGTGCTGCTGTGTACTATATGCTGCTGTGTACTATTGTGTGCTGCTGTGTGCTGTGTAATACTGTATACTTATGCTGCGTTGTGCTGCTGTGTGCTGCTGTGTGTTTCTGTGTGCTGCTGTGTACTGCATGCTGCTGTGTGCTGCTGTGTGTTTCTGTGTGCTGCTGTGTACTGTATGCTGCTGTGTGCTGCTGTGTGCTGCTGTGTGCTGCTGTGTACTGTATGCTGCTCTGTGCTGCTGCTTGCTCAGGCTAGCCTTCCCCCATTGTTGATGCAATGTTAAATTTACCTTTCTAAAGTCATTAACATAATTGTATTCATAGTACACAAAAAATAATAAATACTTGACTCTAGGATTAGGGAGGTGGCTCAGCAAGAAAAGTTCTGTTTAGAGTGAATCTACTAAATGAGCCAGCTCAGCATGCTCTGGGCTCATTAACAGACCTTGCATTACTAAATAACTTCTATCCTCCACACATATGTACTCATACATGTACACACACAAGGCCACATACACATACAGACAGATACACAAGCATGTACACCACACATATACAGCATGCAAAGAAACAAACACCAACTTACTATACTGAGTGGGAGACAGGAGAGCTTTGATTACAGACTTGCAGTCTTCGTGGGTCACTTGATTCCACTCTTTTCACAGTGTGCCCTGAGGTCAGAGATCACATTCCTGGCAAATTCAAACCAAAAGCAGAAAACTGGATGTTCAGGAAAGAATAAATATTTTATTACTTACTTATATGTGCAAAAAATAAGCAATCTGAGTTTAAAGTTAAGCAAAAGGCCTCATTCCCAATCCAAGTCTTGAACTCATTGTCAGCCTTATTTAAAGGAAATAATAAATTCCTCCCTATCCTGAAGTACTTTTTCCATGCATATACTATGTCATTTTAAATGTCTGCCATACAAGTTTCACTGAAATGCCCTCTAAGATGCAAGCTATTGTTTGGGAAGTGTCCTTGCCAGGCAACGTTAGCTCATCAGGTTCCACTGATTACAAGGGAAAAAGATGAAGATAAAGCAAATCCATGACAATCCCACAGCACAGATTCCTTGCCTAGAAAAACAATGAATGGCCTATGATCCTTCTTCAGGCTACATTTCAGCCAGCTGATGACCCCATACCAAGGGGAAGATCTATAGCATCGAGTACCATAGAATTTCTTGGCCTACAGAGATGAAGAAGGAGCTTTTCTCTCTGATCTTTGTTGAGAAAGACATAAGCAAGTAGTGAATCTCCATCTAAAAGGCATGGAGTATCTATCTGTTGGTTTTCATGTTGATTAGATCAATTGTCTTGTAAAAATAGAATTTACTGTAGAATGTTTTCATTTTCCAGGATGGAGTCCATCAAAGTGAAGCTGACATGGCAACAGAAGCATGAGATGGCTGGTCACGCTGCATTCACAGCCATAAGGTAGAAGGTGGAGAACTGGGACCAGCCTCTAAAACCACGAGGCACATCTGCTCCACCCTCTTCTTTCAGCAAGGCTTCATCTACTAATGCTTCCCACAAACTTCCCCAAAAGTGCCATCAGACAGGAACCAAGTATTCAAACATTTGAGCCTATGGGAGGCCGTCCTACATTATATAATGATGGGGTAGTAATAGGCAGCCAAAAATTTAAACAATTCTCATCTTTTAAAATCTTTTTAATCTGGCATAGACTAAAATGAGAATATTCTGTATTATGCCAAAGAAGACTAAGGATGCAAAGGTAAGGAAAGTCCAGGTAAGTGTTCAACTCGCTGAAATGTTAATGAAATGCCAGTACACACTACTATACAAGACTAGTAACAAGTGGATGTGAGTGTTGAAAGAGTTGGCATAGTTCCATGAACTTATTGTCTGACCTGAAAATGTCAAAGTGAATATATACAAAGCAAACTGTGATCATAAAATCTTGTATTGTACTGACTGCTTGACCACATATAAATCACAGCTTTCTAGTGCCAAAAGTTAGATATGTCTAAGTCTATGTATACAGCTATGTCTGTTTATATTGTAGTGAATCTATATCTCCTAACCACACGGGACGGTTTCTAATAGAAGACAGGATGACAAAGCTCAATTGTTTTTATAACTTCAATTCATACTTCTCTTCTCCCCTTCTCTCTCTCTCTCTCTCTCTCTCTCTCTCTCTCTCTCTCACACACACACACACACACACACACACACACAAACACACCATGTATCATGGAGCTCTACTGGAGAACAGAGGGCAACTTATGAGAGCTGGTTCCCTCCTTCTACCATGTTGGTTCCATAGGTTCTTAGATCTGACAGCAGGTGTCTTTGCTTGACTGAGCCATCTAACAAGCCTGAAATATAATTAGTTCTATGGTTTAATAATTCCACTTAATGTTTAAATATTATTGTTTAAGAATTTCATATAGATTTTAGAATGGATGATTTTTTTCTATTTTTGTGAAAACTGTGGATATTTATTGGGTTCACATTTATCCTACATATCATTTTTAATAGGATTGTCATTTTTATGAGATTAATTCTATTGATCCATGGATACAGGAGATTTTTCCAATTCTAATGTCTTTCTCCATGTCTTTCTTCAGACATTTGAAGTTTTCACTGAAAATGACTCTTATCTCCTTGTTTGGATTTACTCTATTGTCTTGAGGCTATTGTAACTGGGATTGGGTTCATGATCTTCTTATCAATACATTGTGGGAATCCCTACTTCAGTAAGTACATCTAAAATGCAACTTCTGCATAGAAGACCCAGGGAAGCTCACAGAAGAAAATGTAGAAGGATTGCTAAAGGACCAAGAAGTCTGATGTGAGATTGTGTTGCCTAGAAATGATAGGGAATGATACTCATGATACCAAAACAATATGACTGCCTAAATAAAACCTCATCAATGATAATTTCAATAAACAGGCCAATAAAGAAGGAGTAAATCTCATGGAGTTCTACTCCTGTACATTGAACTATAAGTAACTAATGATACTGAGAGAGGGAGAACTAGCCTTTCCTAAAGATGATCCCTTTAATTAGTTATCCAAAATAAAATGATCAGCCCTGAAATCATACACACACAGGGAACAAAAGCAAACTTATTAGGTTGAATGTGCATATTACATATGTAAGTGTGTGTGTGTACATGTGTGTATGTGTTTATGTGTGGGATTTGTGTATGTTTGTGTGTGTGATGTGTGTGTATATATAACAGTAACCAAAGAAAAAAATCCATTAATTTGAGAGGAAATAAGAATCAAAATACAAGAAGATATGCATGGAAGGGACATGAGAGATGCTGGAAGAAGGAAAGAGGAAGTAGAAAGTAATGCAATATTTTATTTGAAAATAATAATATATAACATTTAAAAAAGCATTTCATACATGAATATAGGATGTTTTGATCAAATCCACCCTACTCCTTTCTCTCTAATTCCTTCTATAATCCTGACCACCACTATTTACCTTTCTGAATTTCATATACCCTTTCTAAAATTTACTGCGTTTACAGAATGTTTTCAGTTTGTTCATGACTATAGGGGTAAGTACTATGTATTATCTACTTTTCTGTTTTTGTAATGAAATACCATGCCCAAAGCAATCTACATAAGAAAGAGTTAATTTTGGTTTGCAGTTTAAGAGGGATTAGAGTCTATCATGGTGAATAAGTATAGCAGCAGGAGCTGCAGGCTGGGAGGTCAGATCTTAAACAACAGCAACAATATTATGCATGGTGGCAGACACTGCAGGCTGGGAGTACACACCTTGGACAGCAAGCACAGAGCAGAAAGAGGGAGCTAATTAGAAGTGATATAGCGTTTTTAAAATCTCAAAGGCCACCTTCATGGACATAGTACCTCCAACAAGGCCACACCTCCTAAAGTTTCCCAAATGGTGCCACCAACATGGAACCAAGTGTTCAAACACATGAGCTTATAGGAAAGTTCTCCTTAATACCACTACAAACAGGAACATGGGTAGTAGCCTGTTAGGAGCCACATCTAAAAAGGAACTCTTTCTTCTCAGATCTTCAACCAAAAATTGCCAATAGCCCCTCAGCTAGGCTTGAGACATTCATAAGCCCCTCCTAATCCATGCTAGTACATTACCTGGCTCAATCTGTACAAATTTTGGCCGTGTTACCATCACAGTTGTGACTTCACACGAGCAATATCCTTCTTGTAAACAGAAACACACTATAATTCTTTTACTTTAATTGTTTTAAACTTTTGATTACATACATAGGAGTTTTGTTCTCATATATGTCTGTGTTTCATGTGTATGCCTGTTGCCCACGGAGTCCAATGGAAGGTGTTGGATCATCTGCAATTGAAGTAATAGACATTTGTGAGCCACCATATGTGTGCTAGAAGTTAAACTTCCTCTAGAAGAGCAGTCAATACCCTTAACCACTGATTCATATCTTCAGCTCAGTATGTCTTAAAGAAAGATTGAAAAATAGATGAATAATTAAAGTGTAGATTAAGGTACATAAGAAGCAGAATCATAACCTGACTTTAGTGAGGATGAAAGAACTGGAAAATAGAAGAGTGGGGCTGAGCATGGTATCTTTGGCCTCTCAGAACAGAAATCCTCAAAAATCTCTCATATTTTTAAAAACTTGACTCCATACAGTGAACCAAAAGTCTAGCTATATAAATTATCCAGCTACTAGTCTAGATATCACTTCAGTTTTCACAGGACTATTGGTAAGATTATTCCAGATTTGGTACCTGCTCTTCCACCCCAGGAATACACATGTGTAGCTGACCTCAAAGAGAAATAATAAATAATTCATAGTCAAGTATGGCTCCTTAGTTTGTTCCTTTTAATGCAGTCAATATATTCCATAATAATTTCTCAAAGCTAATTTCATTATCTGAATATGTCAGAGTCATACCTCTTCCTTTCTCAGTGTATTATTCTTCAGATAAAACCATATCTTACACAATAAAATACTGCCCAAAGCATAAAGCATGGTATCAACAGAAATACTACATGGGTATTGAAGAACAAGTGTACAAAGTATTTGTGGAACCCTACTCAACTGATGCTTGACTGAATAGAAGTGATCAACACTGAGAGATAAGAGCGTTGGTTGAAACTGTCCTATTGTGATCTTATTATGGTTTCTATGCCTGCACTCTCTGTTGCCTATTCAACCACTACTTCCAAGGGTCTTCTCTAAAGCTAGCCGATGATTACTCATAGTGAGTTATTTTATTTTCTCAGTGAATCTGCTCAGAAACATGGTATTCAGTAATAAGAATTAGCTTCTGAATTGGCTGATGGGAAGGGAACCAAATATTTCAGTACCCAAGAATGATTTCCATGTGCCACTCTTCTAAAGTCTGTATGACAATGTGGGGCTCTAGATGATCAGCCTATGATAGATCACATGTTTTAATTGAAATTAAACTTCATTGATCTGTCAGAAAATCCAAATGAAGTTCACAGTATTATAAAATCTGAGATTAAATCTCACTCTCTGCCTATAAGAAAATTTATGCTGTCATATACTACATTTTTTTCAGCTATGGTAAAATCTTTTTCAAAGATTCTTTTTTTAAAAAACCATTCCAGGAAGTACAAAAATATAAATATTTATGTATTTTAAATTTAACTTATAGAAAAAGAACATAAAATGCCTTTAAAGCCCTGAAAATGACTTATATGACATAATTTGGAAACACTGTCCAAACTGGTCAGGATGGGTTCTATTTTTCACCAAAAATGCAAAAGTTTGACAGATAAATGAGGTAATAGTTAAGACATAATCCTGGGGTTAGGAAAATTGGGTTTAGAACTCGCTATGCTACCACATTATATGTAGTCTTGTTAATTTCTATTGCCTCTCAGGACACTAAAATCCTTATTAAAAGGAATCAAGAAGACCATGGTATATTAAAACCCCCAAGGAAGTTTTTGATGGACTTCCAATTACCAACTAGCTTTCCCATAGCAATAGAATGTCATCCTAATAGTGGTTTCATGTAGTTTTAGGACCAGACATAATAAAAATATCACTTCCCATATTCCTTTCCAACTAAGCATGAGTAAATGGGTGAGTTTAAGCCAATGACTCATAAGTAAAAGTGTCATTCATTTCCCTGATCACTTTCTACAAGGTTAAAGGTGCTAAGGCTTCCTGAGTCACTTGACAAAGGTCCATCAACTGATGATGAAAGATAAATGAAGAGACCCACCTTCTAAAACCATGGAATCAACACATAAGCTCAAACATTGAAGTCTACACTACAACAATGAGAGCAGTGTTCTTCATAGCACGACTGTGAGGGAGTACCTTGGAATAGCTGAATTGAACTGCTGTATCCTCCTGTAGTTTTAAAAGTTATGTCATTGCAGATGAGGTTGAAACTCCGTGGTAGAGCTCTTTTCTGGCATCTGTGATACTCAGCACCTGATCCCCAGAACTGACAAAAGAAAAAGGGGGAGAGAGTAATGTGATACAGTGAACACCATGAGATGTCTAAATATATAGAACAAGATTGCCACTCTCTACTGAATAACAGAGGGAAAGGTCCTAAAACTCTCCGAGCACCAATATTCTCATTTGTCAGCAATGTAAGTAGCCTCTGAGTTTCCTCAGTAGAAAATGGTTGCTCAACAAATATTCAATGAGGTTAACTGACAACAGCAGCATTTCTTTTTCCATCGTGATTTACATATTTAGAGATATTAAAGTACAATCCATTGTGTGTGTTATTTATGTTTCTTGTCACAGTGGCCATGTACCTGATAAGAATCAACTTGATAAAGGAAGGACACTTTGGGCTTTCCAGTTTGAAAGTATATTCCATCCCAGAAAAAAGAAAACACAATGGTGGATGAAGTGTAAAGCTGTGGCAGCAGATGTGTGTGACTGGCTCTTCACATCTCAATAGAGTAGCAAACAGAGAAAGTGACTGGGACCAGCCCTGTAGCAACCCATTTCCCCCAGCAATGCATTTTCTCCTGAACTTTCTGTAAGCTCTCAGACAAGCACCTTGGATAGGAATCAAGTGTACTAATCCATGAGCCTGGGAAGGACAGCTTCCATCCAACAGTAAGCATTGTGTAACAGGGTGTCTGATGTTTAACCATCCTAACATGCTGAGATCCTGAACATGTTTTAATCACAAACTCCTCTACCTACTGTCCAGGACTAATCTATCAGAGAACACTGTGATCTGATTGAAAACTGATAGGTTGGAGTTTGTATGTCGGTAGTCAACCATGGTTATGAAATAAGACTAGGTTTTTACAAAAGTCAACACTTGAAGTATAAAATACTATAATGATGATGATCAACACTGAGACTTCTATATAAATAATATCTTTGGGGAGATTTACCTTTAAAGTGCAGTCCAAACCTGACAGTGAAGAGCTGGAGCCCTCTTGCTCCTCCATAACACCTCTCTTCATCATCACAAACTGAAGCCAAGGCAAGCAGGACAAAACATAATCTAAAACCTCCCTCTGGGAAAGAAGCTCTTATCCCCCGAGGCAAGTTTGAAACTAATTTACTGAACAACGTGAAGATTTTCTTCTTTTCCGCCTGAAATTCCAGACCTGCCTTAGGATAGAATTAAATTACAGAACTGACTGCATTTGCCCAAGAAGTTTTTTATTTTAACATTTTATCTGAAACGCCTATCAGAACTAAGGTTTTATCACCATCAGAAGCTGCCAGCAGAAGAAGCCATGGCACAAGGGTGTGTCCCCACAAAGCTCTAAGGATATGTCTCTTCTGAATTACAGTTTGTGCAGATGAAAATCTGTAATCCTTTTTCATTTTTAAAATAAATAACTGTCTGAACCTTCAGAGAATTGGCACAGAGTTTTGAATTATACTTCAAATAAATGGATAAATGTTTCAATCATTAAACAGTCTATCCAAGAAATAAGAAAAAAGTGACTCTTCCCAGTCATTGTTAGCTGATATATCATTTGGGATTACAGGGTTTTTTTTTCTTTAACTAGCATGCTTAAGTCTTCTCTCTACCTGCTTGCCATATTTCTGTCAAGAGGTCTTATATCATTTCTTTTTGCTTTCAAACACTTCATTTTAAAATTTAATCGCAGGATGTTTCTAAGATTTTTTTTTAGATTATATCACAGCATAAAATGTAAATGGCTCCTACTTTTCAAGTGACACCCTTAATAAGAAGAAGAAAGATTTAACTGATTGCCCGTCCCTTGTGAAATGAATCTATAGTTGTTGGGATTCAGAACAGCTGAGGTGCATATTTTACATACCAAAGCAGACCTCGCCTTCAGGTTCTCCCAGCATCCCTCAGTCCCTACATGTTATGGGGCATGCATGGCTGTTGTTGTGGTTTGAGTATATGTGACCCAGGGAGTGGCACTATTTGGAGGTATGACCTTGTTGGAGTAGATGTGTTACTGTGGGTATGGGCTTTAAGATCTTCATCCTAACTTCCTGGAAGTCAGTCTTTTCCTAGCAGCTGTCAGATGAAGATGTAGAGCTCTCAACTCCTCCTGGACCATGCCTGGCTGGCTGGATGCTGCTATGCTCCCACCTTGATGATAATGGACTGAAATTCTGAACTTGTAACCCAGGCCCAAATAAATGTTGACCTTATAAGAGCTGTTTTGGTCATGTGTCTCTTAACAGCAGTAAAAGGCTAACTAAGACAGCTTGCATACCCCACCCTCTATGCTGAACTTTCCAGCTGAGAGGCTAGGTCTCTCCTCCCCCAGAGCTTCTCCATTTATAACTCAGACATTTCGGTCCCTTCTCTCTTCTTCCTTCCTCTCTGCATTTTCTCTCTCCCTGTATATACAAACTCTTTCTATCTTTCTCTGGTTCTCTTCCCCCTTTCCTCTCTCTCTCTCCTCATGATGACTTTCCTGACCTTGTTCCTGGGGACCAGAGTACCTGCCCAAGAATGACTTCCCAATAAACCTGCCTTTGTGTGTTTTAATTTGACTGGAATTGTTTCATTTCACAAGCAAAGGAAAACATCAATAGTCACCCTTCTAATTTCTCATGGAGTTCTAAAGTTTGGTGGACACTTGAACTCACTAAAGACAATTCAACATAACTGCAGAAACAGAGACGATAAAATGGCATGTAGGACTCTCTTTTCCTCTTAAATCCTTCCTAAATGTTTGCTTGCTTTATATCAGAATAAATTCTTCTGGGAATATCTACTTGTATAGGTGTTAGTTCCTTTACTCTGACAAACCTCTGTCATCATAGAGAAGAGGCACACCAGTCTAAGCCCCATCATCCTCTAACCAAGACCCACCATTGTCTTGAGATGCCTTCTATTTACCTCTTACTGGTTTCCTTACAGTTTAAATGTTGAAATGCAGCCAATGATCCTTTATAAGCGAGTTATGTCTTTGTTCATGTCATGTTGACCATGTTCCTACCTCAGGTCTAGAAGTATTCCCTGAGCAATATTCAAGGGCAATAAAGTCAGCATACCTCCTTGAAGCATGACAGACATCCTGGTTTCATCTTCCGTCCATCTTAAGCCTGCATTTGAGGAAAGGACAGAATGTAAATATCTCAAACAATTTGTAGTCCTTGATCTCTAGAAGACAGATTTCTCTAGAGTAGTAGTTCTCAACTTGCCTTCCTAATGGTGTGACCCTTTAGTACACTTTCTTATGCTGTAGTGATACCCAACCATAAAATTATTTGTTGCTACTTCATAACTATAATTTTGCTACTGTTGTTAATTGGAATATATGATACCTGATATGCTAGATATCTAATATGGGACCCCACAGCTGTCATGACCTACAGGTTGAGAACTAGTACTCTAGAGGAACAGAGGAGATAGAGTGAAAATATTACAAAGGGGACTTTGTTAGGTTGACTTTCTCAGTGTGAGTTGTAGAGTCCAACAATAGCTGTTTTCACACTGCAGAGCCTGAGAACTCAGTGACTGTACAATCTAAGGCTGAATGGCTCAGCATCACCAATCTAGTTCTGTAGACCTAGAGAGTTCCCAGGGAGTTACCGGTCTTGTGAATGATAATATAGTAAGAAAACCTCACAAATGGAAGGACATTTTGGGAACCTGCAGAAGCTGGGTTTTGGTGTCCATGAAGAATGACAACATAGATACTCTCATGAGATAGATGTGCTCACTCCAAGAAGTGAAGGCAGCCACTGGGCAGCATGGCTTTCCCCTGACCTTTCTTTCACTCATGGCTGCTCCAGAAAGACCCTGCCTATCCTGAGAAGACTCTTCTAGCCTAGTTATGCCTTTGAAGATCTTCACAGGGGTGTACATCTTGTGTATTCCAGCGCCAAACAAGTTTAAAATTGATATCAATCACCAGACTTCAAGATCTTAAATACCTAAATACTGCATCTCCACCCTTCCCGTGAAATTTTAATTTTAAGGAAAACCTTTGTCTCGTTGTTGAGCACTACCCCCCATGTTTTTCACTATAGATATATTTTCTCTTTCAGATCACACCAATCTTGCCATGTCTTTAGTCACTGTCTCTGGAGCTCAGGTTCATCAGAAATGCAATTGAAAAGCACTCATCTAAGACTGAAGTTAGAAATAAGATTCAAATTGCTCCAAACATAGATAGCTAAAGTGTTTATGTCTATGTTGAGTGATGTGTGTGTGTGTATGTGTGTGTGTGTGTGTGTGTGTGTGTGTGTGTGTGTGTGTGNTGTGTGTGTGTGTGTGTGTGTGTGTGTGTGTGTGTGTGTGTGTTGGCCACGCGTGTGTATCGGGAAACTTCTCTGGGAGATTTGAGGTTAAATTACTATAATGTGGTGTTGTGTTTTATAGTTTTCCTGGGTCAAAGGTGTAGCAATTTATTTTCTAGCCCAGCTGAAATCACAAAGTACTTGAAAATTTATTTTAAATAAAAGATATCGTTAATCTCTTGAGCCAGAACAGTGATGTGGAAAGTTTGACCAAGATCACTAATGACTTAGTAGTTCTAGATATAACCTTCACCAGACAGATTTAATTCAGCTCCAGTCCCACAGTAGATGGAGTGAGACTGTGGTATGTAACTGGTCCCACTTTACCTGAGTGGAGGTCTCTGATCTATGTAACTTTAATTGTCAACTTGGCATAGCCTAGAGTCATCTAAGAGGAAAGCAGCAACTGAGGATTTATCTAAATCAGATTGATCTGTGGGCATATGTATATAAGATTAATTGTTACGTTATGTAGGAGGGCCCACTCCACTATGGGTAATACCATTCCTAAGCAGGTGGTCTTGGACTGCATAAGAAAGGCAGCTATGTATGAGTTTGCAAGTAAGTCAGCAATCACTTTTCTCCATATTTCCTGCCTCCAAATATCTACTGGAATTCCTGTTCTAACTTTCCCCAATGACAGACTGTGAACAGGAAATCGAAAGTGAAATAAACTCTTTCCTTCCCCAAGTTCCTTTTGGTTAGAGTATTTCATCACAGCAATAGAGATGAAACTGTCACAAAACAAACCCTATGTGGAAAAACCTTCAGGCTATTAACGTTCTTGGATGTTTCCTCCTGCCATGGCTAACAATTTCATCTCCATTCCATTTTATCTCACGTCTCCATTTCTTACATATTTCTTCTTTCTTCTATTTTAATAGTTTTGTCTGTGATATTATTCCCGACAAATAAATGAGCTATGCTTCAAAGGCCTATTTAGACAACACCTTGGCAATCTCTAATTTAAATGTGTCATAATCACTTATTTATCTGCACTGTCTTTCATTTGTTAAGCAAGCATACTTAGAGAAAGTATGAAGAGAGAATATTGACTCATGCATAAGTGTTGCTCTTAGGAAATTCTCATCTAATAGTGGAAGCAGAAGGGGTATCAATTATTTATGTTCACAAAATAGCTATCTGAAATCTAACCAAAATAGTTTACTGGCTTGAGGAAGCATGTGTGTGTGTTCATTTAAGCAAGGAGCCTTTGAGATGTGGTTATACTCTGGATCATTATGTGGAAATTATTTAGTAATTTTCTGAACTTCCATGTCTGGCACAGCTAGTTGTCGGCTGATATAGTCTAGTTTTAAAGCTATAATGGGCAAAATGGTCATGTCTTAGGCCATCTTCATCCTCTATGAGTCTAGCTCAGTCATATCCTCAAGATAATGGAAGAAACACAAAGATACAACCAGGAATATTTGAATTTCCAAACTTCTTGCCATCACTGCCAGCATTGGCCAAAAATGTCAGAAGAGGGACTAAAAAACAAGGTTATAAACCCTAGTTGTGAGTAGGACAATAATTAATTTCACACAGTGCAGGGTACAGAAAAAGAGGGAAAATAGTTAACTGGCAATGTTGCTCACTGGGCAAATGTACTTGCTGTGCAAGTCTAAATTTAAGGCCAGAACCCACATGGGAGAAAAAGAGAAACAACTCCAGCAAGTTGTTATCTGACCTACACACAAATGCACATGTACATGCACACACAAACAATCGACAGGTTCTAATATATGTTCACCATCCACTTACACAATGACAATAATAAACTCAGTTAAACACAATCAGAATCAGAAGGAAAGAGTCAAAGCTCTCATCATTTGCCAAAAAGAAAATGAACAAATCAAACGTTTATTTTTTTTTTTCTGTTTTAAAGTGAGGGGGGAGGGATACTGTAATAAAGGAAGGAAAACATGAGATCCCAGGATGAGATCTCAGTATCAACTTTCAGGAAAACAACATAAAGTTTTAACCAAGGATGTGAGATTTAAATCAATCAACTTCTAAAAGCTGTCCCTTTAAGGAGTCAGGAAAAAAAATCCTATCTGGGAGAAGCCTCACGGATACTGACAGTCAGGGGAGCTTGGACATGCTGTTTTGGGGGATCACAAGAATCAGTGTGGCTGGAGTTAAATGGACCAATTAGAAAATAAGAAATAGGGTTAGTGCTGGGCTGATGCAGATAAAGATCTCTTGTATCCCAGGTACCTGTCTATTTCTTGGTTAAATACCCCTTTTCTATGGCAAAGGCAACATCTTGAGTAAGCTCAGCACAACCATCTGTGCTGACACATCGAAAGAGTGTCATGAATGCCAGCTCCATTGACTTCTGATTACGGATAGAAAAGAAAAAAAAAAATAATAAGTTGAGCATAACATGGGAAAGATGGCCAGGAGATGTGGTTACCTTCTTTCAGGTGAGGTCAAGTCTAGAAGTCACCTTATCTTCATCCACTTATAAATTCCTCAAATTTATTTTTTATTTTTTTACAATCAAGTTGTTACCCCCATCCCAGTCCGCCCTCCCAGAGTTTCTCATCCCATTCCTCCTCCCCCTGACTACAAGAGGATACCACCACCCCCACCCCACCCCACCCCATGACAGATTTCCCCACTACCTTGGGCCTCAAGTCTTTTGAGGTTTAGGCACATCTTCTCTCATTGAGGCAAGACCAGGCATTCTTCTGCTAAATATGTGTTGGGGGCTCAGACCAGCTCTTGTATGCTGCCTGGTTGGTGGACTAGTATTTGAGAGAGCTCAAGGGTCTGAGTTAGATAAGACTGCTGGTCTGCCTGTGGGATAGCCCTCCTCCTCAGCTCCTTCCAGCCTTTCCCTAATTCAACCACAGGGGTTCCCAACTTCAGTCCATTAGTTGAGTGTCAGTATCTGCATCTGTCTCAGTCAGCTACTTGTTGGGCCTCTCAGAGTTCAGCCATGCTAGGCTCCTGTCTGTAAGCACACCATAGCATCAATAATAGTGTCAAGCCTTGGAGACTTCCATTGTGATGGATCCCAATTTGTGCCAGTCACTGGACCCCCTTTCCCTCATCTCTTCTCAATTTTTGTCCCTGCAGTTTGTTTTTGTTTGTTTTGTTTTTTGTTTTGTTTTGTTTTTTGGGTTGTTTTGTTTTTTCTTTTTTTTTTAAGACGGGAAAAATTCTGGATCAGAGTTTTTGGCTGTGGGACTGCAACCTATCCCTCCACTTGGTGCCATATCTTTCTACTGGAAGTAGATTCTGCAAGTTTCCTCCCCATACTGTTGGGCACTCCATCTAAGGTCCCTCTCTTTGAATTCTGAGAGCATCACCTCCCAGGTCTATGGTACATTCTAGAGGCCCCCCCCCCTCCCACCCCTAGATGGCATAATTCCATTCATTCTTCTGGTCCTCAGGGCTTCTCTTCTGTTAACTCCCCCAATACCTGAACATATTCCCCATTCTGCCTTCCACCTCCCCTCTCTCACCCAGGTCCCTCCCTCCCTCTGACTCCCATGATTTTTCCTTCTCCCTCTTAAGTGGGATTGAAGCATCCTCACTTGAGCCCTTCTGCTTCATAACCTTCTTGAGTTCTGTGGATTTTATCCTGGGTACTCTGTCAATAGAATAGAATTGATGACACACAAACAAAACTACACACTTAAGGACACTTGATCTTTGATAATGAAGGAAAAATATATGATGGAAAAGTATCTTCAATAAATGGTGCTGTTCTTCCTGGCAGTGGGTATATAGAAAAATGAAAATAGATCCATATTTGTCACCTTGCACAAAGCTCAAATCCAAGTGGATCAAGGACCTCAACATAAAACCAGATATAATGAATCTAATAGAAGAGAAAG
>NC_034593.1:18016170-18021457 GCF_900095145.1 Mus pahari | reverse complement strand
GAGAAGTACTTAAAGAAATGTTCAAAGTATTTAGTATTCAGGAAAATGCAAATCAAAGCAACCTTGACATTCAACCTTATACTAATCTGAATAGCTAAGATCAAAACTTCAGCACATGTTGTCCATTGCTGGTGGGTTTGCAAACTTGGACAACTATTCTGGAAATCAATCTGGAGGTTTCTCAGAAAATTGGAAATAGATCTACCTGAAGACACAGCTATACCACTCTGGGTCATATACCTAAAAGATGTCCCACTATGCCACAGGGGCACATGCTCCAATATATTCATAGCAGCTTTGTTTGTGATAGCCAGAAGCTGGAAACAACCCAGATATCCCACAAAGGAAGACTAGATACAGAAAATATGGTTCATTTATACAATGGAATAAAATTCAGCTGTTCAAAACAAGAACATCATGAGTATTGCAGGCAGACGGATGGAACTAGAAGACATCAAGCTGAGTGTGGTAACTCAGACCCAAAAGGACATGCATGGTATGTACTCACAAATAAGTGGATATTAGCCAAAAACATACAGAAAGTCCTCAAATCTTAAGTGTATTTGTAGACTTTAATTAACTTTAACTTTACTGGAAAGCCAAGATAATTTGATTGTTTTAAATCATTTGACTATTATTTCCATGGATCTTGTTATAATACAGACACATCTAAATTGAAGGTTTCTCCACAATGTGAACCTCAGTTATTTGGACTTCATTTAAAGGATTTGGTGTTGGAAATTTAAAAAAACAAAAAAAACAAAAAAAACTGCTTTAAGGATATAATTAAAGGGCCAGGAAGACAGAAGCTCTGAGCAGTGGGTACAGGGTTCTCCCAATCCCTTGTGCAATAGGCATCTTGTTTAAACTGAGGGAGTAGTCTGACCCTTTTCAACATCCATACAAGCCTATTGATCCTGGCAATATCAAGTGTGAGATAATGCAGAGACAGTGACATTACAAAGACTAGTGTTGGGATAATAGTGTTGTGTGTTGTGGGGCATTGGGCTATTCACAAACAGGCTGGTCTCCAATTGAGCTAAGATCTGAACCCCGAAAAGGTGATAATTCACCACATTGCATGGTACATGTTCCCTCATGCTCCTGGAACTCTGGCTCCTGCCTAAGTTACCACCCCCACTGCACCCTCAAGAGAAGCATGGCTAGAAGTCACTTAGGCAATGTCCCAAGCTTCTGACCTTCAGGCTAAACTCGTCCCCAGTTACCTAGCAACAGTAAGATAAGACAGCATACTTTAAAAGGGGTTGTTTGGCCTCTCCTCGTTCTCTCTCTTACTCCTCTCATTCTTTTATTTTCTTACCTCTCACTTCTCTCACTCCTCTCTCCTCTCTCTTTGTTTTCTCTTCTCTCATCTCTCCCTCTCTCTCTCTCTCTCTCTCTCTCTCTCTCTCTCTCTCTCTCTCTCTCTCTCTCCTTTCTCTCTTTCTCCCTGCCTTTCTACAATAAAGCCCTAAAACCATAGACTGTCTCTGCTCATCAAGACCCACTGCACTTGGAGGATGGGATAGGCTTTCTCCTAATGAGTCATTTCTTTTTTTTCAAATTTTTATTAGATATTTCTTCATTTACATTTCAAATGATATTCCAAAAGTCCCATATACCCTCCCCCCCACCCTGCTCCCCTACCCAACCACTCCCACTTCTTGGCCCTGGCGTTTCCCTGTACTAGGGCATATAAAGTTTGCAAGTCCAAGGGGCCTCTCTTCCCAATGATGGCTGACCAGGCCATCTTCAGCTACATATGCAGCTAGAGACAGATGGAAGGCCTTCCCGTGCTCCAGTCAAGATCTTATGCGCTCAGTCTCGCCGGTGCAGGAATCTCTCTTCCTTCTTCCCTCTCTCCTATAACCCCGGGGTTTTAAAGAGCAACCCCGGGGCTCCCAGGTGGGGCTGCCCCTTGTCCAGCCCCAGAAGAGTGGGCCAGAGGCTTGGATGCCCACCCGGGGCTGAGTGGAAAGCGAATGGCAGCCCACCCACATCCCTCTGTCCAGAACATAGGTGGAACTCTGGTGGGGCATGAGCTTTCCCTTCCCCACTCTTCCCCAGGACCCTTTTCTTAGTTCCCACAGTGTGCTATGTAAAGAATGTCTTTGTATTATATAAATGCTGATTTCTGTGCTGGTACAGAATTGAGTGTAGACTGGACTTTTAATTAATAACTTTATTGTTATTCACATGGAAGCCCAGAGGAACGGGGACTTGGAGGAAGTCCGGGTTATGAAACTGAAGATAGGTAACTAACCAGCCACTTATAAAACATATAATAGTTTAAATGGGTTACTATAAATTAAGAGCTAGTTGGGGAGCAAGCCTATGATAGGGCTAAAAGCATCATTAAAAAATAAGTCTCATGTTATTATCCAGGAGCTGGTATGGTCTTAGAAAAAGTCCCAGCAGTTAAAACAGGAGTACAGTGTTTCTGATAGACTGATAATCTCTACAAATACAACAAGAACATGTGCATTTTGCCTTGAACTTAGAAATTAAACCCGGAGCCTAGGAGGAAGCTGGGCAAAGTTATATTAGCTCTTTATTCCCAGAATCACATGAGTCTGCATCCATTGATATAATACTCTAAGTCCCACTCTACAATGTTTTTCTCATTTTTGTCTTTGAAAGGGGCTTAAGAAGCGAAAAAGGGATGGGAACCTAGAACGGTGGGTAAGATTTCATGCTGTTCTACCATGAGGATTCCATGGTGACTCATAGTGCAAATGCCAGTAACTCCAGCTTCAAACATTTCTCACAAATCTGGCCTCTACAAGTACTCTCACATGTATGTGCATAGACACATATGTGTGCCAGTGCACACATACATGTACACTTGTTGTACAAGTTTAACAGACTGTACTCTGTACAGCCTGTGGCTGCTATGAATCTATTATCTGCATTCTGAAATCATTCCTAAATAACTTTCTAGAATTAATAGACCTATAGTTATAGAAATACCCAAAACTATTATTTATTACTCCAAGTGACTCATTAACTCTGATAACCATATACAATGAATAGCCCTTATCCAAAATGCTTTAGAATAAAATGGTTGCAGATAAAGAGTTTTAAAAATATATTTAGTAAAATATATTTAAAAATATATTTTACTTCACTTGTAACCCATAGTACTTCTAACTTCATAGAGTAGCTTTATTATAAAGATTCTATACTATTAATAAGAGAATTTGTCATTTCTGCAATGAGTTTTATCAATAATAAAGCTATTATTTTCACTGACAAATAACAAATGTCTTATTTTTCAATTTGGTTGAAAGAATAAAAAGTGAAAAAAGGAATGACTTTTGTTGTTTTTCTTTTAACAGGAGAAACAAATTGTCTCATGTCTTAGCACTTCCTATAGTGATGGAAGAGTGGTGATCACATCAGGCAGTTCTTAAAAAAAAAAATTCATTGAATAAGAGCAGGAATTATTTAACATCAAAATCTATTCTGTTCTTTGATGTCTTGGATGTCTTTAGAGAAAAGTAGAGTTCCTCTTAGAGACACTAGTCAACATTTTTCTTCTCTATACATTTGTTCAATTTGAGTGCTAATGGTCCATGCAACTCTTTCATCTCACCAACAGATGCTCTATAGCATGGTGACCACAAAGACTTTGTCAAACACTTTGTCATCCTTTGTAAGGCAAGCCCTACATGGATTTAAAATACCACCATCTGTGCTCCACCTTGGGTTTTCGTAGAGATACTCAGAGCCAATTCTAATGAACAGTAAATCTCTGTCACTGTGACTAGCTGTCTCTGGAGGCTAAGTGGAAGCTTCCTGAATGCTGGTGTTATCTTCTTCTACAACTATATTGTGTGGTTATTATTTTTCCATATCTCCTGAGGATTTGAAACTTTTCTTAATTATCAAAACAGTAACCTCAATTTTTTAAAATAGTTCTTAAATCTTTTTTTCTATCATATTTATAAAATAATATAAATGTAGTATGGTCAAAAAATGTCCCTGACTTGCATACAATAAAAGTTGCAGTTTAATATAAAATAGAAATCTGAATAAGCCAAATATTTATTACATCAGCTACTAGAATAAAGAGGAAGCTCAAGAAAGATAAGTAGAAAGGAAAGTATTATTTAACATAATGACTCACTTACCACATGAACAACCCAAGTGGGTGTTTGTTGAGAAGTCTTGAATAACTGGACTTTGTGCTATGTACAGTCTGTTACTGCTATGAGTCTATCATTTGGATTCTGAAATCAGTCCCAAATAACTTCCTTGATATAATAGACCTATATTTACAGAAATACCCATTAACTCCGGTAACCATATACAATGAATAGCCCTTATCTAAAATGCTTTAAACTAAAATGTTTCCAGATAAGGATGGTTAAAAATATATTTTAGAAAACTATCATATATGTAAAGAGTTGTATTTATGTATACAGCCCAAGTCTCAACATAAGGGTTTTTATAATGTTTTATGTTGACTTTATACACAGTGGTCTAGAGTTAATTTTCTACAATTTTTTATTTAGGTTTCATGCATTTTGACTGTAACCTATCACTTGATGGATCACATATGAAATTTTTCATTTGTAGTTTTTCATTGGGGATAAAAAAGAGATGGATTTTGGAATCTTCTGGATTTGAGATTTTTTGAAAGAGGGACATTTCACCCTCTGCATATAAAAAAAATAGAAAAAATGAAGCAAGTATAATATATTGAGTAAATAATATATGCTAATAAGGAATATTTTATGTTTACTGATCAGGAATGAGTCATAGATGCCCACTCTCCACTTGCATAGTCAGGAGAGCAATGACTGCAGGAAACAGTGGATAGATAGACATTTATTGCCAAGAAGTAAAATATAATCTTCCAGGGTTCATGGGTGAGATGCTTTTAGAAGAATAGTGGATGTATTAGTCACTGTTTTATTGCTATGATAAGATAACATAAACAAAAGCAACAAATCCAGAGGAAATCCAAAACATCATCAGATCCTACTACAAAAGGCTATACTCAACAAAACTGGAAAACCTGGATGAAACGGACAAATTTCTAGACAGATACGAGGTACCAAAGTTAAATCAGGATCAGATTAATGACCTAAACATTCCTATATCACCTAAAGAAATAGAAGGTGTCATTAATAGTCTCCCAACTAAAAGAAACCCCAGGACCAGATGGGTTTAGTGCAGAATTCTATCAGACTTTCAAAGAAGACCTAATTCTAACTCTCCTCAAAGTATTCCACAAAATAGAAACAGAAGGTACTCAAACCAATTCATTCCATGAAGCCAC
>NC_034593.1:17990425-18016159 GCF_900095145.1 Mus pahari | reverse complement strand
AAGGAAGACCATTGTGTGGATACTTCATTCCTCCTTAGAGTAAGGAACAAAATACCCATGAAAGCATATAGGTACAGAGACAAAATTTAGAGCTAAGATGAAAGGAAAGGATGGACTATCCAGAGACTACTGCATCCAGGGATCCGTCCCATCATCAGCCACCAAACCCAGATAATATTACTCATGCCAGCAAGATTCTGCTGAAGGTACCCTGATATAAGGGCCTCTTGTGAGGCTATGCCAGTGCCTGGCAAACACAGAAGTGGATGCTCACAGTCAGCTATTGGATGGAGCACAGGGCCCCCAATGGAGGACTTGGAGAAAGTACCCAAGGAGCTGAAGGGGGGTTCAACCCTGTAGGTGGAACAACAATATGAACTAACCAGTTTCCCCTGAGTTCGTGTCTCTAGCTTCATATGTAGCAGAAGATGGCCTAATCGGCCATCATTGGGAAGAGAGGCCCCTTGGTCTTGCAAACTTTATATGACCCATCACAGGGGAATGCCAGGGCTAAGATGTTGGAGTGGGTGGTTAGGGAAGCAGGGGCTGGGGGAGGGTATAGGGAACTTTCGGGATAGCATTTTAAATGTAAATAAAGAAAATATCTAATAAAAATTTAAGACAAAAAAGCAACATATAGAATCAAGAGAGAGACTATTTCGGCTCATAGTTTCAGGTGGTTAGATGTTGGTCATTGCAAAGAATAAATAGCAATAAATGCAGCAAGCTGAGAGATCATACTAAACTGCATAAGGTGCAGAAAGTATAGACTGGAAGTGGACCAACGTGATAAATCTCAAAGCCTTTCTCTGGTGGCATAATTCTTCAACCAAGGTCCTTGTCCTAAATTTTCTATAACCTCTCCAAACAGCAATACTTTCTGGGGAGTATTTAAATGTGTGAGCATATGAGAGACATTTCTCATTCAAATCGCCAAAGTGAGACTTTTTAAAGTGTAGCCTCATAGGAGTTGCTGGATCATTTGGGTGCCAATGACCTTAGAAAGAATCTGGGCATTTTCCATGCTTCTCTAAGTTAATTCTGAAGAGCAGTTATTAGAAACAGCAAAAATTTCCCCATTTCTTAGTTTCTAGCTTTTGCTTTGCCATGTGTATTAGGTATTTTTCTGTTGCCATGGTAAAAACACTCTGACCAACAAGAAACTTGAGGTAAAAAGTTTATTTTGGCTTACTGTTCCATTGGAAAAGAATTTATCCTGGTGGGGACAGCAATGGCTGCAGGTACACGGTGTTGGCTAATTAAGGAAGGAGAAAGAGAACAAAAAGTAGTGTAGAGCTGTAAACCCTCAAAGGCCACCCTTGGTGATATACTTTCTTCAGCAAGTGTTCACCTCATAAATGTTCCATAACCTCCCCAAACACCACCAACAACCAAGAATTCAAGTACATGAGCCTGTGGGAGATGTCTCCCTCTTGAACAACTTCATCACACTCCCTCTTTCCACACATGCTTCCAGCACCCTGCCACCACACCCAGAGTTGAGCTCATGCTAACATGGTACCCTTGAACAATACTGGAAGTCAAACAGACATCTTTTCTTTGTTCTGTAGTCATTCTCATTTATTTTGTTATAGCCACAGAAGAGCAGACTGATATACAACCTTATCTGAACCTTAAAGATAATAGGTTGAGCAGTGATATCCTTGCTCTATTTCATCTGCATGGGATTTTTATTTCTCTAGAAAATATTGTCAAAGCCAATACAGTGTGGTTTTAAAAATATCTCAAGTTGTTGTGACCCAAACTCTAACAGTTATAGAGCTAAAGGTTATTAAATGAGACATAGAATTTTTAGCTGGAAGGAATGTCAAAACCTCCAGATCCAGGTCTTTTTCATCGTTTCTAACTAACACATGATGGCCCAGAGAAGTGGAGTGTTAACTTACACAATTATACAAAACTAATGTTTTCTCATCCAGGGGTCCAGGAGAAATGACAACCGCTATGTATCAATTGGAAGACTAAAACTTTTTTCTTAAGTTCTTAGATTTCCTTTCTAGGAAAATATTATAATCTTTATTTTACAGACAAAGATAATAGGAACACAAAAGGTGTTTCATGTGTCACAGCTTGAAGTGGCATAGCCAGGCAAGGGATTCCAACATTCACACTAGCAAATATCCCTCTCTCCAAACTGCAACTAACTTGGAAGATGTGGGTTTTGGTTTGTTTTGGTTTTTTTATCCCCATCGAATACTTAAATGCACAAGAGATCCTCAATTTCATTCTCTATGGGCTATGTACCAACACCCCTAGCAGATGCAAGAAATGTCTATTTCAGAAATTACTGAACAACATTTTCCTTACACATATATAGTTATAGTGAAGTTTTACTATCTGGATTAAGCACAGTAAGAGATTTAAAATGATTCATAGTAAAATAGAAGACGTACAATATTATACTATAGTCAATTTGCTACCATCACTATTCAGATACTTAGAGACCAATATTAAGTAAAACACATAAGTTATCAGAACTAAAGTATTGAGATACAGGAACTGACACCAGTGGATGTAATAAGAGATGGTTACTTAGTGATGGATGGATGGATGGATGGATGGATGGATGGATGGATGGATGGATGGATGGATGGATGGATGAGTGGATGGGTGGATGGGTGGATAGATAAATGGATGAATTGGATGGTTTCCAAGGTGCTTCAGTATGGACACTATTGACAAAGGATGAGTCATGTCCTACACAAAGCAGGGTAGGAGGCTCAAGATTTTATCACATTCCTTAGAATGGCATACAATTTAATCCATGTGAATTGCCTCTGGAAATTTTACCTTTCTATTTTTGAAAGACAGTTAACTACATAAAATTGATACCACTGAAAGTGAGATCGCTGAGAGTGGAGGACCTAATGTGCATCTACCTCTCCTTCCTGGAGTCAGAAAGAGCCAACAGTTGTCAAAATTTAACCCAAAATATAAACGCTACTTCTCCTTCCCATGAGACTGGGATGCTGGATTTCTTTACAGGAAGTTCATTTCATCTGTTAAAAGGTTCTTGCCTCTAGGCCATTAAAACAAGTCCTGTCTGCAGGGCCAGAGCTCTCAAGGGCTCCTGCGGCAGATGATCAGTGAGCTGTCTGTAAACATTGTACTTCACAGGAGCTATAAAGAGGAGGCTTTTATCCTACACTTTGGTGATGAAACACTGGACAAAACAGCCATGTTATCTTCAGCAGGAGTCAAAATGGCCAGACTGGGACCAGATTGGCCCAGGACTGCAAAGCAGTTTCCTAGTCTGAGACATTCTTTATGATCTATTCTTTTTTTCTAGAAAATAAACCAGTAAGCCTGGTGATAGCCAAGAGAACCCTAAATTTGAAGAGCCTGTGGGGTATTCAGATATAATGTTCTACTAGGAGTCTGAATCATTGGATTGAAATCTGAAGTCAGTGGCCTCGTGCCCAGTTATAAAACTTGATTTTCAATTTAGATTGCTTTACTATTTAAATTACATTGTTTAATTTATAAGATTGCTGAGGAGATTATGCATGTTTATTATGACCTACCTCAGTGCAAAGCCTTAAACATGGAGGAGTACCTAGCAGCAGGAATCCTGTCTCTCCAAAGCTCCCTCCTGAAGTAGATGGGAACCAACAGGTCCACAACTGGACAGTGTTCAAAGAGGGAGAGACTTAAGAACACTCAGTTCTAAATGGGATATTTCCATCAACCCCTTATCCTCAAAGTTCATGGAACTATGTGAGAGAGGAGACAGAATGATTGTAAGGGATAGGAAGGATGAGTGACAACAGGGAACCAGTGGCTTCCAGACACAACAGAACTGCCACACATATGAACTCAAAGGAACAGAAGACTGCACAGGACCTGCATAGGTTCAAGATAGATGGCGGTTCCAGTGCTGAGAGGGGAAGTGGACGTGCACTCCCATCCCTAGCCAAAAATCTACTCCAATGGAGTCTTGCTAGGTATATCAGCCACACTTAAGGGCAGGCCTTCTGCCCATATGTAGATTTTTAATATGAAATTTTCAGAATAATATTTTGTAGACTCTTTTTTTGTCTCATATTGTTTTGTTTGAGTCCTTCCTCCTCATCATCTTCTTTTATCTTATAGGTCTTTTGCTTGTATATTATGATTTCCAATGCTGCATTTTTATGGGGCATGTGTGTGTGTGTGTGTGTGTGTGTGTGTGTGTGTGTGTGTGTGTGTGTGTGTGTGTNTGTGTGTGTGTGTGTGTGTGTGTGTGTGTGTGTGTTTCTTGGTTTTTTTAATTTTTCTTTGTTTTTATTTTCATTCTGGTTTGCTTGGTTTTGTTTCTTTATTTGTTTTCCTGGTTGTTTGTTTTCTAAAGAGATGGAAAAGACATGAAGTTTGGTGACTAGGGAGCTGAGGAAGTTCTGGGAGGAGTTGAGAGAAAGGAAATTGTGATCAGAAGATATGGTTTAAAAATAATTATTTGTAATAATATATACTATATTTATATTTAAAATCCTAGACTATCTAATTTATTCTTTCTACTTTCAACCTAATGAATGATATTATAAGATTCCAGAATAATGACTTGGAAAACCAGCTTTCTCAAAAGCCTTTCCTGTGCATTATCAAGTACTGTAGAATATTGATCGTTAAGACAGCCTTGCAAGGCTAGTTGTCACATAGGAATGGAGTTCCAAATGGGGAACAACTTGCCAAAAGTCACAAAGGAGTCAGTCACTTTAACAACATTGACCACATACTTTCATTTATAGTTTAGTGATTGTTTCTCTGATGTATGGCAATGTAACATATTCATAAAGACTCCAACTTAACAGAACATTTTATGGAAAACAAATTAAACCAAGAACTGATCAGGGTCGCCTGTAATTAAAGAGACCTCAATGTAACAGTTATTGCTAGCAAAAGGTGTATCTGTGTCGCTAAATGTTTTATAACTATAGGTCCCTGGGGACCTCTGTGAGCATTCACTGGTTACTAAAGACAGATAGAGTTTCCCTAAACCCATGGTAGTTTTGTTATTTGTTGACACTTTGAGACAACACATTTGAATATTAACAAGCTTTCAATTTTACTATGATGTTGAGGACTTCAAGGCTACTTGCAGAAGCTGTTGAAGAAGACAAACAAGATGTCTTGGTCCCATGAGATAATTGTATCTAACCAGCACTTTGCTTTTGAATAAGTCACTTCATTCCCATGGACAATACTTTCTTTTCCTTCAGTCTAAGATTTTGCAAGTCTATTTCAATGGAAATTTCCAAATCTAACATTCCAGATTCTCTACTATTAGTTACAGACTTTTTGAAATCTCCCTAAATTGTGATCATTGTATGTGAGTAAGTCCGAAAAGGCAAGTATCACTATGCTGGAACTGTTATCTTCCTATCTTTAAGAGTACTCTATTTTAAATCAAATATGCTACAGAAAATATCTGAGTATGGAGCCATAGTTCTTTAAAGTCAGGCAAATCACTATCCTTCCCTGGTTAGCAGCCTTACAGTCTCTGCAGGACTGGGAGTGATGGTTTCTGAGATGGCTGGTGGAGAGCAGATAGTACAGCATATCTGAGGATATTCCAAGCTCATTATGCCATCTGATATCTTTTAGATCTTTTGACAGGTACGAAAGTGGCAGGGCTCTTGTGAAATACTGTCATCATCTGGACCCAAAGAGTTGCTGAGATTTCTCATGGTTTCTCATGCTCAACCACAAAAGGAAACAGGGGGGATCCTCGCCATTTGTGATTTATAGTGATTAAAGACAGGCTAACCTTCTTGGCAGCTTGCTTGTGTTGGATTAATTGTATTGTACATGAATGCTCTGCTCATTTTGAACCCAGAGTCATATTTGATTTCTACACTCTAACTTCTTTGTTTGAGAGGGAATTTGATGATTCCAATCATTTCTCTGTCCATATACTTTCTAGAAGCCTGTGACTAAATCAAAAGTCAAAAAAAAAATGTTGAGAGTATATATAGAAACACAATTGTTACAACGAATTACTTTTTAAAGAATCTCCTTGACCTGCACAGGCTCTGGCAACCAGAGAAGTTCTGAGTGCTGGACAAATGCAGGTATTGGATTCTTTCATGACAGCTCCTGGTAGCCTGCTTCACCACCTTCATCAAAGATTGTAATATCTCTGTCTCTATCATAAGATCACAGCACAGGTTTCACAATAAGCCAGAATAACACTGCTCCTGAGGATATGCCTACTTTTATTCAGACTTTTCTACTCTGACTCCAGTTCACGCTTTAGCACCTTAGTCCTGGAGGTTATGTAACATAGCATACCTGTGACAATCCTAGCTCTCATAAGAAAGACACATGAAGGAGAACAACAGACTCTGCTACTCCACACAAAGGCACGAGGACAATTTGCAAGATGGGAAGTTCCGAGAAAATATCTATAACTAAATGAGCCACACATATAGTTTGGCTTTTGTAAATGAATAAATCAACATCAATTTTCTGACAAATATTTTGGATTTTTAGTGAATTTCACAAACCTGAGCCTAATTCCTTTTGGAGTAACCATAATCTCAAATATATGTGATTTAGGAAGCTTAAGACATAGTTACTCTCAACATGAGACTTTGCAAAATGGATAGAAAACTTCACGAGCAATTTGAACATCACCACTGAAGATTTACATACTCGAAATGTCTGTTACCTCTAAATTGCCTTACTTTCATTTCACACATCATGGAATAAGTTACTCTCCTCGCCCCTGATGATCTGATGACTGTTTCCAGAACCTCTCAAAGCACATTTTCATCCTTGTGTTTTGCACACCTTGAGTTGTTCCAAACCACTTTTAATCCCCAACGAGCTATATCAAATTACAGTGGTTACCAGAAGTTTTAGTCTTTATCAACCTCAGAAACATGTTTATAAGGCAAGCACTGAGTTGTTTTAAGAGGGACTGTATGTAATTCAGTAAGTATGAAGTAGGATGAAGAATTGGTTAGGACAGAAGTAGCCAATGAAACACCTACTTGGACAAGGTGGCATCCTCTCTCCCCTGTCAGAAAAGTTGAGTTTTCTCTTTGTGATCACAAAATTCCTATTTATTCCCTAAGCCAGGCTAAATACAATAGCCTTTACCTTCTAGTCAAAACAAATTGCTTCTTCTTTATTCTTAGTACATTCCATACTAATTTTTACTGTCAAATTTATTGTATTTCATTGTTTTTATTAGGTAAGTATGCACCTTCATCTCTTCTCAGACAGGTTACAAAATACTTGCAGGCTGTAACTCATACCACAGCTATTCAATACATGTTTACTTAATAAATAAAAATTTTTCTTAGATGATAAAGTTTGTTCTATCTTGAACTGCCTCTATCTTCTCTTTTTCTATCTATCTGATAAAGATTCTCTAAATCCAGGTCAGCTTTATCCTCTCTATAAATCCTTCCCTGAAAAGCACAGGAATATTCATGTATATTCTCTCTTCTATGAGACAACGGCTCTTGTTTAATTGTTTATTTGTTTGTTTGTTTTCCCCTTCTCTAAAGTTGCCACATTGTTTTGTATTGTGCTTACCAAAACACATTCTTTATTTCTCCTGTATTATCCTTCTTTATACCCTAGAGAACAAAGAACCCTGCTATGCTCATAAGAGCTTTGCCAACATAGGTCAGCTGGTCTAATAAAAGTATAAACCTCTAGGACAATCAAAATTACTATTTTCTTCTCCAAGTTACACTAGAACAAAATTGGAACGTAGAAATCATCAATATTCCAAAAGTAACATTTTTTTCTCCTAATTAAAATGATGATTGCATCATGGTTTCAACTTTCTTGGTGTAGGCATTAAAAAAGAAATGAAGTTCACTTACTCAGGTCTCCAGGTTAGTTCCCATTATATTATGTTTCTATTGTTTATGATTATTATTGTTGTTATTGCTATTGTTTTCATCATTACTTACCCTGTAGATGGATAAACATAGATGTGCATATAATGTAGAAGCTACTTTCATTTATACACTAGTTCTAATGTTCCCTAACCTAAAGTAGTATGCCAACAAGGGTCTTCTTTTACTATTTACAATAAAAAAATACCCAAAAAGGGGAAATGAATTGTTAAGTCATGCATTTTTATATACTTATTCTGGAAAACTTAAGCTATGCTTACATGCACTTACATATCTTCTTTATTATAGATAGATTGGCAACATTTCTGTCTGGTACAGTACCACTTAGGATTAGTTAATTGATAAATGAATAAATAAATGAATAGATAAACAAATAATCATGAGAAAATTTGATATTATTCATTCTTCAACCAAAACATATAACAGCAGGGTCTTCCCAGGCTGATAAAGAAAAATTAAAACTGAATGAGTTATAATCAAGGCAAATCAGTTTCTTTAAACTTTTGAATACCCTATTCTCACTAATATATGTAAATTACAAAGAAAAATGTGTTGACTGTTTTTATGTTAACTTGACACAAGCTAGGGTCATATTGGAAAAGGGACTCTCATCTGAGAATATATTCCCACAAGATAGGCCTATTGGCAAGCTTATGGTGCCCATAACTATCTTGAATAATGAGTGAAGTGGGAGAGCCCAGCTCATTATGTGGTAACACTCACAGACTGATAGTCCTGATGCTATAGAAAAGCAGGCTGAAAAGTGATAGGCAACAAGCCAGTAACAAGAATTCCTCTAATGGCCTCTGCCTCATCTCCTGCTTCTAGGTTCCTGGTCTGTTTGCATTTTTGCCATAAATACTCACTATGCTATGGAATAGAAAATACTGTGCAATAAACACTTTCTTCCCCAAGTTCATGCTTTTTTATCACAGGAATAGAAATTTAACAAAGACAAGAGGGGGTAGACTTTTGTCAGCCAATGAAACCCTCTTCTGTAGAAAGGATACAGTTCATGTAATAATATTACTTCTATGCATTGGTATTAAACTTAGAAAATCACCTATACAATTATATATCTCCAGTTACTGAGATTTCAAACAAAATATTACTAGGTAAATGGGTATCCAGGACTGACACAAACATCTGGGTTTATAATCAGCAAACAGTAAATCAGAAATAAAGTCTAGTCAAATTTTTGGATAAAATAAATTACAAGTAATAAACTTATTGGTGAAAAAATCCCTTCCTGTGGGGTTCTTCACTAAGTGTACAAGAGGCACCTATATATCAACATGGAAGCTACTAGAACTATGTCGGTTGACAACAGATGGCTTGGGGTAAAGTCTTCACAGAGAATAAAGGCTTCAAACATTTGAGCATCAAAGAGTGGTACTGTTAATTACAGAAAACAGAACCATTTGAACTAATCACAGGGCTGCCTGCCTACCTGGATCCTAGGATCTACTTAAAGAAATTTCTGGTCCACTATGGCATATTGGCTGTCCTCATCTAAAGAAAGACCTTGCAGCTACAATTATATATTCACATCGATGACAAAGCATCCTGGGTAAACCAGGACTAGTTAGCTGTTTTTGCATGGGTGTTTATTTAAATACTGTGCCTAAAAGAAATTAAGTATTCAGGTGAACATTTATAAGAACTGTCCAAAGTATATAAAATAAACTTGCATGATCATCTTACTTTTGACAGCACAGAAAAAGATAAAAGTTAAATCAGAAATTTTCAGGCCTAAGCAATCATCAGGAATTAAATGATGTTGCTAAAAACAAGTTCTAATGGAAATGTACCAACCCTCAAAAGCAATGTTAAAAACCTCATGACTTTGCAGTTTTCCCAAGTCCCCTGCTTGCAGCGTGGTTGACGAGATTGCACTAGTAAAAATGTCAGCTCTAAAGTTTGTCTTGTAGCTCATTACCTGGAAATACTACTGGGGTTTTTACACTCTTAAAAATAACTATTTATAGCCACATGCCCTGACCTTGAACATCACTGATACATCACTACAAACCATTTAGGGAAAAGGAGAATAACAAATTACAAATGTTGCACAAGCATTAAGTTCCTTGAGTTTTCAGGGGCCTCAAAGAAGACACATGTTGAAAATTGCTCAAATTGAGGATGAGCTATTTATTCACAATAAACCAGGCAAGATGTTTGGAGAGATGTCAGTATTGGTGTTGCTTCTTAGTGCTCCCTTTTGGTATAACCTAATCTTTCCTAAGATCTCTAGAATCTTAAAAAGACATTCCATACCTCATTAAATTGTAGGGAACACCATATACTTTAAGATAAACCAAATTTCTAAAAATCCAGTCACTACTGAATAAATACTGGCACCAGTAGAAAGCAAAAGTCTGCAGAACTAACTAATGAAAAAATATGAGAGTCAGAGAGCAAGAAAGGAAGATGGGTGGGGGAGGTCAAAGGACAGTCAAGCGTGTTTTCCAGAACTCATCTGTGATGGATGAAACATGAGCTTTGGTTCTGATACATCTTTTCTAAAAAAACCACCAACAGCACTCATACCTTTAGAATGAGTTAGTCTATCTACATGAGAACGTATAAAGATGTTTTATCTTTGTGCTGAGAGATTTTTGAGCAAATTTAATTCAACTTCCAAGTTAATAGATTGTTCTAGACTATGCTAACAAAAGCTGTTGGAGGGTAATTCATGATTGATTAGAGAGGATATAGGGACCACGTCCCTACACACTTACATTTCAAGGGAAATGAGACACAAAGACAGGAAGATAGCCTGTAAAAATGGAGATGGTTATACCATGCTTTGGTCGGAAAATCTACTTAAAGTCAGAATTGGCAAGACCCCAAAGTGATTCTCAAGGAATCAATGTTTTACTGGTTCCTTTCTAAATAGCAAGGAGAAAGCATGCACACCAGGACTACTCTGCTAAACTGGTTAGGTTTTATTGTCCATTTGTCACTGACAGGCGTTACCTGGAAAAAATGAATATTAATTGAGAAATTGCCTCTATCTAATGGACCTATATCATCATATCCTTAGTGCATTTTCTTCATTGTTTATTGATATAGGAAGGCCCAACCTACAAATGGCAAGGTATTCCTAAACAGGCAAGCTATTCCTAAACAGGTAGTTCTGACATGTTTTAAAAAGCTAACTGAAGCCGGGCGTGGTGGTGCACGCCTTTAATCCCTGCACTCGGGAGGCAGAGGCAGGCAGATTTCTGAGTTTGAGGCCAGCCTGGCCTACAAAGTGAGTTCCAGGACAGCCAGGGCTATACAGAGAAACCCTGTCTCCAAACGAACAAACAAACAAACAAACAAAACACCTAACTGCTCGGTGTCATTTGGAGCAAGCCAGCAAATGATGCTCCTTCCTAGTTTCTTGTTCAACTTACTACCCTGCTGGAATTCCTATCTTGTTTATAGCTCTGTCATAATTGCTCTCTAAGATGGACAATTACATGCAGTGAAAGCCAAACTAACTTCCTCCCAAAAGTTCCTTTTAGTTATGGTGTTTATCAGATCAACAGAAACCAAAGAAGGACAAATTTTAGTACCAGACGAATGTGATTGCTCTTTTGATTATCAAGGAATTTATGGGTTTAGAGTTGGAAAGCCCATTGAATCCTCGGAGTAGAGTGGGCCTTTTCTGGGAACTTTGAAAGCTAGAAAGTAGAAATAAACCTTGCTTGTAAATTCTCAGGATGAAGTATAGACTCCAACAAGTCTAAAGTTGTTATGTTTCTGATTAAGAATTAGTGAATTATGAGAATCTTGACTTTTTTGGACAATGAATGTGGTTAGCTAGAGCTGAAAATTTATCTGTGATTATTAAGAAACCAGTATTATTAAAGCAAACTCTCCTGAGAACAAAGCTTGTGGCGGTTATCATACAGGAGAGGTAGTCCAAATATTCCAAAGGCTGTATCTCAAGATATCAGCTAAACTTGGAAATATGTAAGAATTCCTCATGTGGCACTGGTTTTAGTGATATTATGGGATAACCAAGCTTGGGATTCTGAGAGGCCACTATGAGAGAGCTTTCATTGGAGTGGAGACCTCAGGACATTGAGGATGGCAGAAATCTTTGAGATTTTTGACAGAACCAACTACCGGGGACACTGGCAAGTAGGCTTTAGAGCTGTCCTGAGCCTACGATCACAGCTGTGTGTGTTATGGGTGGTAGAACGGAAGTGGAAATAACCATATCTTCTGGAGCCAGAAGGATATAAGAGAGCCTGAGATGCTGAACACTGAACTTGTTACACTTTTGCTCTGATCTAATTGTTATTGTACCCTAGTTCTTGTTTTTAGTAATAAAAATGTATATAATTTATTTTTATTTTACAAAAACCCACAGTTAAGACTTTATGTTTAAAAAAACTTGAAATTTTAAATTGTTCAGATTTCTTTTAATTGTGACACTTTTAAAGTTGTGTTGTGTTTTATATTATTAAAATAACATGTGATCTTTTGGACAAGAAAGGAAAGATTAGTCTCTAACAGTGAGGCAATTGTATGTCAAGTTGACAAGAAGTGAATTTTAATGGTTAGTTTTTATTGTCAAACTTGACACCAACTCTAGTCACCTGGAAAGAGAGAATTTCAGTTAAGAAATTGCCTCCATCAGATTGACCAATCATGTTTGTGGCATGTTTTAATTGCTATTGGATGTCAGAGGGCTCCGCCTACTGTGGGTGATTCTAATCCTAAATAAATGTCTTTGGTTAAATAAGAAAGCTAGATGGGCATGAGTCAACAATGGCAAGCCAGTAAACCATGTTCCTCTATGGCTTCTTCTTCAAA
Organism: Mus pahari; assembly: GCF_900095145.1. NCBI lineage: Eukaryota > Metazoa > Chordata > Mammalia > Rodentia > Muridae > Mus > Mus pahari. The sequence continues at coordinate 18,003,470 of NC_034593.1, read as the reverse complement.
CAGATTAAGTCCTATATAACATTTTAATTTAGTACTCTAAATTTTCTATGCAAAAGTTTTGATAGACACTCAACATTTGCATATATTTATTGGTCTCAGTATCTTAAGTGTAGGAATCTACACACACACACACACACACACACACACACACATACACACACATGCATGGATGGATTTGTAACAATCAGAATATTTATCTTCCAGCCAAGAACTTTCTACCCTATGAATTCTCACATTTCTACCATCATTGCCAGTTAAAAACTGTGAAGTTGTGCTGTGTTTCTAGCATAAGCAAATACAAAGGAAATCAAACATATAGTTTTCCAAATGAGAGTCAAATGCTCTCATATTGTACCTTGTAAACAAATGCTTCACTGCATTTAGAATGTAAATGAGGAAAGATCTAGATTAACAAAGAGTATAAACACTTAATTCATAACAACATGGAATGGAAGGTACTGCAGCACACTGGGAAATATTTAGTTCTCCTAGCCATCAACTGTCAAATGAAGTCAATGGCTTTTAACCTTATCTGTTCTGTGACTTGTTGCTTGTCCTTGTAAGCTATAAGAATGCATATTTTATGTTTAAGTAAAATAGGAGATTTAAATCTTCCTTGGCTTATAACACAGTATTTTTATGTAAATACCAGTTTCATTGTATACGCATTAAAATTGCCTTGTTTATTCTACAGACTTGACAAATGAGTAGACATGTTCAGTCCCCACTTTGAGTAAAATCAACAGTCCCATAGTCCTCAAAGTGGCCGAATGAAATCATTTACATCCACTTTTCTTTCAAACTTTTTAACACCGAAAATGAAGATTAATTCACTACAGCTTTACACTAAAGATATTTCGTTTTATTGGGTTCCTACATTTCATTGATTTCTGAAGCTGTCTTCTTTCCTTCAAACATTCAAATGTATAGTGTATGGATAATCCATTAGTGTTTATGCAATGTAGGGTTTCCATTAAATAGCTATACCACGGTTTGTTCATTCATTAATTTTATTAGGTTTTCCCCACCTTAGGTAATTATGAGAAGATATAATTATGAGCACATATATTTGTAGAGCAACTGATTTACCAGGCAAATAGATGTTTAAATTTATAAGAAATTGTTTAAAAATAATGGAGGAGGAGCTAGAGAGATACAACAGGATTAAGAGAGCTAACTTCCCTTGCAGAGGACCTCATTTCTGTCCCAGCACTCATATCAAGTAGACCTCAGGCAGACCACAACTGCCTGTAACTCTATAAATGCAGCTCCAGGTGATCCAATGTCCTTTGTTGGCCTTCACAGGCATCAACACTCACATGCACATCCCTATACTCAGAAGTGCACATATATACATAATAAAAACTAAGAGATCTTTTTTAAAAAAAGAATAAAGGATTGGCTGGAGAGATGGTTCTGCCGTTATAAGCAACAGCTGCCCTCCTGGAGGACACAGATTCAGTTCCCAACACCTACATAGTAGCTCAAAATCATCTGTAATTCCAGTACAGAGAATCTGACATAGTACACATACATAACATGCAGATAAAGCCCCACAACATAAAAAATTAATAAGAATTAAATAAACATGATAAGTGTTAGAAGAAGAAAATGCTGGTGTTTGTGCACTGTTTGCAATTTCTGGAACAATGTGTGGGAGGGAGCTCCATGCCAATAGGCTGTGAAATGTAACTTACTACAGTGATGATTTATAGTTTTCTAATGCTGAAGACCATAAGCCAATTTTGCCTTCACCTGTCACCTGTACATTGTCCTCACTCAAATATTTGATGATGCATTTTCTCACTTGTTGATTGTGCTATTTGACTATTGTAGAGTGTGAATTCATATTCTGAATATGAGTACTTTTCAGATGCATTAATTGTCAATATATTTCCTCTATATAGCTTGTCCTTTAATTTTTTTTTTTAAAAAACGTCTTTGATATGTATGTTCATTTTGACTGTGGCCAGTTTCCATTTCTCATTTGTGTTTTATGTTTTCAGTATTATTGTCTATTTAGATGGTTTCTTTTGCTGAAATATCCTGCTTTTGTATCTGTTTCCAATGGACTATTCCAGAGAAACTGGAATGGCTAGTTAGGTAAGGTACTTGCCAGCAAACATTATCACCAGAGTTCAATTCCTAAAAAGGTGTTCTCCACACATGCTCCACAGTGTACACACTGTGGAGTTTATGTCTGTTGCTATGTACTGTAATGCTAAATTATATACCTAAAGGTCTAGGCTTACAAGTGACTTTTCATGCTTACAAAGCTTTTGTTGAACAAACTTTGTTTCTTGACTTCAACCTATTACATAAATAAAATTGGCTACAACCAAGTACTGGAGGTATTAGAGGTAGATGGACTTGGTTTGAGGGAGGAGAGACTAGGATAGAGAAAATAGAATGAAAGAGAGAAAAAGCCTCCATAAGAGAGGAGGAAACATGAGCATATGACTAGAAGAAACAGCAAGTATCTAAGATAAACTGCTGGGGAGGTAGCCTTGCCCGCAGTCAGAAAAAGAGTTACCTCCCAGTAGCTGTCAAAGCCAAATAAAATAACCTTAGTCTGAGTTTCATTTATTTGTAAGCTAGTCATGGATAAGCTTAAATTGGTTTTATTGCAACAGAGAGAGAGAAAGAAAGAAAGAAAGAAAGAAAGAAAGAAAGAAAGAAAGAAAGAAAGAAAGAAAGAAAGAAACAAAGAAAGAAACAAAGAAACAAAGAAACAAAGAAACAAAGAAACAAAGAAACAAAGAAAGAAAGAGAAAGAAGGAGAGAGACAGAGACAGAGAGACAGAGACAGAGAGACAGAGACAGAGACAGAGAGACCGAAACAGAGAGACAGAAACAGAAACAGAGAGATAAAATAATTTAAAGAGAGCCAATCTAGCCAGGCTTGGTGTCACATGCCTTTAATCCCAGTACTGGGGAGGTAGAGGCAGGTGGATTTCTGAGTTCGAGGCCAGCCTGCTCTACAAAGTGACCATCTAATGGCACATCTCAAATAGCTTTTCAAAATCTTTTCCATATTTTCTAACACACCATTTTTATGTTTGTAAACATTGTTTGTAGGCATATATTTTTTAAGACCTAAATGTACTTAAATGTTTAACCTCCCTTCTTCCTTACCACCCACCAGAGGTAGTGGAAAGGAAAAGTTAACAGGGCAAAGAAACATGTGGACATGCTTAGAAATAGTTCTTTGGGATGAATCCAATCTTTGTCAGGATATCAGCAGTTCAGTTTACACAAATCAGCAGCAGTAGCTCTATCCACTTGCAGACCCTATACATGAGTTAGCAATGGCAGTTTGATCCAAAAGAAAATGCAAGACTCTGCCAATTAGCCTAAGTCCAAGGTTAGTAACAATCCACTGGAACACCACCAGAAGTTCTTTGGTGCATTTCTTTCTACAAAGTCACAACAATGATCAGCAACAAGTGGCAAAGTGAACTAATACTACACAGCACTGTACACTTCCTTTTTAAACATCATGTATTCTTTTAACCATACTCTAGCAAAACATCACATGCCCCTTTTCCAGGCAAGTTCCAGAAAAACACCACGTGTCTCTTCTCAGCAAAACATCTTCCCACAAGTCTGCTTCAGCATAAACATCCTTGAATAAGACAGTTTCCAGGAAAACATCACATGACACAACTGAGTCTCCAAAGAAACCAGAAATGTTGAGTTCAATTGTGTCATGTGTATTATAAATTTTAGCTATTTTTTTTCATATGCTGAAAAATTCTGAATTGTTTTCTAAATAATTTGAATATTTTGTAGCTCCCAATCTTGCTTAAATCCTGCAGAGAACTCTGCTGTTTTATTTTAATTAAGATTGTTATGTTTGGATCATGGCTTCACAGTGTGACCAGTACATTACATGTTCCTCCTAAAGTCTCTGTAGAACAGATCTTCCCCGGTTGTGAGCTGCCCAGGAGTCAGACTGGATCTTGGCCATTAATATATCCCATGGCTCAGTTCTCAATGTTTGGAGTATTTGTCCACACACTTCATTTCATGGGTGAGACAAGAGCACACTAAAATGTTACAGGGTCATTTTATTGACTTTCTCCCTTATTAAGATCTCTATTTTCTAATTCCCTGAAGTTCTTTTTGTCTGCCTGACCAGAATATTGGGGATGGGATCAAACTGCAAAAGAATAGAGAAAAGGGTAAAAGTAGAGGTGAGACGTTATTTCCCCTACCTGATGCTCATCCCCAAACTGATGGGAAGTAAAGGTTTCAGTCTCACTGTCACCTGGCTGTTACCACTGCCATCAGATGGCTTGAGACTTGTACATAAAAAGACAGGCTTTTATATTCTACCAGCCTTATCAAATCTCTTCATTGTTTCTTAAGTCAGTAACTATAGAATTATTTCTCAGCTTCGAATAGGCTGGGCTTCTGATTCCTGCATACACTAAATTCATAAGAGAACGTACTAAAAGAAATGACCATTTGTTTGGTGATAATAAAATTCTGAAGTTCTTCCTATGTTAGTGATCTTTCTGTTACTGTAATCAAATATCTCAGAAAAAGGACCCAAAGGGATGAAAGGTTGATTTGGGCTCATAGTTTCAGTCCACTGCCAGCTGGAATGGTAAGAGAGTGGAGGAGAGAACACTGCTGAATCTTAGGGAAGCAAGAAAATGGGAGTTGGGAAAAAAGAAGAGAGAAATAGAGAGGAGACAGAGAGACAGACAGACAGACAGACAGACAGACAGACAGACAGACAGACAGACAGACAGAGAAAGAGACAGAAAGACTGAGACTCCCTTGGATGACACATAACCTTTAAGATAATAACCCCCATTCCCTAGTTCCTGAAGTTTCTATGAAATGTTCCCCATGACTGCTGCAGAGAATGCTTAGTGGTTAAGAGTTCATACTGCATTTTTTGACATTATTTTTATTAGATATTTTCTTTATTTACATTTCAAATGTTATTCCCTTTCCTGGTTTCCCCTCTGAAAATCCCCATCCCCTCCCTCCTCCCCCTGCTTACCAATCCACCCACTTCTGCTTCCTGGCCCTGGCATTCCCCTACACTGGTGTATATAGCCTTCACAGGACCAAGGGCCTCTCCTCCCATTGATGAACTACTAGGCCATCCTCTGCTACATATGCAACTGGAGTCATAAGTCCCATCATGTGTACTTCTTGGTTGGTGGTTTAGTCCCTGTAAACTCTGGGAAGTACTGGTTAGTTTATATTATTTTTCCTCTTATGGGACTGCAAACCCCTTCAACTCCTTGGGTCCTTTCTCTAGCTCCTTCATTGGGGACCCTGTGTTCAGTCCAATGATAGGCTAGGATTATCCACCACTGTATTTGTCAGGAACTGGTGGAGCCTCTCAGGAGACAGCTATGACAGGCTACTATCAACAAGCAATTTTTCACATTCACAAAGGTGTCTGGGTTTGGTGATTGTTTGTGGGATGAATCCCCAGGTGGGTTAGTCTCTGATGGTCTTTCCTTCAGTCTCTGCTCCACACTTTGTCTCTGTAACTCTAGATATTATGTTCCCAATTCTAAGAAGGATCAAAGTATCGACACTTTGGTCTTCCTTCTTCTTGGGTTTTATGTGGATTGCAAATTGTATCTTGGGTATTCTGAGCTTCTGGGCAAATATCCACTTATCAGTGAGTGCATTTGTGTTGTTTTGTAATTGGGTTACCTCACTCAAGATGATATTTTCTAGTTCCATCCATTTGCTTAAGAATTTCATCAAGTCATTGTTTTAAATAGCTGAGTAGTACTTCATTGTTTAAATGTAACACATTTTCTGTATCCATTTCAATGTTGAGGGACATCTTGGATCTTTACAGCTCCAAATTATAATAAATAAGGCTGCTATGAACACAGTAGAGCATGTGTCCTTATTACATGTTGGAGCATCTTCTGGGTATATGCCCAGGAGTGGCATTAGTGGGTCCTATAAAGTCAGGGACTAGACAAGACAGCCCACTCTCTCCCTACCTATTTAATATAGTACTTGAAGTCTTAGCTACAGCAACTGGACAACAAAAGGAGATAGAAGGGATACAGTTTGGAAAGGAAGAAGTCAAAATATCACTATTTGCAGAGGATATGATAGTATACTTACGTGATCCCAAAAATTCCACCAGAGAACTCCTAAAACTGATAAGCAACTTCAGCAATGTGGCCACATATAAAACTTAAACAAATCAGTGGCCTTCCTCTACACAAAGGATAAACAGGCTGAAAAAGAAATTAGGGAAACAACACCTTTCACAAAAGTCATAAATAATATAAAATACCTTGGTGTGATTCTAAGCGAGTGAAAGGTCTGTATGATAAGAACTTCAAGTCTCTAAAGAAAGAAATCAACGAAGAACTCAGAAGACGGAAAGATCTCCCATGGTCATGGATTGGTAGGATTATTAGAGTAAAAGTCACCATCCTGCCAAAGGCAATCTACAGATTCAATGCAATCCCCATCAAAATTCCAACTCAATTCTTTACAGAGTTAGAAAGAGAAATTTGCAAATTCATCTGGAATAATAAAAATAACCTAGGATATTGAAAACTATTCTCAACAATAAAAACTTCTGGGGGAATCACCATCCCTGGTATCAAGCAGTAATTGTGATAACAACTGTATGGTATTGGTACAGTGATGGGCAAGTAGATCAATGGAATAGAATTGAAGATCCAAAACTGAACCCACATACCTATAGTTACTTGATCTTTGACAAAGGAGCTAAAACCATCCAGTGGAAAAACGACAACATTTTCAAAAATATAGTGCTGGCCCAACTGGGGATTAGCATGTAGAAGAATGTGAATTGATCCATTCTATCACCTTGTAAAAAGCTCAAGGCCAAATGAATCAAGGACCTCCACATAAAACCAGACACACTGAAACTAATAGAAGAGAAAGTGGAGAAAAATCTTCTAGCACATGGGCACAGGGGAGAAATTCCTAAGGAGAACACCAAAAGCTTATGCTCTAAGATCAAGAATTGACCAATGGGATCTCATAAAATTACAAACTTTCTACAAGCCAAAAGGACACTTTCAATAGGACAAAACAGCAACCAACAGATTGAGAGATCTTTTCCAACCCTACATCTGATAGAGGGATATTGTTCAATATACAAAGAACTCAAGAAGTTAGACTCCAGAGAATCAAATAACCCTATTTTTAAAATGGGGTACAGAGCTAAACAAAGAATTCTCAACTGAGGAATACCAAATGGGTGAGAAGCACCTAAAGAAATGTTCACCATCCTTAGTCATCAGGGAAATTCAAATGAAAACAACCCTGAAATTCCATTTCACACAAGTTAGAATGGCTAAGATCAAAAACTCAGGTGACAGCTGATGCTAGTGAGGTTATAGAGAAAGAGGACCATTGCTGATGGGATTGCAAGCTGTACAACCACTCTGGAAACCAGTTAGGTGGTTCCTCAGAAAATTGGAAATACTGCTCTTCTTGAGAATCTAAGTCAGTTCCTAGGACCTGTGTGCTTGTGCTTGTAGGGCAGTAACTCCAATTCTGGAGGACATAACTCACTCTTGTAACCATTTGTATACATAAACCCCTACACAAATACCAACACATACACACATGCACACATGCATGCATAGAGAGACAGAGAGAGGCTACATGCTCTCACACACAAAATTTAAAACTAAAATAACATGTAAATAAAAACCAGCATAATGTCCCCACCTAGAGACCATGCCTTCAACCATAAATTTATGCAGGAATTTCCAGACCCAATCTGCAGTACTTGTTCATCTTGACCTTTCTCATTGCTGTTTGTTTCTAACATTCTCAAACAAGTCTCCATGAATTTTGCCCTTAGATTTTATGAGAAAAAAGAAGAATAAACTAAACCATCTTATCTGGAGCTAAAATACCCTCCAAATGTTAGAATTTTATTTTGTTTTAATCCATTATTCAAACTTGAGAAGCATAGATACCTTATATGCCTGGATAAAGTAATACCTTTAAAGTTTACCACTGAGCATTACACACTCAAGCCCTGGAGAACTATTTTGATTTCACTTTACAGTATGTGGCTTTCACTTTTGCTCCCAAAAGTGAATATACAATACTTGTTATTGTAACATGTCTAGAAGTATTGCATAATCAAACTTTGACAAAGTTTACTGTCATATTTAACAATGCTTCATATGTAATTTTCTCCTTATAAATTCATATAGTTCTCAGAAAATTTATATCCCTTATGAAATTAAGATGTTAAGAGTTTTCCAATAACTTGAGTCATCTATCTGATCATATGTCTCACCATACCATTTACTAGAGAATTTGAAGTCAAATCACCAACCTTAACAGTAATGAAGCACATGATTCTGGGATTGCCAGGGCTCCTCCCTCTAATCTCCATTATATCACTGTGTGTACATGCCTTGTAAGTCATAAAAAAGGGAAGGATGGATTTATTAACACCATAGGTAATGAAGGACTTGATAAGCACTTTCTGGGACTTCTACATCTGTCCAGAAAAAATTATATTTTTCTTCTCAAATTATTTTGCAATCAGCAAGAAACCCAGGGTCTTGTTGACATTTCACATCCTACACTCATTCCCTTGTGCATCTATGTATGCTGATAGACTTTCTTTATGACATGAGGATAAATAAGAGAAAGAACTGAAGCAAAATGGAAAATAAAAGATCAAAATTTTTCCCTGACCAGCACAATAGGTGCTGTTGTTAATGAGCATATCGTGGTTGACTGAATTTACACCGCTCATAGACACATCTGGAAACATTTGCATGGCTTTAAGATGCAATTAGTTCAAAATCTTACATGCTCTTCTTGGGGTTTATTTCTCTAGTGATTAAAAGGAAAACCAGTTGCCTCCATGAAAGGCTAGGACACTAATAGCAAGTTAGGGACTTCAGCGAATTTTTCTGAGAGAAGAAAGTGAGAGGTCATTTCAGAGAAATTTCTTCCCAAGAGAAGGGAAGAACAAAGCTTCCTTGTCCCAGTTAGAGGATAATTTCATGAAATTGGAAGCTGTGATTTTTCTGGAAATTTATGGCGATGTCGGCACTATATTGGATTTGATGGGATTCTATTTATTCCCTCTACTCTGATCCTTACTCCAGATAGTGTAGCCCTCTCCATGGCTGGAGCTCTTGTGCTGTATCTTGGCAACCTGGTCATCACTCTTTGCCATTAAGCAAAGTTTCTCTGTAAATAAGGCAGTTCTGCCTTGCTGTCTGACTTCCCCATCAGTCTTGCTCCTGCCCTCTGGCCAGTTCTCCTTGCTTTGCATTTTCTCTTCTAGGCAGCTCCTAGAAAGCCTACTGTCCTAATATTCATTGGTGCCCTCTATTGGTTCTTCTGTCTATTCACATTTCTTTTCAAAGCAATCCTCATTTGTGTTTTCTGTCACAGATCATTTTTTCTTGTCTAGATGCAACAATGCCCTGTCTGGTTCTCACATCTCTTTCAAAGAGGCCACCTTCTCACAACACTGCTACACTGGATATCAGATTTACCCAGAACTCTATGTCATACTGGGACTGTGCCAGAATGAAGAAAAAAAAAAATAGAGTCAATAAGCCTGTTTATAATGAAAGCATTTAGAGACATAGATATTGGTTTAGTGTGAAATACTGCTCACACTAGGAAGCCCAAACACCAAACTATTGTGTCCTTTCTCTGAAGTTATCACGAATACCATCAATTGCCAGTGTCTTAAACTCAGGTTAGAGTAACCCTCCAACTATCCTATGTGTCCCAGCAGGACCAAACAATAAAGCAGTTGGCAAAAAGTCAGAGTGGGAAACACACAGGGATGAACAAGAAAAAATTCAAAACTTTTCTCATCCCAAATCCTGTTGTTTCTTTCTAATAATTGTACCAGTCTTTGAAGAGTGACTTAACCATATTGAGAATTGAAATTCAAGATTCCCATTAGTAGAATATTATCACTGTGACAAAATTCCCAAGAGAAACAACTTAAAGAATAAAAGACCTATTTTCCCCCAATGGTTCAGAGGGCTCAGTCAATATTGAGGAAGCCTGAAAGAGGAAAAAAGCAACACAGTGATAGCTAGGACCTTCAAAGGCATGAATAACCCACTGATGAAATTAGCACTATCACTATCCAACCACCAGTCAAGAATTAGATATTGTTGTACTAGTCATTAATCTCAGTCAGGGAATTCTAACCCACCTTTATCACTCAGTTCCCAGATAAAAGACCCAAAACTTTTATATTCATAATAAGTTTTAATTCACTACAGCTGGGCAAAGATTTAAACTCTTAGAATCTACTTCCCCATCAATAGCCCCAAGTCGTAAGTTTCCATGTTCCATCTGGGCAGTTCTTAACTCTAATTGGCCAACCTTCATAGCCATATGTTCATGACTCACCTACCCCATGGTCATGGTGTTTTCTCTCTCTACCTTCTCTCTTCTTGTCCTTGGTGGTTCTCTTCTGACCCCAAGCCTGGGAACAGAAACACCACCTACCTTTCTTCTGGCCAGATTGACTGTTAACATCTTTATTCAACCAATATTTTAAAATTAAGGAACAAGGACATATTGCATTATTTGATGTATGTGAGGCTTCTCTCATTTCTGAGGGTAACCATACCTTGTGAATCAGTATTTAGCATTACAATATATACCAATATTCCATGCCTCAATAAGATATAGCAGATAAGCACCAAGAGTATGCCATGTGAGCCCTTTCAAGACGACTTCATACATAATCCATGTCAATATCCAAATCACAAAAACTGATCTTGCTTTTTAATCCCCAAAATAAGGAGAACAGTTCTTGCCTTTAAACAACTTTATGTTGGCTTGCACCTATTGCAATTTGGTCTGCTATGCTGCTAAATCTGCTGAGCACATCTAAGAGTCTGCTCCTGATGGAGTCTTTAGAGTCTTCTAAATATGGACTCATACCTTCTTCAAACAGGAATATATTGTCTTTGTCCTTTCCTTTAATGTCTTTCTCTTGTAAGTCTCCAGGGTCAAGCTGGGGTAGATAGGAGACAGGAAGTAATAATCCCAACACCAAAAAATATATTATCTTTAAGTAGGGAAGACAGCATCACAGACAACAATATTAATTTAGCAGCTCAGTTCGTAAAATGCTTGTCATGTATGAGTGGGTGGGTTGGGGAGCAGGAGGAGGTGGGAGGGGATACTGGATTTTTGGAGAGGAAATTAGGAAAAGGGATATCATTTAAAATGTAGATGAAGAAAATATCTAAGAAAAAAAATGGAAAAAAAGGCACAAAAACCTGAACTTAAACCCTAAGATATGGGTGGAAGTCTGGGCTAGCTCACTCCTAGAATCCCAGTGCTTTGAGATAGACGGAAAAATCCCTGGTACTTGCTAACTAGCCAGGATAATGGAGTTTAAAAGCATATGTTCTATGAAATACCTTAGTTCAAAACAATAAGGTAAGGAGTAATTGAGGAAGACACTGACACTGACCTCTAACCTCAGCATGAGTATATATTTTATGTGCATGCATATGTACACACACACATAAACACATATATGTATATATTTATATATGTATATATATGTATATATAACAAAAAGTAATTACTAATTTTAATATATAAAATGAATTTGGAGGCAAAAGTTTTGTAATTTCTTTTTTTTTCAATTTTCTTTTCTTTTTTTTTGTTATTATTTTCTTTTTATTTTTTTCAGTAATCAGAAAACCCTTTATTTAGACCTTTCTCCCAGAGGAATAATATAATCACAAAACTCAAAATCACACCCATTTTGAAAAATCAAAACAATCTAAACAAATGAAGTAAACTAAGATAGTGTATGTGCCTATACTAGGCCTTTCCTATCTTGCCAAGTAGAAAAAGACACTCAAGATTTCCACGGAGCCCACATTGACAGAATATGAGCTTCCTGTGGCTGGTTAACAATCTATACCATATTTCTGTTTGGCTCCCTGCCCAGAGCCACAGACATATTTTATTAATACCTATATAAATTCTGTCTGTTGAACGCTCTACCTGAAGCCACAAACATAGATAATTAAAACCTGTTCAAAGCAGGCAATGATTATCACTGCACTCTCTACTCTGAAGTTGGTGACTAATATTCCCTATCCTAGTTCAAATTAAAACAATCCAAAACAAATGAAGTTAAAAAAACACTGTATGTGCCTATACTTAAGTGTATCCTAGGTTGCCAGTAAAACCCAGTATTCTGTTGGAGGCCACACTAGACAGAATATGAGCATCCTGTGAGGCAAGTAAAGCAATTTTAGACCATCTCATGGTTCAGCGCTCTGCCTAGAGCAGCCACCTTGTTATAGTATCTATCTGTTCTCTGCCAGGAGCTACAGACATTTATTTATTAATACCTGTTTATTAATACCTCTCTACTTGAAGTCAGGGACTAATTTTCCCTATCCTTGTTCACAACCGCAGGCGAAATTCCCCCACATGATTCAGACAAAATCTGTATGTAAAACTATCCTAAAAGCAAATAATCCCGATTTTATAAATTAACAGTTCAATCAATCTCTGCCCCAAGAAGTAGGGAACATCCATTCAACAGCTCTCTGACTCAGAGCAGGTGGCATTCCCCATAGCAGGGGACCTCAGAGGCTGACAGCAGTTTGTTTCAATTCCTGTGCTTGAGTCCATGTGATTCCTCTCACCTGACTCCTCTCAGTGCTGCTCACTTAAAAAGAGAAAAGAAATAAAACAAAATTCTAACTCTCAGGCTAATAATCTTAAATTTCTTGTAGATTCTTTCCCAACACGTGGTTTGCCAACTGTTGTGAGAAATACTTTTTTTATTTTCTTTATTTACATTTCAAATGCTATCCCGAAAGTTCCCTATACCCACCCACCCCAGTCCCTGCTCCCCTACCCACCCACTCCCACTACTTGGCCCAGGCCTTCCCTTGTGCTGGGTCATATAAAGTTTGCCAGACCAAGGGGCCTCTCTTCCCAGTGATGGCCGATTAGGCCATCTTCTGCTACATATGCAGCTAGATACACGAGCTCAGGGGGTACTGGTTAGTTCATA
>NC_034593.1:17978661-17990414 GCF_900095145.1 Mus pahari | reverse complement strand
CTTGCCAGTGCAGACTGGAGCCCAGAAGCTGCGTCACTTCTCCAGGCTGCCCTCTAACCAGCAGTGGACCGGAGCTAAGATGGCTCACCTTCCATCTCCTCCCGGGCAGACACCCCTCTTCGGGCATTAAAGGTGCAGGGTGATGGTTCAGGCCAGGAGACTGCTCCTGGGCAGACACCCCTCCTCAGGTGGAAAATGCACTGGGTGTAGGTTCAGGCCTGGAGACTGCTCCAGGGCAGACACCCCTCCTCGGGCAGGAAAGGTGCCAGATAACTTCAGTTTTGTAATTTCTAATATGATCCCTGAGAAAGCAAAACATCAAAACACAATATATGAGAGCTATGAAAATTTTGACAGCAAATGAAGACACAGATCAGGGAATAATTATATCAGTAGAGCCATGGAGAACACACTGTATAGTGTAAAAATCATCATCCACCCAAAAGATATAGTTCACTATAGAAGAGAGAATGCTGAGAGAAGATTCTGCAGATCTTTTTTTATGCAGAGGTGATACTAAGGATTAGTGTATCATATTCTTTACATTTTTCTCTACAACACCTAAGTAGTTTTCTCATACTCCTATATTCTGACACTTGCTTATGACAATATAAATTTAATATATTTTATATTGATTATATTAATATATTTAATATAAAGTATAAAAATTAAAATATAGATAACTAGTTAACATAATGGGTTTCACTGTTACATTTTTATATGTGTAGTTATATGAGCATGTGTGTGTGTGCATGTATGTGTGTGTATGTGTGTGTGTGTGTGTGTGTGTGTGTGTGTGTGTGTATGTGTGTGTGTGTGTGCATTACCATACTTTGATCTTATTCACCTCAGCATTGTCCCATTTCGCCTTCCCGGCTAGTTTACTTTCTGCCTCAAGTACTCTCTCCTACTTTCATGTTGCATAGTCAAAAATCTGCCATGTTTTTCTCCATTCAGCTTTGGACCTCTGTCTTTCCTCTTAATCTCTTTTCTCTGCCTTCTAGTCTTATACACGGACATGTAAATATATACCTAGGTTACACATATAAGTGGAGACATGTGATATTTACCTTTCTGAAACTGGCTTAGTTCACTTAGCGCCATGATCTCCAATTTCACCTACTTTCTTTCTCATGTCATAATTTCACCCTTCTTTATAAAAGAATAAGAAGCTATTGTGCAGGTGAAATGTATTTTCTTTGCCTATTTATCTGGTGCTGAGCTTCTAAGCTGACTCTGTAGCTTGGCTGTTGTGAAAAGAACAGCAATAAGCATGGGTGTATAGGTATCTCTGTAAAATGTTGCCTTAGGTTTCCCTGGATATGGAGCCAAGAGATTCACAATTTTACTTTATTTGTTTCTTAGGAATATCTCAGCTGGCTTCTAGACTGGCTGCTCCTCTTCACATGCCTACCCGTAATTTACAACATTCCACTTTATTTACATGCTCAGCAGCATTTGATTTCTTGGTGACAATCATTTTGACTGTTGTGAGGTGGTCTCTCAACACAGATTTGTTTGTTTTGTTTTGTTTTGTTTTCATTTGATAAAAATTTATGGTTTTACTAGACTGGATTTGCTATGTCTCAAGACATTGTGATATATAAAAATAAACATTGTAAAATTCATGAGGTTTTCAACCTAGGTGAGGTTAGAGATAGACATCCAATAATGTATGATGAAAACATACATTTGGGTATGCAGCCAAGCGTTTCCCACAACATGTAATCCAAGTTCCACTATTTCCTACAGATTCTATATTCTATGAAAAATGGCTGGAAGTCTAAATCATTATCATTACTGATATATAAATTTTGTGTGGCCAACATCCTATAATCATGGCTGTTTTCATCATGTCTCACCATTAAATTTAAGTTCAAATTCAAGAATGTATACATACCAGATATACTATTTATTTATAAAACTTATCATTGAATATTAACAAAATGGTTTTGAGGAAATGTTTTTTAATTCCTTCTTTTTTGACATTGAAAATATATTTTATACAGTATAGTCTGATTACAGTTTCCCCTCCTCCAACTCATCCAAGATTCTCCTTACTCCCCACCAAAGAAAACACATACCCTTACTTTCTCTTTCACATTAGGATATAATCAATAATAATAATAATAATAATTATTATTATTATTATTATTATTATTATTATTATTATTATTGGTGGTGGTAGTAAGAAAATAAAGTGATAAAATACAAAGAAAAAATAAATACATTTTAGTGAAATAAAAAAAAAAAAAACCTTTGGGTACCAACACAGATGGCTCTTATCTCAGTGTAGTTCTTGTTTTCCTCATTAATTTATTTAGTTATTTAATTTACATCCTGACTACAACCCCCTCCCTCCTCTTCTTCCAGTCACACCCAGACAAACTCCTTCCTCAGATAAACCCTGCCCTTTTCTTCAAAGAAGAGGAAGTCTACATGAACCAACCCTAACCATCAAGTTGCAGCATGGAATAGGTTCATCCTCTCTCACTGAAGCCCAACAAGGCAGTCCAACTAGGGAAGGGGGATCCAAAGACAGGCAACAGAGTCAAAACAGCCTCTGCTCCAACTGTTAGAAGAGCAAGCTTCACACTTACTACAACTGTGTAGGCAGCCACTGCATGCTCTTTGGTGTGTGCTTTAGTCTCTGTGAACCCACATGGGCCCAGCTTAGTTGACTCTACAGGTCTTCCTGTGGTGTCTTTGATGTGTCCAGCTCACTCAATCTTATTCACCACTCTTCTATAAGATTCCCAGAGTTCTGCTTAATGTTTGGCTGTGGTACTCTGCATCGGTTTCTATCAACTATTGGAGTAAACCTTTCAGGAGACAGGCTAGGCTCCTGTCTGCAAGCAGAGAAGAATATGATAAATAATGTCAGGGGTTGGTTCTGTCCCATAAGATGACTCTCAATTTGGACCAGTGATGGGTAGGCCACTCCCTTAATCTCTATTCTATCTTCATCCCTGAATATCTAGTAGAAAGGACAAATTTTGGGTTGAAGATTTTGTGAGTGGGTTTGTGTCCTACTCCTTCTACTGTAAGTCCTTTCTGGCTACAGAAGGTGGCAACATCAGTCTCCATATCCCCAGCTGCTAGGAGTCTAAGCTAGGCTCACCTCATAAGCCTCCTCCATGCCAAGTCTCAGGTTTGTGCCAGAGAAGCTCTGCCCAGGCATCAATTCCATTCCTCTCCTCCTGTACCATTAAGTTCCTTCCTTCCATTCACCTCCAATGTCTATTTTATTTCTCCTTCTGAGATTCGATCATCCTCCCTTAGACCCTCCATGTTACTTACATTTCTGTCCCTGCAGTTCTTTTAGACAGAAACAAACTGTTCTGGGTCAGAAATTTTGACTATGGGTTGGGTTTTAGGTGTGGTTGCTCTGATTTGGCCCATCAAGTAATTTCTATACATGAGAAAAATTGTTCAGAAAAGTAGCAAGTTACAAAACTGTCATTTAAAAAACAGTAACCTTGCTATATATAAATAACAAATAGACTAAAAAAGAAATCAGGAAAACAATAACTTAAACAGTATCCTCACACATACACACACACACACAAATAAAAATTCTTGGAAAAACTCTATCCAAGTATAGTGAAAGATTTTCAAAATAAAATGTTAACACATTGGAAAGTGAAATTGAAGAAGAAAACAAAAGATGTTAAGACCTCTCATGCTTATATATTGGTTAGATTAATATTATTTAAATGGTAATCTTACCAAAATCAATCTACAAATTCAATGCCATACTCATGAAAATTTTAATAACATTCTTCACAAAATTGAAAAATTATCTTCAAGTTCATGTGGAAGTATACACCACTCACACAAACAGAGAGAGAGAGAGAGAGAAATACACAGAAGAAAAGATACCTAAAACAATCCTGATTAATGAAAGAACAGCTGGAGGAAGCACCATCACAGATTTCAAGTTTCATTACAGAGCTACTGGAGTAAAAAAATCTGCACAACACAATACTGGCATAAGAACAGCCACATTATATTAATCTGCTCCCAGGGCCTGGGGCTGTTCTGCAGCCCTCTGTGCATGGATCATGAAAGGGGAGAGCAGGTCTCCAGGTAGTTCTCTGAATCCCTGCGTGTAGGTGAGATCGCCATTTTCACTCCAGTGACTTTCTAAGGTGGTACCAGCCAGGAACGCACAGGCTGCAGGAGTGATGTAGCATCCAAGTCAGGGTACTACTTACTGACCACCATCTAGACCCAGGAGATGGGACTATTCAGCAGCTCTCTATGTATAGGTCATACTATAGGAGAGCTGGTAACTAGGGAGTGCTAGCACAGGCTTACAGGCCCACAGGAGGGACAAGCTCAAGCCACAAACAGCAAGACCAATTAACACGAGAGATAACCAGATGGTGAAAAGCAAGCACGGGAATGTTAGAAACAAAAAAGCTACATGGCATCATTAGAACCCAGTTCTCCCACAACAGGAAGTCCTGGATACCCCAACATACTGGAAAGGCAAGTCTCTGATTTAAAATCACATATCATGATGATGATAGAGGACTTTAAGAAGGACATAAATAGTACTATGTTCAGTTGCCAGACTGATTTCCAGGGTGGTTGTACCAGTTTGCAATCCCATCAACAATGAAGGAGTGTCCCTCTTTCTCCACATCCTTGCCAGCATCTGTTGTCACCTGAATTTTTTATCTTAGCCATTCTGACTGGTATGAGGTGGAATCTCAGGGTTGTTTTGATTTGCATTTTCCTGATGATTAAGGATGTGGAACTTTTTTTCAGGTGCTTCTCAGTCATTCAGTATTCCTCAGTTGAGAATTCTTTGTTTAGCTCTGTACCCCATTTTTTGAAAGGGTTATTTGATTTTCTGGAGTCCATATTCATGCATTCTATACACACACACACACACACACACTATATATATATATATATATATATATATATATATATATATATATATATATGATATTAGTCCCCTATCTGATTTAGGATTGGTAAAGATCCTTTCCCAATCTGTGTTTCTAGTTGTATATGTAGCAGAGGATGGCCTAATAGGCCAACAAAGGGAGGAGAAGCCCTTGGTTTTGTGAAGATCATATGCCCCAGTACAGGGGAATACCAGGGCCAGGAAGTGGGAGTGGGTGGGTTGAATAGCAGGGTGGAAGGAGGTTGTATGGGGCTTTGGGGATAGCATTTGAAATGTAAATGAAGAAAATATCTAATTTTTAAAAAGGACATAAATAACTCCCTTAAAGAAATACGAGAGAACACAGGTAAACAGGTAGAAACCCTTAAAGAGGAAACTAAAAAAATCCTTAAAGAATTGCAGGAAAACACAACCAAACAAGTGAAGGAATTCAGCAAATCCATCAAGGATCTAAAAGTGGAAGTAAAAACAATAAAGAAATCACAATTGGAGAAAACTCTGGAGACAGAAAACCTAGGAAAGAGATCAGGAGTCATAGATGTAAGTATAACTAACAGAATACGAGAGATAGAAGAGAAAATCTCGGGTGAAGAAGATACCATAGAAAATATTGACATATCAAAGAAATTCTCACAAACAGAATCCAAGAACGCATCAAAAAAATCATCCATTATGATGGAGTAGGTTTTATCTCAGGGATGCAGGGATGGCTCAATATATGGAAATCCATTGATGTAATCCACTATACAAACAAACCCAAAGACAAAATATACATGATCATCTCATTAGATGCTGAGAAAGCATTTGACAAAATCAAACACCCCTTCATGAAAACCTTGGAAAGATCAGGAATTTAAGGCCCATACCTAAACATAGCAAAAATCAATATACAGCAAACCAACAGCCAACATCAAACTAAATGGAGAGAAGCTTGAAGCAATCCCACTAAAATCAGGAACTAAAGTCCACACTCTCCTATATAGTACTCAAAGTACTAGCGAGAGTAATTAGACAACAAAAGGAGGTCAAATAGATAAAAATAGGAAAGGAAGAAGTCAAAATATCACTATTTGCAGATGATAAGATAGCATACTTAAATGACCTCAAAAATTCCAACAGAGAACCCCTAACCCTAATAAACAATTTCAGCAAAGTGGCTGAATATAAAATTAACTCAAACAATCAGTGGCCTTCCTCTACTCAAACAATACACAGGCTGAGAAAGAAATTAGGAAAACAACACCATTCACAAGTCACAAATAACATAAAATATTGTGGTGTGAGTCTAACTACGCAAGTGAAAGATCTGTATAAAAAAAAAAAAGTCTAGTCTCTGAAGAAAGAATTTGAGGAAGATCTCAGAAGATGGAAAGAATTCCCATGCTCATGGATTGGTAGCATTAATATATAAAAATTTGCCATATTGCCAAAAGCAAACTACAAATTCAATTCAATCCCCATCAAAATTCCAACTCAATTCTTCACAGAGTTTGAAAGAGCAATCTGCAAATTCATCTGGAATAACAAAAAATACAGGATAGCAGAAACTAATCTCGACAATAAAAGAACTTCTATGACCATCACTGACCTCAAGCTGTACTACAGAGCAACAATAAAAAAAACAAAAAAANAAAAAAAAAAACAAAGCATGGTATTGGTACAGTGACAGGCAGGTAGATCAATGGAATAGAATTGAAGACCCAGAAATGAACCTACACACCTATGGTCAATTTATCTTAGACAAAGGAGCTAAAACCATCCAGTGGAAAAGAAGACAGGCTTTTCATCAAATGGTGCTGGTTCAACTGATTGTTAGCATGTAGAAAGAAGAATCCACATCGATCCATTCTTATCTCCACCTACAAAGCTCAAGTTCAAGTGGATTACAGATACACTGATACAGATACACTGACACTAATAGAAAAGAATGTGGGGAAAAGTCTCAAGCACATGGGCACAGGGGAAATTTTCCTGAACAGAACACCAGTAGCTTATGCTCTAAGATCAAGAATTGACAAATGGGACCTCTTAAAATTGCAAAGCTTCTGTAAGGAAAGGAAACTGTCAATAGGACAAAACAGCAACTGATAGATTGGGAAAAGATCTTTAGCAACCCTACATCTGATAGAGGACTAATATCCAATATATCCAAAGAACTCAAGAAGTTAGACTCCAGAGCACTAAATAACTCTATTAAAATGGGGTACAGAGGTAAACAAAGAATTCTCAACTGATGAATAAAGAATCGCTGAGAAGCTGCTAAAGAAATGTTCACCATCCTTAGTCATCAGGCAAATACAAATCAAAACAACCCTGAGATTCCACCTCACACTAGTCAGAATGGCTAAGGTAAAATATTCAGGTGACAGCAGATGCTGGCAAGAATGAGGAGAAAGAGGAACACTCCTTCATTGCTGGTGAAATTTCACGCTGCTACGACTACTCTGGAAATCAGTTTGTTAGTTCCTCAGAAAATTGAACATATTACTATCTGAGGACCCAGCTATACCACCCCTGGGCATATACTCAGAAGAACCTCCAACATGTAATAAGGACACATGCTCCACTATGGTGTGCATTGCAGTCTTATTTGTAATATCCAAAAGGTGGAAAGAACCCAGAAGTCCCTAAACAGAGGAGTGGATACAGCAAATGTGGTACATTTACACAATTGCACATCTATTAAAAACAATGACTTTATGAAATTCTTAGGCAAATGGATGGAACTAGAAAATATCATCCTGAGTGAGGTAACACAATCAGAAAAGAACATATATGGTATGCATTCACTGATAAGTGGATATGAGCCTCCCCAAAAGCACGGAATACCCATGATCAAATTTACAGACCTCATGAAGCTCAACAAGGAAGACCAAAGTGTGGGCACTTCAGTCTGTCTTAGAAGAGGTATCAAAATACCCATGGAAGTAGATACAGAGAAAAAGTGTGGAGCAGAAACTGAAGTAAAGGTCATTCAGAAACTGTCTCAGCAGAGGATACATCCCACATATGCTGCATCCACTCCAGTAGTGACAAGCACGACAGGTCCCAAAAACCTGCACGCTGTCCCAAGGCAAAATGTTCACACAAACTTAGTCTCCTGGAACCGTGGCATCCTGTATAATGAATGCTCCAATGTCGGTGTTTTAGATGGTAAACAGATCTGTCTGCTTTCCCTTAATATTTCTTTATTATAAGTGCTCCTAAGGTTTGATTTTTTTTGACATATAGCTAAGTTAGATTCTAGGAAGTCCTTGATCTGACCCTGGGCATGGATAGCTAAGTCACTGCCCTACACAGGAATTTGCCTTTCTCTAGGAAGAAGGAAGTTTGTGATCTAAGGAGGAACCAGAGTAGATACTTAGAACTAGAGATAGCTGAGTTAAACCCATACACAAGTATGGACTATATTATAGACTAGAATAGGAACTATGGCAAGGGCATGAGGCCCTTGTCCCTGGCTCCTAAGATTAAGTCGACCTTAGGTGGAGCTCTTTTTGATCCCAGTTGTTAACACTGAATCTTATCCCAGTTGGTTCCTTGCATTCCTCTGTTTTGTGTAACTTCCCTATTTTCTTCTGTATAAAAAGTCTGATGCTTGATTTGACAAATTGCATTCAGATCCAGCACACTCTCGTGTGTGCGTCTGTCTGTCAGTACTCGCTGACTCTTTGCCCACCTGTAACTGGAACTGAGTTTTGCCCTCGGATCCAGGACCCAAGTAAGGTTCGTCTGCGGCACAAATACAGTTACCAAACCCAGATACTACTGTGGATGCCAACAAGTGTTTGCTGAAAGGAGCCTGATATTGCTGTCTCCTGAGAGGCTCTGCCAGTGCCAGACAAATACAGAAGTGGATGCTCACAGTTACCCATTGGACTGAGCACAGGGTCCCCAATGGAGGTGCTAGAGAAAGAACCCAAGGAGCTAAAGGGGTTTGCAGCCCCGTAGGAGGAACAACAATAGGAACAAACTAGTACCTCCAGAGCTTGTAGGGACTAAGCCACCAACCAAAGAGTACATATGGAGGGAGCAAGCTCCAGCAGCATATGTAGGAGAAGATGGCCTTGTAGGACACCAATGGGAGGAGAGGTTTGGTCCTATGAAGGCTTTATGCTCCCGTGTTGGGTAATGCCTAGACAAGGAAGCAGAAGTGAGTGGGTTTCTGAGCAGGGGAGGGGGAAATAGAGGGTTTTCAGAGTGGAAACCAGGAAAGTTGATAACATTTGAAATGTAAATAAAGAAAATATTAAATACATAAATAAATTAATAAATAAATGAGTAAGAGTGAGAGACTTCAACACCCTAGTTTCAAAAATGGATAGGTCATTGAGGCAGAAACTGAACAGAGAGATAATGAAACTAACTGGCCTTATGAACATAGTAGACTTAACATATCTACAGAACATTTATCACAATCACAAAAGAATATGTCTACTTCTTAGCACAACCCAGAACCTTCTCAAAAACTGACTACATACTCAGTCAAAAAGCAAGCCTCAACAGATAAAAGAAAATTTAAATAACCCCTTGGAATTCATCTTGGAATAAACCTGGACCTCAAGGACAACAAAAACAACAGAAAATTAACAAACTGATAGTAAATGAACAACTCTCTACTCAGTGATCACTGAGTTAGGAAACAAGTAAAGAAAAAATAAAAGACTTTCTAGGATCCAATAAAAGGTTAACATTCAAAATATACAAAGAATTCACGAAGTTACATACATAACAAGCTGAATATCTCAATTAAAAGAAAAGGTACAGAGCTAAACAGAATTCCCAACAGAAGAATATCTAATGTACATGAAGCATGTCAAGAAATGTTCAACATTCTTAGTCATCAGAAAAACTCAAATCAAAATGACTCTGAGATTCCACCTTACACTCATCAGAATGGCTAAGATAAAAAAAAAAAAAAAAAAAAAAAAAACCCTCAGGCAACAGCACATGCTAGAAAGATATGGATCAAGAAGAACACTCTTCCATTTGCTGATATGAATACAAACTTGTACAACCATTCTGGAAATTCTTTTGGCTGTTTCTCAGAAAATGGGGGATATTTCTAACTCAAGACCCATCTATACAACTCCTCATCATATACCCAAAAGATACTCCATTATATTACAATGATACTTGTTAAACTAAGTTCACAGCAGCTTTTTTCATCATAGGTAGAAACTGGAAACAACCCAAATGTCCCTCAACTGAAAAATGGATGAAGAAAATGTGGTTCATTTACACAATGGAATGCTACTCAGCCATTAAATACAAGGACATCATAAATGTTCCAGGAAGATGGATGGAACCAAAAAATATCATGCTGAGTAAGATAACCCCGACCCAAAAGAATATGCATGGTGTGTTTTCACTGATAAGTGTCTATTAGCCATAAAATACCATATGTTACAATCCACAGATCCGAAGAAGCCAAATAACAAGGAGGGCCCAAGGAAGGAAGCTTGAATCTTACTAAGAAGTGGATATAATATAGACATCTGAGGTGGATGGAGGGCAGGGACTGGATTAGTGAGGGGATAGGTAAGGTAACAGGGCAGGAGGAAGAATCAGGTATAGGAAGAATGGGGAGAAAGAGTTGACACTGGCAGCAGGCAGGGTGGTTCATCTGTAGTATGTGCCAGAGACCTAGGATTAGGGAGTGGGGAGGCCCCAAAAAGTCTATGAGAGTGACTCTAGTTGTGACTCCTATCAGTGGGGAATATGGAGCCTGAAATGGCCACCTCCTGTAGGTAGTCAGGACTCCCAGTGGAGGGATCAACAACACACATTCCAACACACATACAAAATCTCCAATTCAAAATATGTCCTGCCCTACAAGTTGTACAGGGACAAAGCTAGAGAAGATCCAGTGGTAACAGCCAAGCAATGAGTGGTCTAATTTGAGATTCATATCATGGGCAAGAACCAATCCTTGGTTCTCTTAAAGATATACTGTTATGCTTGCAGATAGGAGCCTAGAAAAACTGTCTTCTGAGTGCTCTACCCAGAAGCTAATGAAACAGTTGCAGAGACCCATAGCCAAACATTATATGGAGCTGAGGAGTCTTGTGGAAGAGTTGGAAAAAGGATTGAAGGACGAAAAAGGAATAGGGATACCACATGAAGATCCTAGATCCTTGAGAGCTCCCAGAGTCTGAACTACCCACCAAAGAGCAAGCATAGCTACATCCACCACACAAGTAAAACAGATGTGTAGTTTTGTCTTAATGCAGATCCTGAGCAACAGGAGGGGGGCTGTCCCTGGATCTGTTGCCCATCTGTGGATCCTATTCTCTATCTGAGCACCTTGCCTTGTCTCAGTGTGAGAGAATATACTTAGTCCTGAAGTGACTTGATGTGCCAGAGTGGGTTGACACCAGAAGGGGGGCTTTCCCTTCTCAGAGGACAAGGGTAAGTGGAGATGAAAGGATGAGTTTGTGAGGGAACAAACATGGGAGAGGAGCTATGATTGGGATGTAAAGTGAATGAATAAAATAAAGGGAAAAAATAGCCCAAGAAGATAGCAAGATGGCAAGATGGCACACTGGGTAAAGAGTGATTAGGCTTGCCATCAAACCTAATGATCTGAGTTCAGATCTCTAGTACTCACATTACAGAAAGAAATAGCTTCTACCAGGTAACCTTTTATTTCCAAATGTATACTGTGGTACACACACAAATAGATAAAAATAGATGATGAATAATGAAAAACCTAGGATAGCAAAAACCATTTTCAACAATAAAAGAACCTCTGGTGGAATCACCATGCCTGACCTTAAGCTGTACTACAGAGCAATTGTGATAAAAACTGCATGGTACTGGTACAATGACA
>NC_034593.1:17969843-17977141 GCF_900095145.1 Mus pahari | reverse complement strand
TAGATAGATAGATAGATAGATAGATAGATAGATAGATGATAGATAGATAGATAGATAGATAGATAGATAGATAGATAGATAGATAGATACATAGACAGATAGATGATAGATAGATAAATAGATGATAGATGGATGGGTAGATAGATAGATGATACAGATGATAGGAGATAAATACATAGATGATAAGCAGATAGATAGATAGATAGATAGATAGATAGATAGATAGATAGATAGATAGATAGATAGATGATAGATGGATGGGTAGATAGATAGATAGATGATACAGATGATAGGAGATAAATACATAGATGATAAGTAGATAGATAGATAGATAGATACATACATACATACATACATACATAATATAACATAACATAACATAACATACATACATACATATAAACATGCATAAGTAGATGTAACTTTAGTATTTTTAAAGAAAATTAACATTCAACAGAAGCCAGGGTAGAAAAACAAATATTGCCCTGTGAAAAAGCAAAAAGGAATGAGGAGGTTGGCAGAATATGTAATGCGAGTACATCTAATTGCATTCAAATATTCATTGTATATTTAACTGTATTATCCTTTGATAATTTTTTACATGTATTGTGGACATTTCCACCCTCCCAACACTCACATCTCTATCCTGCTCCTGATGAAACCCTCATTCTTCCTAGAATACCTCCCTATTTTCCTGTCTCTCTTGGTTTTGCTCTTACTTTGTTACCCATTGAGTTTAGTTATGGTTGCTCAATAAACATAGATGGCAGGTGCATCACAGAAGCATGGAACCCATAACAGTGGCTACATCACTGGAGAAAAAGACACACATATACCCACAACCATTAATAGTCAGTAGGTTTTCAGAGAGGGGTAGGATATCATGGGACCCTCCTTCATCCAAAAGAAAAGTGTTACAGAGTCCAGTCTTGTGCAGGTCTTAGGCAGGTAACCACAGCTTCCCTGAGTTCCTGGAGACAAAGGCCAGGTCGTGTCCAGACACTCTCACAGCAGACATCCCCATCCTATAGCATTTATATTCTTTCCATTCCTTTTTTGTGGTGCTTCCTGAGCCTTGGAGGAATGGGATATATCTCTTGTTTGACTGAACAGTAAGAACTCAACTGTTCTCAACCCTTTGACCACTATGAGTCTGCATTGACCATCACCTTCTATAGAGAGAAGCTTCTGTAAACTATGGCTGAGAACAAACTGATCTTGCGAGAAACATAGAAACATTTACTTTTAATTCTGTGACATCACTAGCTTTCAGCCTTTTGCAAGTCTAATTCTGAAAATGAATATGAAAGGGATCATGAAGTCTGTCTAACATGGAACCAGATGAAAGAGCTTCAGTAAAAGTTAAGACAAAACCCCACTAAGAAACAGAAAACTGATCTTTTTAATGTTTTGGAAAGAAGATCCCAGGCTGTGTTACATTGAAATGTCGCCTTTTATAGTTGAATTACATTTCTGCATGCAGAAAGGGCGGGGAGGAAAAACTATCAAAAATCTCTCCTCAAACCTTAGCATATTCTTTTATTTGTTTTATTTATTCATAAACACATCCTATGATTCCCACCACTCCGTAGATTTCGAGGACTCTTCTTTAGTCCACAGGGGATAAAGTCTTTTACAGTCAAATGTAAACACATTTCAGAAATCTTGAACAAACCTTTCAGAAATAATTTTAGTGCCCAAATCAAAAACAAAAAAAGTGAAAGTAGGGTTAAATATATCTTTGATGAGCGATTCAGATTTACATTAAAATAAGAATTGCCATAAATAATGGGAAAGGTTCATCTAAAGAAAGATTTAGGCAAATAATTGTAAGGGAGTTGAAGTCACCTTAAGCCATCAGCAAAACAAATAAAATTTAATGCTGTTGAGAGATGTAGATTGTTCAGTTTTGTTACAGAGAATAAAACATTAAGGATTGTTTTGTTACATGGGTTTTAACTAAAAGTGTGAATTAGGGTCTACATTTTCTTCAGTTGTATTCTGTAATCTCTCTCTCAGGGGGTTGACTATGCATTAGTGCCACAATGGAAGCACTAAAATGCATAAGTTTTTCTTTATAAAATATTTTACATAAGGAAATAAAATTATTGCTTTATAATAAAATATCATGAAAGGTTTTATGGAGTCATACACAGATAGCATAAGAAAGCAGAGATGGGACTATTATGTCAGTTTGAAATTCAGCAGCTTATTGCAATAATCCAGGTCCAACAATACCCAGTCAAATGGAGTTGGGAGAGAAAGATACCCTCAAAAAGAAATACTGTGCGGAGAAGATTCATGTAGGATTTTGCACATATCTTATGTTCTCTGAAGTAAAGTAGTAAAAAGAAAAGTCCACACCTAGGGAAGACCATTTCTGACTGCATGTTCTACCCTAACTTTTCTTTGTGTGCATTCCAGTAAATACAAGTTGAGCAAAATTAAATATCTCCACTAAAAATAAAGTTGGTACTATAGTCTATTATAAAGATGCTGCATGTTCTAACAACTGGGATAATGACACCCTACTTCATAGTGACTACTGCCAGGTAAAGAAAATTACAGGCATCTTTTTCAGTGATGCAAATTCTGTCATGGCTGAATTTTTCTCTCTTTCAAACTTGATACTTATTCTTTTCATGAGGATAACCAGTATCACACAGAACTGTGCAACCAAGCCCATCTGTTATCACCTTGTTTTGTAGATATTATAGTCATTGTGTTCCACAGCATGAGTCTCCAATCAAGACCCTGGATATCGCTTCATGGTAAGTGTCGCAGATGAGAAGGTGGCCCTATGCCAAGGTGTTATAGCTATTACAGCCCATCTCAGAAATGCTTGTGATGGTTTATATGTGCTTGGCCCAGAGTGTGGCACTATTAGAAGGTGTGGCCTTGTTGGCTTAGGTGTGCTGCTGTGGGCATGGCATTCCTAGGTGCCTGGAAGCCTTCTCCTTTCTGCCATTGGATGAACATGTAGAACTCTCAGCTATTCCAGCCCCACAACTGACTGGATGTGGCCATGCTCCCCCCTAGATGATAATGGACTGAACCCCTGAACCTGTAAGCCCTCCCCAGGTTTTTTTGTTTGTTTGTTTGTTTTTTGGTTTTTCGAGACAGGGTTTCTCTGTATAGCCCTGGCTGTCCTGGAACTCACTTTGTAGACCAGGTTGGCCTCGAACTCAGAAATCTACCTGCCTCTGCCTCCCAAGTGCTGGGATTAAAGGTGTGCACCACCAAGCTTTCCCCAGTTAAATGCTGTCCTTTATAAGAGTTGCCTCGGGCTGGAGAGATGGCTCAGTGGTTAAGAGCGCCAACTGCTCTTCTTAAGGTTGTGAGTTCAAATCCCAGCAACCATATGATGGCTCACAACCATCCGTAATGAGATCTGATGCCCTCTTCTGGGGTGTATGAAGACAGCTACAGTGTACTTACATATAATAAATAAATACATCTTAAAAAATAAAAAGATTTAAAAAAAAAAAAAAAGAGTTGCCTCAGTTTTGGTGTCTCTTCACAGCAGTGAAACCCAAGCTAAGACAAATGTTTCTCATGGCTCACATTTAATTGGACATAGGTACCATTGTCACAGCCTTTTCTAATGTACAGACTCTCTGCCCAGAATTTATAAAAATGTTATTTATAAGTTGACTGGTTGTGGGAACTAAAGGGGGTGTATGGGAAGGAGAGGGAAGGGAAGATAGCCCACGCCCAGCCAGAGTTCCTCCTATGCTCTGGGCAGGTGGACATGGGAGGGCTGCCAGGTGCTTTCAACTCAGCACTGGTGAGCACCTAAGCCACTGACCCCACTCGACGGGGGGTGGACAAGGGAAAGCCTCTGATCAGGGGCCCCGGGCCAATACCCTGGAGCCCTAAGGTTACAGGAGAGAGGGCTGAGGGAGAGAGGTTCCCACTCAGGCAGGAGTTAAGTGCAGCAGGCTTTGATGAACAGAGACAGTCTATGGTTTTAGAGCTTCATTGTAGAAAGGCAGGGGGAAAGAGAGAGAGAGAGAGAGAGAGAGAGAGAGAGAGAGAGAGAGAGAGATTGGCCATGGCCAAGAGGAGGGAAGGAGGAAAGGAGAGAGAGAGAAGAAAGGCTTTAGAGTAAAAGGAGAGAGAGAAAGAGAGAGGAGAGAGGAGAGGAGAGTAAGAGGAGTAAGAGAGTGAGGTGGGGCCAAGCAACCCCTCTTATAGTATGCTGCTATCTGCACTGTTGCTAGGTAACTGGGGAAGAGTCTAGCCTAAAGGTCAGAAGCTTGGGATATTGCCTTCGTGACTACTAACCATGCTTCTCTTGTGGGGACTGGGGGTGGGGGGGAGTAACTTAGACAGGAGCCAGGGTTCCAGGATACATGAGAGAACTCCTTCTGTCCCATGTAGGTGAATTGTCACCACCAGGTTCCAGGATTCAACATCTAGGTTCAACTGGAAGCCAGGTTGTCTGTGCTTAGCCCAATAGCCCACAACTGGTATGCCTTTAATTCTTTCATTCTATGTGTCATCCTAGCAAGGCACCCCATCTCCCAGGTTTTCTCTCTAAAAAGAGAAAGGTATAGGAAAAGAGATAATAACACAGGAGTAAGTAGGCTTGTTCAAGAATATGTACAAAAAACAGACTCCAGGAGGCTAACAACATGAGCTAAAAAGACATGTAGCAGCCTAAAACCTCAGCAAATCAGAAAGTCTAGAAGTATGGAACATTCTAAAGTCATAGATTTACAATGCATTAAGGAACTTTCAAGTTCATCATCTTCCCTTCTAAATTTCACATAAGAATACCGAGACCTAGATTGGTAAGATGGCTCAGAGGGTAAAGGGTGATGCTGCCAAGACATCTTTAATTATTACTGTTTCATATGTGTGAATAAATACATAAATGTGACCTACTACATACATTTGGTGCTGCTCATAAGTATATATATTTTAGGGCCAACAACTTGTTCTTGAATCAGTTACGGGCTCGTCCCTGGGAAAGACTGGTTCTTCTTTTCTCAGTAGTAATTAATTGCCTATAGCTATTCTTCTAGGGGCAGAACAAGTGGGATTACTCTCTCTTGGTATTGGCATTTCAACTGGTGGTATTCAGGTCTTATTTAGATAGGCACACTGTTGAGATTTCAGGATTGACATTTCTTTGTCATATACAGGAGACATGGCCTCACAGCAGATATCCTAGTCTTCTGGCTCCTTCCTACGATCTGTGTACTCCTCTTTCTTCCCTAAGCCTGAGGTATTATACTTGTGGTGTAGATGTACCTACTGGGGATGGGCACCCCACAGTCAGTTGTTGGCATTTTAATCAGATGTGGCTTTCTGTGAGAGTCTCCATCTTTTGTTATTTTCAATGCTTCAATGTGCTTATACTTCCTATCTACATATGTAATGTCCATTAATTTTCTTCTCTCCATCACTTTTTTCTTAATCTCTTTGGATATTGTACATTTAATATTTTCAATTAATGGACTGAGTACACATTAGGATGTGATTCTACTGCCTATGGTAGTACTACTTCTGTATGTAGTTTAAATTTTTGTTTACAGACTCATCTGAAAATTTCAAATGTTTGGCCTTACTCTATGTATTTAGACCTCTCAAACTTTTCTCTCATTTCCACAGAATCTTTATAGACCATTTAAATATAACTCTCTCTATGTCAAGCAGAAAGATGTTACCACTTGCTGAGTAAGTGGTTAACCCATCTCAGGTGCTGGCTACCAGCTAGTCATCAATATTTTTCTTCCCAAAGCACAAAATTGTATAGCATTTGATGAGTTGTTTTTTTTTTGTTTTGTTTTGTTTTGTTTTTTTTGGCACCTGAGAACATCTGACTTAAACATTTCATCCACTGACCTCTGGAGCCCACACTATTCTCTTTTCATTGTTCTATTTCTATTCAAATTAGGACTAACATGTGACTAGTTTCGACATAAATAAAATTATCTCATCCTACCATGTATTTCCACTTTTTGTTGTTACATACATAGATTATTTATACTAAAACCAGAGACTACCAGATGGCGAAAGACAAACGAAAGAATCTTACTATCAAAAACCAAGACCACTCACCATCATCAGAACCCAGCACTCCCACCTCAGCCTGAACACCACAACACACCAGAAAAGCAAGACTTGGATTTAAAATTATATCTCATGATGGTGGTAGAGGANTTTAAGAAGGGCATTAATAACTCACTTAAAGAAATACAGGAGAACACTGTAAAACAGGTGGAAGCACTTAAAGAATTACAGGAAAACACTGCTAAACAAGGAGAAGCCCTTAAAGAAGAAATGCAAAAATCCCTTAAAGAATTACAGGAAAACACAACCAAACAGGGGATGGATTTGAACAAAACCATTCAAGATCTAAAAAGGGAAGAAGAAACAATAAATAAAACCCAAAGGGAGAAAACTCTGGAGATAGAAACCTTAGGAAGGAAATCAGGAACCATAGATGCAAGCATCAGCAACACAATAGAAGAGATAGAAGAGAGAATCTCAAATGCAAAAGATTCCAAGATTCCATAGAGAACATGAGCACAACAACCAAAGAAAATGCAAAAATGCAAAAAGACCCTAACTCAAAACATCCAGGAAATCCAGCTCACAATGATAAGACCAAACCTACAGATAATAGGAGTAGATGAGAATGAAGTGTTTCAACTTAAAGGGACAGCAAATATCTTCAACAAAATTATAGAAGAAAATTTCCCTAACCTAAAGAAAGAGAAGACCATGAACATACAAGAAGCCTACAGAACTCCAAATAGTTTTGACCAGAAAAGAAATTCCTCCCAACACATAACAATCAGAACAACAAATGCACTGAAAATTCACACAATATCTTTCAACAAATCCAGCCCTTCAAAGGATAATAAAGGAAAAATACCAACATATGGATGGAAACTACACCCTAGAAAAAGCAAGAAAGTAATCCTTCAATAAACCGAAAAGAGACAGCCACAAGAACAGAATCCCAAATTTAAATAAATAAATAAATAAATAAATAAATAAATAAATAAATAAATAAAAGGGAGCAACAATTACTTTTCTTTAATATCTCTTAACATCAATGGACTCAATTCCCCAATAAAAAGACATAGACTAACAGACTGGCTACACAAACAGGACCCAACATTTTGCTGCTTACAAGAAACCCACCTCGGGGAAAAAGACAGACACTACCTAAGAGTGAAAGGCTGGAAAACAACTTTCCAAGCAAATGGTCCGAAGAAACAAGCTGGAGTAGTCATTCTAATATCAAATAAAATTGACTTCCAACCCAAAGCTATCAAAAA
>NC_034593.1:17947676-17967315 GCF_900095145.1 Mus pahari | reverse complement strand
TCATTCTATGAAGCCACAGTTACTCTGATACCTAAACCACACAAAGATCCAACAAAGAAAGAGAACTTCAGACCAATTTCCCTTATGAATATCAATGCAAAAATACTCAGTAAAATCCTCGCAAACTGAATCCAAGAACACATCAAAACAATCATCCATTATGACCGAGTAGGCTTCATCCCAGGGATGCAGGGATGGTTTAATATATGGAAGTCCATCAACGTAATCAACTATAGGAACAAACTCAAAGACAAAAATCACATGATCATCTCATTAGATGCTGAGAAAGCATTTGACAAAATCCAACACCCATTCATGATAAAAATCTTGGAAAGATGATGAATTATAGGCCCATACATAAACATAATAAAAGCATCATGCAGCAAACCAGTAGCCAACATCAAACTAAATGGTGAGAAGAAGGAAGCAATCCTACTAAAATCAGGGACTACACAAGGCTGCCCACTTTCTCCCTACCTATTCAATATTGTACTTGAAGTCCTAGCCAGAGCAATTTGACAACAAAAGGAGATCAAGCAGTTACAATTTGGAAAGTAAGAAGTCAAAATATCACTATTTGCAGATGATATGATAGTATATATAAGTGATCCTAAAAATTNNACCAGAGAACTACTAAACCTGATAAACAGCTTCAGTGCAGTAGCTGGATATAAAATTAACTCAAACAAATCAGTGGCCTTTCTCTACACAAAGGATAAATTTGATGAGAAAGAAATTAGGGAGACAATACCATCATAATAGTCACAAATAATATAAAATATCTTGGTGTGACCATAACTAAGGAAGTGAAAGATCTGTTTGATAAGAAATTCAAGTCTCTGAAAAAAGAAATTGAAGATCTCAGATGATGGAAAGATCTCCCATGTTCATGAATTGGCAGGATTAACATAGTCAAAATGGCCATCCTGACGAAAGAAGCTACAGATTCAATGCAATCCCCATCAAAATTCCAAATCAACTCTTCACTGAGTTAGAAAGGGCAATTTGGCTTTGGTTCTCTGCATGTATTTCAGTCAGTTGCTGAGTAGAGTCTCTCAGCACACCATTATGCTAGGCGCCTGTCTGCAAGCTTAACAGAGTGTCCACAATAGTATCCGGATTGGTACTTGGCTATGGGATGGGTCTCAAGTTGGGTTGGTGATTAGTTGGCCTATCCTTCAGTCTCTGCTCCATTTTTGTACCATATTTCTTTTAAACAGGACAAATTTTGGGTCAAAAATTTTAGGGTTGTGTTGTTGCCCTCCCCTCTTGGAGTCCTGCATAGCTACAAGAGGTAGCCTCTTTATGTTCCATATATCCACTGCTATGCATCTCAGCTAAGGTCACCTGCATTGACTCCTAGGAGCCTCCCCCATGCCAGGTATCTCAGACATCCTAGATGTTCCTCTCATCCCAACCCCACTCTAGAATCTGCAATTTTTCATTCATCCTCCATGTCTTCTGATCCTCTCTCCTGACTTACTCCATACCTGATCCTGACACTGTCCAGTTTCCCCTCTCACTCAGCTGCCTATGACTATTTTTCCCCCCTCTAAGTGAGATTCAACACTCCTTACTTGGGCTTTCCTTCTTGTTCAGCTATTTTAGGTTTGTGGGATGTATTGCATTGTGTGGATAATATCCACTTATACATGACTACATACTATACATATACTTCTACGTCTGGGTTACCTCACTCAGGAGCATAATTTCTAGTTCTATCCATTTGCCTGCAAAATTCATAGTGTCCTTGTTTTTAGTAGCTGAATAGTATTCCACTATGTAAATGAATCACATTTTCTGTATCTACTCTTCAATTGAGGAACATCTGAGTTGTTTCCAGTAGCTGGTTCTTACAAATAAAGCTGCCAAGAACATAGGGAAACACATGTCCTTGAGGTATTATGGACCATTTTGGGGGTATATGCCCAGGAGGAGTATAACTGGGTCTGCAGGTAGAACTATGTCTAATTTTCTGAGAAATCACCAGCTTGATTTCCAGAGTGATTGCACAAATGTGCGATCCCACCAGCAATGGAGTGCTCCCCTTTCACCACATCCTCACCCAGCATCTGCTGTCACTTGAGTTTTTGATCTTTGCCATTCTGGTGTAAAGTAGAATCTCAAGGTCGTTTTGATTTGTATTTCCCTGATGACTAAGAATGTTGAACATTTCTTCAAGTGCTTTTCAGCCATTCCTCTGTTGAGAATCATCTGTTTAGCACTGTACTCATTTTTTAATTGGGTTATTTGGTTTCTTAAGAGTTTTTCAGTTCTTTATATATTCTGGATATTAGCCCACTCTCGAATGTAGAGTTAGTGAAGGCCTTTTCCCAATCTGTAGGTTGTTGTTTTGTCTTATTAACAGTGTCGTATACCTTACAGAAACTACGGACTTTCATGAGATCCCATTTATCTATTGTTATTCTATGTAGAGCATGAGCCATTGGTGCTCTGGTCAGGTATTGTCTACTATACCAATATGTTCAACGCTATTTTCCACTTTTGCTTCTATTAGATTTCAAGTATCTGGTATTATGTTGAGATTCTTGGTCCATTTGGACTTGAGTTTTGTACTGGGTGATAAATAAGAATATATTTGCATACATCCAGTTAAGCCAGCACTACTTGTTGAAGATGCTTTCTTTTTTTCCATTGTATGGCTTTGGATTCTTTGTCAAAAATCAAGTGTCCATTTCTGGGTCTTCATTTCTATTCCAGTGATCAACCTGTCTGTTTCTGTACCAATACCATACATTTTTTTGTCCTTATTGCTCTGTAGCAAAGCTTGAGGTCAGGGATAGTGAATTCTCCCTAAGATTTTATTGTTCAGAATTATCTTAGCTACCCTGGTGGGGTTTGTTGTTATTGTTGTTGGTGGTGTTATTGTTGTTGTTGTTGTTGTTCATATGAAGTTAAGAATTGCTCCTTTGTCTACAGCCATACCATCCTGAATGTGTCTGATCTCATCTGATCTTGGAAGAATTGCTCTTTCAAGAGCTGAAAAAAAAACTGTCTTGTAATTTTGATGGAAATTGCATTGAACATGTACACTGCTTTTGTTAAGATGGCCATTTTCACTGTAAATCATGCCAATTCATAAGTATGGGAGATCATTCTATCTTCTGTTATCTTCATTTTATTATCTCAGAGAATTAAAGTTCTTGTCATGCTAGTCTTTCACTTGCTTGGTTATAGATAGATGAAGATATTTTATATTATTTGTGGCTATTGTGAAGGGTGTTGTCCCTCTAGTTTCTTTCTCATCCCATTTATCATTTGTAAAGGTAGACTATTTATTTATTTTTGTTAATTTTGTATCCAGCCACATTGTTGAAAGTGTTTGTCAGCCGTGGGTGTTCTCTGGTAGAATTTTTGTTGTCACTTATGTATACTTTCATGTCATCAATTAATAGCGATACTTTGACTTCTTCCTTTCCAATTTGTATCCCCTGGATCTCCTTTAGTTGACTTATTCTGTAGCTAGAACTTCAAGTACTATATTGAATAGAGAGAAAGATAGAGAGAGAATAGGCACCAATGTTATGCCCCTGATTTTAATGGGATTGCTTTAAGTTTCTCTCCATTTTATATGGTATTGGCTATTGGCTGGTTAGGTAGTGCCTTGTATTACTGACCTCTCTAAATCTTTTAACATGAAGGGGTGTTGAATTATGTCAAAGAATTTTTCAGCATCTAATGGGACAATCATGTGATTTTTTTCTTTTAGTTTGTTTATATGGTGGATTATATTGATGAATTTCCAAATATTGAACCATCCCTGCATCCCTGGGATGATGTCTACTTGATCATCAGTAAATGAGGTTTTTGATATGTTTTGGACATAGTTTGAGATCATTTTATAATTTTTGTATTCTTATTCATAAGTGAAAGTTGTCTAAAATTCTCTTTCTTTGTATGTCTTAGGTATCAGGGTACCTGTGACTTTAAAGTAAGAATTTGGCAGTGTTCGCTCAGCTTTTATTTTGTGAAATGTTTTGAGGAATGTTGGAATTAGCTCTTCTGGAATTCTGTTCTACTAATCCTTTCATGAATAATACTACAATTCCTCCTAAAGCCACAACCTACCTTTTTCCTAGGCAGTTGTATATTCCTGTATATTGGTGTGACTCAGCTATTGTTCTAAGTAATTACTATGCAGACTAGCCCTGAGCTTTCTATCTCTATTCAAGTAAATTGTAATGCCTGATTACTTTCACTGTCTCTACTAGAGATAAATTTGAATGTTACTGAATAAGTAACCTTCTTACTGAATTCCAAGCTCAGGGTCAGCTTCAAGGACTACCTAGGACATTGGAACACTGGTGGAGGCTTAATCTAACTTAGCTATATGTCAAAATCAATCCTTAAAAGCTCGTATAATAAAACAATACTGAAAGGAAGCACTCAGATCCATACATCAGAATAACTTGGGGACAGATTTGGAGCACACGTGCTATGGGAATGCCAAGGTTCCAGGAGACTACGTTTCCATGAAACTCTTTGCCTCAGGACTGCTTCCCAGCTTATAGACCTGTCATGTGAGTCACTACTGGAGTGGATGTTGCAGGGTGGTTAATAACTGATTCGATTTCCTTAGAGGTTATAGGACTGTTTAGTTTACCTGATGTTGGTTTAACTTTGATAAGCAGTATCAGTCTAGAAAATCATCCACTTTGTTTAAATTTCCCAGTGTGTAGAGCACAGGAATTTGTTTTTGGTTTTGGGGTTTTGGTTTGTTTTGTTTGTTTGGGGGCGTGGTTTTGTTTTGTTTTGTTTTTGAGACAGGGTTTCTCTGTGTAGCCCTGGCTATCCTGGAACTCACTTTGTAGACCAAGCGGGCCTCGAACTCAGAAATCCACCTGCCTCTGCCTCCCAAGTGCTGGGATTAAAGGCATATGCCACCACACCCGGCCCCTAGTATCAGTTCTTAAACTATTCCTTTACCTATGTTTTTTCCAGATTGATTCAACTACTGACAACTAGCTACAAACATCATGTAAATACTAATGTAATCTTACCTCCTGTATCCCATCCTAAATGCCAGCTTAAAGAGCTGTTACATATCCCATGATAAAAGTAAATCCATTTAAAGCTATCAGCAGGTCAAAATAGTTAATGGGCACAAAAATACTAAATAAACACCTGCAAGTCCTGTTCCAGGTACTGGGAGAGGGACAAGGGAAACAGAACCCATGCCTGCTCTCATCCAGTTAAATATGCAGAAAGGAGAAGGTGTCTATGGAGGAAGATATGTCATAGTAAAATGGTCGTAGTAACAAGAGACATCAGAGTCACATGGGGTGAGCACTAACTACTTCACTGTGCATGCCTATCTCAGGGCAGAGCCTAATATGAAGAACAAAGAAGCTAAGGCAGGAGCAAACACATCCCTGGGTACGGAGTTGCCAGGGTGGGCCAGGCAGTGCCAGAGGGGATGTCACTATAAAGAGCACATGATTTTGAAGTAAAACCTAAAGATTTTTTGAATTTCCTCAGTGTCTGATATGTCTCACTTTTCATTTCTCATTTTGTTAATTTCTCTCTCTCTCTCTCTCTCTCTCTCTCTCTCTCTCTCTCTCTCTCTCTCTCTCTCTCTCCTTTTAGTTAGTTTTGATAAAAGTTTATCTACCTTGTTATTTTTTTTCTTAAAGAAACAGCTTTTAGTTTTGTTGATTCTTTGTAGTGTTCTCCTTGTTCCTAATTCATTGATTTTTAACCCTGATTTTGATTATTTCCTTCCATCTATTCCTCTTGGGTATATTTTCTTATTTTTGTTGTACAGGTTTAAGTTGTGCTCTGAAGTTGCTAGTATGAGATCTCTCCAATTTCTTTATGATAGCACTTAGTCCTATGAACTTTCCTCTTAGCATTGCTTTCATTGTGTCATATAAGTTTGGGTTTGTTGTGTCTTCATTTTCATTGAATTCTAGAAATTCTTCAGTTCCTTTTTTTCATTTCCTCCCTGTCAAGTGATCATTGCATAAAGACTTGTTCATCTTCCATTAATATGTGTGCCTTCTGTTGTTTCTGTTACTGTTGAAGTCCAGCTTTAGTCCATTTTGATCTGATAGGATGCAAGGCTAATTCAACCTTATTCTATCTGTTGAAGTTGCTTATTGTCCAATTATATGGGCAGTTTTAGAGAAGGTTACATGTGGTTCTGGTAATAAGGTATTATTGTGCTTGGATGAAAGGTTCTGTAGATATCTGTTAAATCCTTTTGGTTCATAACATCTTCTAGTTTCATTATTTCTCTCTTTAGTTTCTGTTTCAATGATCGTTCTATTGGTAAGATTGGAGTATTGAAGTCCTCCACTATTATTGTGTAGAGATTGATGTATGATTTAAGATTTGGTAATGTTTCCTTCATGAATGTGGGTGCCCTGGTATTTGGGGCATAGATGTTCAAAATTAAAATGTCTACTTGGTGGAAGTTCCTTTGACGAATATGAAGTGTCCTTCCCCATCTCTTTTGATTACTTTTGGATAAAAGGCTATTTTATTGGTATTTTCCTGATTATTAAGGATGTTGAACCTTTTTAAGGTGCTTCTCAGCCATTCAGTATTCCTCAGCTGAGAATTCTTTGAAAAGCTCTGTATCCCATTTTTAATAGGATTATTTGGTTTTCTGGAGTCTAATTTCTTGAGTTTGTTGCATATAATGGGTATTAGAATTATACCATTATATAATTGGTAAAGATTGAGGATTGGTAAAGATCTTTTCCTAATCTGTTGGTTGCCTTTTTGTCTTACTGACAGTGTCATTTGCCTTACAGAAGCTTTGCAAATTTATGAGGTCCCATTTATTGATCCTTAATCATCAGGAAAGTGCAAATCAGAACAACCCTGAGATTCCATCTCACACCAGTCAGAATGGCTAAGATGAAAAACTCAGGTAACAGCAGATGCTGGCAAGAATGTGGAGAAAGAGGGACACTCCTCCATGGCTGGTGGGATTGCAAACTTGTATAACCACGCTGTAAATCAATTTGGTGGTTCCTCAGAAAATTGGACACAGTACTACTGGAAGATCCAGCAATACTACTCCTGAACATATACCCAGAAGATACTCCAACTTGTCATAAGGACACATGCTCCACTATGTTCATAGCAGCCTTATTTATAATAGCCAGAAGCTAGAAAGAATCCAGATGTCCCTCAACAGAGAAATGGATACAGAAAATGTGTTACATTTACAAAATGGAGTACTACGTAGCTATTAAAAACAATGAATTCATGAAGTTCTTATACAAATGGATGGATCTGGAGGATATCATTCTAAGTGAGTTAACCCAATGACAAAAGAACACGCATGATATGCACTCACTGATAAGTGGATATTAGCCCAGAAGCTCAGAATACCCAAGATACAATTTGCAAAACACATGAAATTCAGGAAGAAGGAAGACCAAAGTGTGGATACTTCAATCCTTCTTAGAAGGAGGAACAAATCGCTTCTTGGCCTTTTGGCTAAGATCAAGTGTAGAAGGAGGAACAAAATGCTCATGGAAGGAGTTACAGAGACAAAGTACGAAGCAGAGACTGAAGGAATGACCATCCAGAGACTTCCCACCTGAAAATCCATCCCATAAACAACCATCAAACCCAGACACTATTGCAGATGCCAACAAGACTAGCTGACAGGAGCCTGGTAAAGCTGTCTCCTGAGAGGCTTTGTCAGTCCTTGACAAATACAGAAGTGGATGCTCACAGCCATCCATTGGAAGAAACACAGAGTCCCCAATGGAGGAGCTAGAGAAAGGACCCAAGGAGTTGAAAGAGTTTGTAGCCCCAGAGGAGGAACAACAATATGAAATAACCAGTACCCCCAGATCTCCCTGGGACTAAACCCCCAATCAAAGAAAACACATGGTAGGACTCATGGCTCTAGCTGCATATGTACCAGAGAATGGCCTAGTCTGTTATCAATAAGAGGAGAGACCCTTGGTCCTGTGAAGGTTCTATGCCCCAGTATAGGGGAATGCCAGGGCCAGGAAGCAGGAGTGGGTGGGTGGGTGATCAGAGCGAGAAGAGGAGTTTTGGAGGAGAAACTATGTAAGGGGATAACATTTGAAATGTAAATAAAGAAAATCTCTAATTTTAAAAAATCAAAAAAGAGAAAGTCTATTTTATTAGATATTATAATGGCTACTCCACCATGTTGCTTGGGTCCATTTGCTTGGAAAACCTTTTTCTGTCACTTTACTTGGAGGGAGTGTCTATCTTTGTTCATGAGGTGTGTTTCTTGTAGGCCCCAGAATGCTGGATCCTATATACATGTCCTGTTTGCTATCTTGTATCTTTTTATTGGTGAAAGTCCAATGATGTTGAAAGATATTAATGGCCAATGATTGTTGGTTCCTGTTATTTTTATGTTGGTTGTGGCACTCTGTGTGTGTGCATGTGTGTGTGTGTGTGTGTGTGTGTGTGTGTGTGTGTGTGTGTGTTTCTCTTGTTTTGTTTTGTTGTTGT
Organism: Mus pahari; assembly: GCF_900095145.1. Classification (NCBI taxonomy): domain Eukaryota; kingdom Metazoa; phylum Chordata; class Mammalia; order Rodentia; family Muridae; genus Mus; species Mus pahari. The sequence goes on along the minus strand of NC_034593.1, from coordinate 17,958,840 downwards.
CATTGTTTTTTTGGTGTGTGTGTGTGTGTGTGTGTGTGTGTGTGTGTAAAATGATTAATTTCTTGTGTTTCCTCAGGTGTAAATACCCTCCTTGTATTGGAGTTTTCCTTCTAGAATTCTCTATAAGCCTGGATTAGTAAATTTGGTTTTTTCATATAATATCTTATTTTCTCCATATATGGTGATTAAAGGTGTTCCTGAATATCATAGTCTAAGTTGGCATCTGTATTCCCTCAGGTTCTTCAACACATCTCTCCAGGATCTTCTGGCCTTTAGAGTCTCTGTTGAAAAGACAGGTATAATTTTGATAGGTTTGCCTTTATATATTACTTGGCCTTTTCCCCTTGGAGATTTTAATATTCCTTCTTTGTTCTGTACATTTGATGTTTTGATTAATATGTGGCAGAAGGATTTTCTTTTCTAGTCCAATTTATTTGGAGTTTTGTATGTTTTTATACATGTATTACCATTTTCTCTTTAGGTTAGAAAGTTTTTTTATGATTTTGTTAAAGGTATTTTTGACTCTTAGAAGTGTGAATCTTCGACCTCCTCTATTCCTTTTTTTTTTTTTTTTTTAATTTGGTCTTTTCACATGGTCCCAAATTTTCTCAAATTTTTTTTTCAGGAAAAATATTTGTATCTATATTTTTATGATGGTAAGTATTCTGGAGAGCCTCAAGAATATTCTAGAAGAGGATACAGGGAAGGCCAAATTACTGCCATGGAAGCCCCAGTGCCAGAGTTTTCTGGAGATAGAAATGTCCTGAGCTGTTTCAAACAGTAAAGCCTTTGGTTCTCCATATCAATCAGGCATTGGCTACTGATGATGCCACAACCTTAGGCAGGGCAGCATCTTTTATTTCCCCCAATGGAAAATAACATTTAATTGGTCCTCCAGATATATATATATATATATATATATATATATATATATATATATATATATAGTAAAATTTGTGTACATTATCTTAAGAGTTTTTATTGGTTGTTTTCTTTATTTACATTTCAAATGTTATCTCCTTTCCCAGTTCCCCTCCCAGAAACTCCCTTCCACCTTCCTCCACCTTCTATGAGGGTGTTCCTCCACTCTACCACCTACTCCCACCTCCCTGCCCTGGATTCTCCTGTACTGGGGCATATATCGAGCCTTCATCGGATCAAGGACCTCTCCTCCAACTGATGACTGGCAAGACTATCCTCTGCTACATATGCAGCTTGAGTCATGTGGGCTCCTTGGTTGATGGCTTAGTCCTTGGGAGCTCTGGGGTGTCTTGTTAAAAGTCTTGGAAAGATCAGGAATTCAAGGCCCATACCTAAACATAGTAAAAGCAATATACAGCAAACCCATAGCCAATGTCAAATTAAATGGAGAGAAACTTGAAGCAATCCCACAAAAAAATACTAGAAAAGGCTGGCCACTCTCTCCCTATCTATTTAATATAGTACTTGAAGTTCTAGCCAGAGCAATTAGGCAAGAAAAGGAAGTCAAAAGGATACAAATTGGAAAGGAAGAAGTCAAAATATCACTATTTATAGATGATATGCACATATACTTAAGTGACACCAAAAATTTCTGGATGTTTTGAGTTAAAAACTTTGTACATTTGTTGTCTTCTTTGGCCAACAGATCTATTTCTTCTATTGTATCTTCTATATATCAGATTCTGTCTTTTATCTCTTGTATTCTGTTGGTGATGCTTGTGTCTATAGTTCCTGTTCTCTTTTCTTTTCTTTATTGATTCTATTTCCATTTTTAGGGCCTTGAACATTTTTTTTCATTTCCTTTATCTGTTTGATTCTGTTTTCCTGTATTTATTTAAGGGATTTGTTTATTTCCTCTTTAAAGGTTTCTCTCATCGTAATAAGATAAAATTTAAAGTCTTGCTCTTCAGGTGTGTTAGGATATCCAGGGCTTGCTCTAGTAGGAGAGTTAGGTTTTGATATTGGCATTTTGCAGAGCTCTGGGCTGGAGAGTAGAGTGCCAATCCAAGAATGCAGGTAAAGATGTGAACCAGAAGGAAGAACATAATCTCAAGGTCAAATAGGTCAGAGCTCATGGCTACTGGGCTTGTTGGGGTCCTAAGTGTCTCAGTTGAGTGTAGCCCTCTAAGGAATTAGGCAGAGCTCTGGGGTGGAGAGTAGTATGTTAATCCATGTTTGTAGATGTGTGGACTGGAATTCACATTGGTTTTAAATTATCAAAAAATATGCCTGAATCTATGAATAGGCAAAGTTTCATGGTTTTCTTTCTTTTCTTCTCTGTTTCTTTTTGTGGTTCTTGGTCTAAAGCATATTCTTTCTCCCTTTGACATCCCTCTCTCTTTGCTCATCCTCACCAACTCAAAGACATTTCTCATGCCTGGGGTTCTCCTGTCAACTGTTTGGGTTAAAATTCATAAAGCAATGCAGGTATCCACTGCTCTATCTCCAGATGTTACTTATATTTTGAATATTACTTTTTTCATTCTTCAACAAATATTGACTGAACATCTACTCTAATAAGTACCACTATTGTCCAAGACAAAATACAATACAGTTTTCTTGCCTCAGACTGGCCTCAGTCACCCCCCCCCCAATCTGTGGGAGAATTCAGGGTCCCGGTCAGGTGGGCAGGCATCAGCAAGAAATGACAAACAAATATGAACACAAGGGAATGTGTTATCTGTATGTAATTTGTGTCAAAGCAAGCACCAGTCTTATAAGCGACTTTTACACAAAACAGAGGAATGCGTACAAAAAGCTAACAGGAACCAACTGGGATAAAATCAATGTTAACAATTGGGATCAAAAACAGCCCCACCTAAGGACAGCTTAATCTTAGAAGCCAGGGGCAGGGGCTTCATGCCCTTGCCATAATTCTAATTCTAGTCTATTGTATAGTCCACCTTACCCCTAGGACATTGTAAATTCTTGTGTATGGGTGTAACTCATCTATCTATAGTTCTAAGTATTTACTCTAGTTCCTCCCTAGACCACAACCTTCCTTCTTCCTAGATAATGATAAATTCTTGCATATGGGAGTAGCTTGCCCTGAGATTTCTAACTCTTATCCAGTAAAAGAAAGCCTGCAAGATCCTCCACATTTTCACAGGGACAAATCTGGGGCATTCTTGCTATGGGAATGCCAAATTTCCAGGAGACTAAGTTTCCATGAACTTTTCACCTTGGAACTTCGTCCAGGTTTTGGGGGCCTGTCACTCATGTCACTACTGGAGTAGATGTAGCATCTTCTAAAGCATTAAGGATGGGGCTGATGATAATAAAAAGGAGCACATGCTGTGAATATAAGGAAGCATGTTGTAACTATAAGCTGCTGTCAGCTGCTGAAGGACTATTGTATTTAGTAAGAAACAAGTGGCCTGGCTTTCCTATTGATGATCTGCCTGGATGGCACTTACTTTATTTCAGTGGAATAAGCATTCTAACTAGGATCATGTTAGGTTTAAGATTTCTATGAACCTTCCCTGTGCCCTGATGGAAGTGAAAACTGTTAAATTTTTTAGTACATAATGTCCTAAAAATGGATCTTTTTAAAAAATGGATTTGCACACAGTCTCATCTCAAAACCAACAAGTCAAAGATTGTTTCATCTCCATAAATCTCCTCCCTAGTAAGTATTCATCACATTCTGGCAATTGCTGTTTTAGAGATCTAGAAAATCAAATCTTCCAGTCTTGACTCTGACTTCAAAACTGCCTACTATCTTTGTCTTGTGTCGAGTTTTCAGAGCCTAGCTCATGCTGTCTAATTTTAGAATCTTGTAAGGGATACACATAGGTTACATGTAGAAATGTATCCCAAATTAATTCTGTAAATTCTTGATTTAATGTCATATTTAAATGTGTTAAATTTAATGTTCTCCAGATAAAACTACTTTAGTCTTTGATTTAGTCTTTCATTCTTACCCTCTGGTGAGTGTTCATGTTTTCCCAGCTTCTTTGTGCAATAAATCAGTCTATTGTTTCACGTTTTTTCAAGGCATGAAACAGAATTTTAAAGATCTTTCATTAAATAACTTCATCACAAATTTTTGAAGCAGTAAAAGACACCCAGTGATATCTTGTCCAATGTTGCCCAAAGTGTGGCAAGTATTAACCCAATGAAATAATTTAGCAACTATATAAATAATGCAACCTTCTCATCGAACCACAGATTGCAATATGATTTCTGCCTCAGCTGTATAGGTAATTCCATTTACTCAGCATTTATGGATTCATTACAAGGATTGCATATTACTACTATAGTTAATTCTTTTGTGACTTCAGATTTTTCATGTTAATCAAGAAAACAAAATGTGGTAAATATAAAGGATGAGCAGTGTCACACCCCCTCCAAGGAGGCTTTACAGAAGATCTGAGTCTGAGACCTAATGAGATTAGCCTGACCTTCTCACTGAGTTTGGGAGAATGAGGGAGAGGAGATGACTTATACAAAGGCCTTCAGGAGAGAAGTTGCATAAAGATTCCAATGTTTCTAGTATTACTGACAGGTTTTATGAACTCCGGTGACTCATCTACCCTTTTAACTAAGCTCATTTTCTTGCTTAGAATAAAATAAGATGATCTAATCTAACCAATGAGAAATGTGCCAAAATTGAGAAAATATACTCAAGATTTATTACTTTTAAAAGGTACCCAGCATTTTCCTCGTAGTTATGATCATTAGGTTGCTATCCTCACCTTCCCAGGAAGGATTATGATGCCATTTCTTATGGGTTCACTGAGCCAGAACTGTGGAGATAATGGGTTATTAAAGGAAAATTGGGCTTTGACATTTATATGATAAATTTGGAGTCAATTAGATGAAAAATACTCTATTAGATAAAGTGAGTATACCAATGTGAAGATGGCCCCCTGTTAATAAATTGAAATTAAGATGGAAGAAGGCTTAGGCCTCCAAAAGCTGATTAAATTGGTGGCAGTAACATAATCTTGTAATTGTAACCATTTGTTGTTCTAGCAAAGTGCATTTCTTTTTTTTTTTAGAATTCATAAAATCAGACATTATGACCATGTGTGTAATAAAAGCCCCACCTTGTGTATAACTCCAAAATGCGGTGCTTCCTGGTGTTAAAATATAAAGTCAAACAAACAGCTACACTTCTCTCCATTACAGTGGGATGGGCCAGACAGGGAGCAAAGATGCTTTTTTGAGGCAGCAAGCCTATAGCTGGGTTAAAAAGAAAATGATTGCTTTGGAGTTCATCCTGGAAGGGGGGTATGTTTGATTCACCAGTGAAGGACAAAGGGACTCATCCTCACAGTGTGTAGCTGCAGCTGTGCAGTTGCTGTCAGTGGCCAGCTGCCAAGGAGCTTCCATCTCAATTGAACAAAATGAGAACAAGTGTGTTCTAAGGAACAATCCTGCAAAGCAACGGCTTCATATTGAATTCCTTTTCATCTTCAATGATTTTGTGGCCCCTATGAATTTAAAATGTAAAATGAAATATTTATCAACAATCAAAAATAGAAGTGTTCGACTGTGTTACTCAAATTCAATGCTTCTTTCATCTCAGAGACTGGAAAACATCTTCAGTAGATCATTCTCCCAACTTGAGAAAATCCTTCTTTCAGAGAAGATGCTATAAAATTTTAACCCTGTCTGCTCAAAGAGATGTCTGTGGGACTATGACTTTAAATTCAATTGAGAATTACATACTGGGTGCTCCCCATCTTACTTTAGGATTTAAAAATCTTTTAAGTAGCAAATTACAATCATAGTACTACTATTTAAGTCCTGCTATGTTCCTTGGACAATTGCAAATAGTTTTTATTCATTTATTTATTTTAGCTTTTCAAAAGACTTGGAAAACAGATATTAGTATCTGCCACCTTGAAAGTGAGAAACTGACATTTAAAGGCAATATACATGTTATCACCAAGTAGGGCTAAGGGAGAATCATTCAGTTAGTAAGGAACTTGCTATGTCCCTAGGGTAGGCAGAGACAGGCAGAACTCTGAGGCTCAATGACCAGCCAGAAAGGCCAAATTATCCTGACTCAAAATAGCAAGATGTAGAACAATTGTTAAAGATATTGCTCTCTAGCCTGTACATCTATATATATATACCTGGACACATTTGTGTATACATGTTTACACACACACACACACACACACACACACACACACACACACATTTACCTTTCCACCACCATTTAGAACATTTGCATTTGCTACTTAAACTTCTTCTTAACTCTTGCTATTATTCCTAAAAGGCTTCTAATAATTGTGAAAACATTAGATATGCTTCCATTTGCATCAGGTTAGCCAGGTACTTCCTTTTATTTATTTTTTCTTATTTTTCTTCCCTTTTTTTTATTGGATTTTTTAGTTTACATTTCAAATGTTTTTCCCTTTCCAGGTATTCTATTTGGACCTCCCTATCCCATCACCCCTCTGACTGCCTCTATGATGGTGCTCCCCCGCCCTGCCACCAACTCCCTTCTTCTTGCCCTGGCATTCCCCTACACTAGGGCATAAAACACCCTCAGGCCCAAGGGCCACTTCTCCCACTGACGTGCAACAATGCCATCCTCTGCCACATATGAGGCCAGAGCCAAGGGTCCCTCCATTTGTACTCTGTAGTTGGTGGTCCAGTCCCCAAGAGCTCCAGGAGGAGGGAGTCTGGCCAGTTGACACTGTTGCTGCGAAATCTACCACTGGGCTTCAAAGGCCCTCAGCTCCTTCAGTCCCTTCTCCAATTCCTCAATCAGGGACTCCATGCTCAGTCCAATGGTTGGCTAAGAACATCTTCCTCTGAATTTGTCAGGCTCTGCAGATCCTCTCAGGAGAAAGTCATATCAGGCTCCTGTCAGCAAGAACTTCCTGGCAGGCAAAATAACATCAAGGTTTGGCAACTATATATGGGAATGGATAGCAGGTAGGGCAGTGTCTAGATGTACTTTCCTTCAGTCTCTGCTCCACACTTTTTCTCCATATTTCCTCCTGTGAGCATTTTGCTCTCCTTCTAAAAAGGACCTAAGTATTCACACTTTGGTCTTCCTTCTTCTTGGGCTTCATATGATCTATGAATTGAATCATGGGTATTCAGAGCTATTGGGCTAATATCCACTTATCACTGAGTGAATACCATGTGTGTTCTTTTGTGACTGAGTTACTTCACTCAGGATGATTTTTACAAGTTCCATCCATTTGCCTAAGAATTTCATAAAGAATTTCATAAATACCTGAGTAGTATTCTACTGTATAAATGTACCACATTTTTTTGTATCCATTACTCTGTTGAGGGACATCTGGGTTGTTTCCAGCTTCTGGATATTATAAATATAGCTTCTATGAACATAGTGGAGCATGTGTCCTTATTTTATGTTGGAGCATCTTCTGGGTATATGCCCAGGAGTGGCGTTGCTGGGTCTTCAGGCAATACTATGTCCAATTTTCTGAGAAACTGTCAGACTGGTTTCCAGAATGACTATACCAGCTTGCAATCCCACCAGCAATGGAGGAATGTACCTCTTACTCCATGTCCTCTCCAGAATCTGCTGTCACCTGAGCTTTTGATCGTTGTCATTCTGACCAGTGTGAGGTAGAATTTCAGGGTCTTTTTGATTTGCATTTCCCTGATGACTATGGATGTTGAGTCACATACTTCTCAGCCCTTCGAGTTTCCTCAGTTGAAAATTCTCAGTTTAGCTCAGATCCCTGTTTTTTAATAGGGCATTTGGTTCTCTGAAGTATAACATCTTGAGTTCTTTGTATATAATGGATATTAGCCTTCTATTAGATGTAGAATGGGTAAAGATCTTTTCCCAACCTGTTGGTTGCCATTTTGTCCTACTGAGAGTGGTCCTTTGCCTTACAGAAGCTTTGTAATTTTATGAGGTCCCATTTGTCAATTGTTGATCTTAAAGCATAAGCCATTAGTGTTCTGTACAGGCACTTTTCCCCCTTGTAAATGTGTTTGAGGCTTTTCTGGACTTTATCTTCTATTATATTCAGTGTATCTGATTTTCTTTGGAGGTCCTTGATCCACTTGGACTTGAGCTTTGTACAAGGAGATAATAATGGATCAATTTGCATTCTTCCACATGATAACCACCAGTTGTGCCAGCACCATTTGTTGAAAATGCTGCTTTTTTTCCACTGGATGGTTTTTAGCTCCCTTGTCAAAAATCAAGTGACCACAGGTGTGTGGGTTTATTTCTGGGTCTTCAGTTCTATTCCATTGGTATTCCTGCCTGTCAGTGTACTAATACCATGCAGTTTTGTTTTTTGTTTGTTTTTTGTTTTTTATCACTATTGCTTGAAGACAGGGAAGACGATAATTCTCTTTTTATTGAGAATAGATTTTGCTACCCTGGGTTTTGTTATTCAAAATGAATTTACGAATTACTCTTTCTGCCCAGGCCACATTGGGCGTGAACTCAGCAGACAGTCCCACAGTGTCCAGAGGACTCCCCACTCCACAGGTGCTCTAGAACACCCAGGATTGTAGAGTCACTGAGGAGAGTCAGCCTTCTCACCAGGACTCAGGTGAGAGCACCATCTTGTATGCTGGGTCTCTCAGAGATCAGTTTGTACAGGAGAGTGCAAAGGCCACAGAAGAAACAGAACTTCTTGGAAGGGGCCCTTCAGGCCTTCATCCTCGGCCAGGAGACAGAGCTGAGACTCAGATCTCTGTGCACCTTCCCTGTCACAGGAAAGTCAGCTTCCAGGGAGGGCTCTGACCCTGGGACTTAGGTGAGAGTGTCATCTTGTATCCCAGGGCTCTCAGAGACCAGTCTACTGAAGAGAGTGTGCGGGCAGCAGAAGCAACAAAGATTCTTGGATAGGGTCCCTTAGGGCCTTCATCTTCAGCCATGGGGCTGAGCTGATCCTTAGACATCAGTGAACCTTCCCTGCAAGAGGAGAGCTTGCCTGCAAGAGAGTGCTCTGACCACTGGGACTCAGGAGAGGGTTGGACACACAGAAGTACTGACAGAGGCTAACAGAATCACAGGAGGAACAAGCTCCAGTCAGAGACAACCAGAACATCTAACACCAGAGATTCCCAGATGGCGAAAGGCAAATGTAAGAGTCTTACTAACAGAAACCAAGACCACTCGTCATCATCAGAACCCAGTACTCCCACCACAGCAAGTCCTGGATACCCCAACACACCCAAAAAACAAGATTCAGATTTAAATCGTATCTCATAATGCTGGTAGAGGATTTTAGGAAGGGCATTAATAACTCACATAAAGAAATACAGGAGAACACTGCTAAACACATAGAAGTCCTTAAAGAGGAAGCACAAAAATACCTTAAAGAATTACAGGGAAAGACAACCGAACAGGAGCGAGAATTAAACACAACCACCCAAAATAAAAAAAAAAAAAAAAAAAACCAAAATAAAAAAAAAAAAAAAAAAAGGAACTAAAAACAATAAAGAAAACCGAAACAGAGACAACTCTGGAGAAAGATATCCTAGGAAAAGAATCAGGAAATGTATATGCAAGAATCAGCAACAGAACACAAGAGATGGAAGAGAGAATCTCAGATGCAGAAGATTCCATAGAAAACATGGACACAACAATCAAAGAAAATGCAAAATGCAAAAAGCTCAAAATATCCAGGAAATCCAGGACACAACGAGAAGACCAAACCTACAGATAATAGGAGTAGATGAGAATGAAGATTTTCAACTTAAAGGGCCAGCAAATATCTTCATCAAAATTATATACCAAAGCTTCCCTAACCTAAAGAAAGAGATGCCCATGAACATACAAGAAGCCTACAGAACTCCAAATAGACTGGCCCAGAAAAGAAATTCCTTCCGACATATAATAATCAGAACAAAAAATGCATTAAATAAAGATAGAATAGTAAAAAAAAGTAAGGGGAAAAGGTCAAATAACATATAAAGGCAGGTTTATTAGAATTATACCAGACTTCTCACCAAACATTATGAAAGCCAGAAGATCCTGGAGAGAGGTTATATAGAGCCTAAGAGAACACAAATGCCAGCACAGGATACTGTACCCAGCAAAACTCTCAATTACCAGAGATTGCGAAACCAAAGTATTCCATGACCAAACCAAATTCACACAATATCTATCCATGAATCCAGTCCTTCAAAGGAAATAAAGGGAAAACATCAACAGAAGGACAGAAACTACATCCTAGAAAAAGCAAGAAAGTAATTCTTCAACAAACCTAAAAGAAGACAGCCCCAATAACAGAATGCCAAATTTAAAAACAAAAATAACAGGAAGCAAAAATTACTTTTCTTCAATAACTCTTAATATCAATGGACTCAATTCCCCAATAAAAAGACATAGACTAACAGACTGGCTATGCAAACAGGACCCAACACTTCGCTGCTTACAAGAAACCCACCTCAGGGGAAAAGACAGATACTACCTCAGAGTGAAAGGCTGGAAAACTATTTCCCAAGCAAATGGTCTGAAGAAACAAGCTGTCATAGCCATTCTAATATCGAATAAAATTGACTTCCAACCCAAAGTTATCAAAAAGACACAGAGAGGCACTTCATACTCATCAAAGGGAAAATCTAACAGGATGAATTCTCAATCCTGAATATCTATGCTCCAAATTCAAGGGAAGCCACATTCCTTAAAGAGACTTTAGTAAAGCTCAAAGCACACATTGCACCCCAACAATAGTGGGAGACTTCACCACCCCACTCTTATCAATGGACAGGTCCTGAAAACAGAAAGTAAACAGAAACACAGTGAAACTATCAGAAGTTCTGAGACAAATGGATTTAACAGATATCTACAGAACATTTTATTCTAAATGTTATCAGCACCTCATGGTACCTCATCCAAAATTGACCATATAATCATTCACAAAACAGGCCTCAACAGATACAAAAATATTGAAATTATCCCATGCATCCTATCAGAACACCACGGCCTAAGGCTGATCTTCAATAACAACATAAATAATAGAAAGCCAACATTCACATGGAAACTGAACAACACTTGGTCAAGGAAGAAAGAAAGAATGAAATTAAAGACTTTTTAGAGTTTAATAAAAATGAAGCCACACCATACCCAAACTTCTGGGACACAATGAGGGCAGACCTGAGAGGAAAACTCATACCCTGAGTGCCTCCAAATAGAAACTAGATGGAGCATAAACTAGCAGCCTGACAGCACACCCAGAAGCTCTAGAACGAATGGAAGCAAATTCACACAAGA
>NC_034593.1:17933472-17947665 GCF_900095145.1 Mus pahari | reverse complement strand
TCCACAAACTATTCCACAAAATAGAAAAAGAAGGTACCCAATTCATTATATGAAGCCACAATTACTCTGATACCTAAACCACACAAAGACCCAACAAAGAAAGAGAACTTCAGACCAATTTCCCTTATGAATATCGATGCAAAAATACTCAATAAAATTTTCATAAACCAAATCCTCCAAGAACACATCAAAAAGATCATACATCACGATCAAAGTAGGCTTCATCCCAGGGATGCAGGGATAGCTTAATATACAGAAATCCATCAACATAATCGACTATATAAACCAACTCAAAGACAAAAAAAAAAAAAACAAAACAAAAAAAAACACATGATCATCTTTTTTAGATGCTGAGAAAGCATTTAACAAACTCCAACACCCATTTCTGATAAAAGTCTTGGAAAAGTCAGGAATTCAAGGCCCATACCTAAACATTATAAAAGCCATTTACAGCAAACAAGTGGCCAATATCAAATTAAATGGAGAGAAACTGGAGACAATCCAACTAAAATCTGGGACTAGNCAAGGCTGCCCACTTTCTCCCTACCTATTCAATATAGTACTTGAAGTCATAGCCAGGGCATTTTGACAACAAAAAGAGATCAAGGGGATACAATTTGGAAAGGAAGAAGTCAAAATATCATTATTTGCAGATGATATGAGAGCATATATAAGTAACCCTAAAAATTCCACCAGAGAACTCCTAAACCTGATAAACAGTTTCAGTGCAGTAGCTGGATATATAATTAACTCAAACAAATCAGTGGCCTTTTTCTAAACAAAGGATAAACAGGATGAGAAAGTAATCACCCTTCACAATAGTCACAAATAATATAAAATATCTTGGTGTGACCCTAACTAAAGAAGTGAAAGATCTCTATCATAAGAACTTCTCTGAAGAAAGAAATTGAAGAAGATCTCAGAAGATGGAAAAGTCTCCCATGCTCATGGATTGGCAGGATAATACATTCAAAATGACCACCCTGCCAAACGCAATCTACAGATTCAATGCAATCCCCATCAAAATTCCAACTCAATTCTTCACTGAGTTAGAAAGGGCAATTTGCAAATTCATCTGGAATAATAAAAAACCTAGGATAGCAAAAACTACTCTCAACAATAAAAGAACCTCTGGGGGAATCACCATGCCTGACCTCAAGTTGTACTATAGAGCAATTGTGATAAAAACTGCATGGTACTGGTATAGCAACAGACAGATAGATCAATGGAATAGAAGTGAATACCCAGAAATGAACCCACACACCTATAAGCACTTGATCTTTGACAAGGGAGATAAAATCATCCAGTTGAAAAAAAGATAGCATTTTCAACGAATGGTGCTGGCACAACTAGTGGTTATTGTGTAGAAGAATGCTAGTTGATCCATTCTTATCTCTTTGTACAAAGCTCAACTCTAAGTGGATCAAAGAACTCCACACAAAACCAAAGACACTGAAATTTATAGAGGAGAAAGTGGGGGAAAGCCTCAAAGATATGGGTACAGGGAAAAAAAATCCTGAACAGAACACCAATGGCTGGTACTGTAAGATCAAGAATCTACAAATGGGATCTCATAAAATTGCAAAGCTTCTGTAAGGCAAAAGATACTGTAAATAAAAAAAAACCCACCAACAGATAGGGAACTAATATAGAGTACATGCAATGAGCACAAGAAGCTGGACTCCAGAAATTCTAATAACCTCATTAAAAGATGGAGCACAGAGATAAACAAAGAATTCTCAACGGAAGAATACTGAATGGCTGAGAAGCACCTGTAAAAATGTTCAACATCTTTAGACATCAGTGAAATGCAAATCAAAACAACCCAGAGATTCTACCTCACACCAGTCAGAATGGTTAAGATCAAAAATTCAGGNGACAGCAGATGCTGGCATGGTTGTGGAGAAAGAGGAACACTCCTCCATCACTGGTGGGATTGCAAGCTTTTACAACCACTCTGGAAATCAGTCTGGTGGTTCCTCGGAAAATTGGACATAGTACTACTGGAATATTCAGCAATACCTCTCCTGGGCATATACCCAGAAGATCTTCNAACTGGTAATAAGGACACATGCTCCATTTTGTTCATAGCAGCCTTATTTATAATAGCCAGAAGCTGGAAAGAACCCAGATGTTCCTCAACTGAGAAATGGATATGGAAAATGTGTTACAACAATATGAAATAACCAGTAGCCCCAGAGCTCATGTCTCTAGCTGCATATGTAACAGAAGATGGCCTAGTCATCATCGTAAAGAAAGGCCACTTGGTCTTGTAAACTTTATATGCCCTAGTACAGGGGAATGCCAGGGACAGGAAGCAGGAGTGGATGATTTGGGGAGTAGGGGTTCCGGGAGGGTATAGGGTACTTTCGGGATCGCATTTGAAATGTAAATGAAGAAAATATCTAATTAAAAAAATGGGTGGAAAAATTGCTCTTTTTAACTCTATGAAAAATTGAGAGGGAATTTTGATGGGGATTACATTAAGTCTTTAGATTGCTTCTGGCAAAATGGCCATTTTTGCTATGTTAATCTTCCCAATCCTTGAGCATGGGAGATCTTTCCTTCTGAAATTTTCTTTGATTAGTTTTTTCAGAGACTTGAAGTTCTTGTCATACAGATCTTTCACTTGTTTTGTTAGAGTCACACCAAGATAGTTTATGTTGTTTGTGACTACTGTGAAGGGTGTCATTTCCATAATTTCTTTCTCAGCCTGATTATCCTTTGAGTACATAAAGGCTACTGACCAGGAGCTCAGGATTCTTCAAATCAGTGCTGGTATAGTTTGGGTTTGAACACACCAGACAGACCATGGTCCCCAGAGGAGACACCAATTCCAGACGCTGTAACAAGCCCAGGATCTTAGGATTCCAGGATCCTATGATATCAGGAGCTTAGTCACACCAGGATCTCAGAGTCTCAGAGGAAGCTTGACTGCCAAGAACTCTGACACACCCAGAATCTCAGGTTCACAGGTTAGTGATTTGTTTGAATTGATTTTGTATCCTGCCACATCGCTGAAGTTGTTTATCTCCCCACTCTCATCAATAGACATATCATAGAAACACAAACACAGAACATGTCATAGATACTGAAACACAAAGGTTATGGACCAGATGGATATAACAGACATCTATAGAACATTTCTTCCTAAAATAAAACAGTATGCCTTCTTCTCAGCACTTCATGGTATCTTCTACAAAACTGACCATATAATCAGTCACAAAACAGGCCTCAACATATACAAGAAGATTGAAATAGTCCCATGCACCTTATCAGATCATGTCGGACTAAGGTTGGTTTTCAATAACAACAAAAACAAAAAGCCCACATACACTTGGAAGCTGAACAGTATTCTACTCAATGATAACTTGTTCAAGGAAGAAATAAAGAAAGAAATTAAGACTTTTTATAATTTAATTAAAATAAAGGCACAACATACCCACACTTGCGGAACACGATGAAAGCAGTACTAAGAGAAAAACACATAGCGCTGAGTTCCTCCAACAAGAAACTGAAGAGAACATACACTAACAGCTTGACAGCACATCTGAAAACTCTAGAACAAAAAGAAGCAAATACGACAAAGATGAGTAGACAACAGCCGATAATCAAACTCAGGGCTGAAATCAACCAAATATAAACAAAAAGAACTATGCAAAGAATAAACCAAACGAGGAGCTGGTTCTTGGAGAAAATCAAAAAGATAGATTTACCCTTAGACACACTAACCAGAGAACACAAAGACAGTATCCAAATTATCAAAATCAGAAGTGAAAGGGAGAAATAATAAGAGAAATTGAAGAAATTCCAAAAAATTATCAGATTCTACTACAAAAACCTACATTCAACTAAACTGGAAAATCTGCAGGAAATTATCAAATTTCTAGACAGATACCAAGTACCAAAGTTAAATCAGGATCAGATTAACAATCTAAACAGTCCCATATCCCCAGAAGGAAGAGAAGCTGTCATTAATAGTCTCCAAACCAAAACAAACCCAGGACCAGATGGGTTTAATGCACAGTTCTATCAGACCTTCAAAAAAGACTTAATTCCAATTCTCCTCAAACTATTCCACAAAATAGAAACAGAAGGTACTCTACCCAATTCATTCTATGAAACCACAGTTATGCTGATACTAAAACCACACAAAGATCCAAAAAAGAAAGAGAACATCAGAACAATTTCCCTCTAAATGCTAATGCAAAAATAATAAAATTCTCCCAAACCAAATCCAAGAACACAACAAAAAGATCATTCACCATTATCAATTAGGCTTCATCCCAGTGATGCAGGGATGGTTCAATATATGTAAATCCATCAATGTAATCCACTATATAGACAAACTCAAAGACACAAACCACTTGATCATCTCTTTAGATGCTAAGAAAGCATTTGACAAAATCCAACACCCATTCAGGATAAAAGTCTTGGAAAGATCAGGAATTCAAGGCCCATACCTAAACATAATAAAAGCAATATACAGCAAACCAGTAGCCAACATCAAACTAATGGAGAGAAACTTGAAGCAATCCCACCAAAATCAGGTACTAGACAAGGTTGTCCACTCTCTTCTTATCTATTCAATATTGTACTAGCTAGAGCAATTAGACAACAAAAGGAGGTCAAAAGGATACAAATTGGAAAAGAAGAAGTCAAAGTATCACTATTTGCAGATGATATTATAGCATACTAAAGTGACTCGAAAAATTCCAGCAAGGTACTTTCTAAAGGTGTGGAGACAGATCTGTACTTTCATGTTTCAATGTCCTTCCCCTCCTTATCTCATGCTGTTCTCTGACAAATCCAGATTTGAGATTTTCTTCAATTCTCTAATTGTACCTGCTACCTGTATCTCCTCAACATAGCTAGGTTCTTTTACAGGGCTCACTGTGATACTAGTGGACTTCTCTTGGAGAAGTGAAATTTTCCTGAGACACTTTATCAATACAACCACTTAATATTAAGTCTAGTCTTTCACACTCTATTAGTCTGATTAGTTTTTTCTGTCCCCTCATTAAATTGACTTGTAAACTCAAACTAATGAAATTAATTTGAGCTACAATCTGAAAGTGAACTGAAATTACTACCATCTTCAAAGTCCATCATTCTTTATGATTGCTAGAACCTATCTTACTGCTTTTCTTTTAAAACCTCCTCTAAAATATAGATATATTACATATATAAAAATTCATAAAGAAATTAGAAGGTTTTCTAACATGCTTAAGTTAACCAGATGTCCAAGATTCCAAATCTATCATATTCTATTCCACTATACTAGAATCTTGGTAGAGCTATAATAGGCTTACACCACACTTTCTCCTCACATATACACACACTCTCTTAAACATAGAAAATCAGGCCAGAAAAAGACTCAAACTGCTGTGGATGAAGCTCTAAATGTTACTTTCTTCTTTCATGAGTTATGCTTAAATAATAGTGGAGAGTTCTTATATTACAACCAAAGTAATGTAGTTTTCAGTTTGCAAAAGAATTATGTGCAAAGACAAGTATGTAAGCCCTATTAAGTTTAGAAAGAAAAATCTATAAATGAAGCACACACAATTTTTAAAAGATGAAAACATACTGCTGAAGAAGACATTAAAGCACAAATAATAACAACAGAGGGAATAAACAAAGTATTTCTCAAAAAATGAGAAATCAAAGAAGTCTAACATCTGCCTATTCATAATTATTTTTGAATGTATATGAACTAAATTCTTCCATCAGAATGCAAAGATAACTGAAAAGATACCAAAATCAAACTGGACTCTGTGCTTTCTGAAGAGGCTTTGCTCATGTAAAGACTGAAAAACTTAAAAAAAAAAAAAAGACAGTAAATTCTCCATGCTAATAGAACCCAGAGGAGAGCATAGGTAAAGAAAATACAGGGGTATTAGAAACTATCATGTGATTAAGGAATGGAAGCCAAACACATTAAAACTTTTGGAATTCAGGAAAACTAAATCAAAGGAAGAAGTTATATTTCATGAGTTTATTAAAACATATAAACACTACCAAAATAAAAACCTTAATTCTATCCAATGAAAAAAGAAAACGAACTAATGTTAGATGAATAAAATTAAGTAATAAAGATAAGTAAACTAAAATCAGGAAAACAAAACAAATGATTAGCAAAACAGGGTTGATATTTTGGGAAAAGCAAAATAAACATTTCTTTAGAAAGATTAACCAAGACAAATCATAAATGTTTCAATAACACAAAATCAGAATTAAAAATAGTGTATCTGAACTTTTACCACACAAATATAGACTCATTGATTGCTATCCACTATATGCAAAATGTTTTTACCTTTTTTTTTATTATTAGATATTTTCTTCATTTACATTTCAAATGTTATCCCCTCTCCTGGTTTCCCCTCCAAAACCCCCTATCCCCTCCTCTCCTCCCCATGCTCACCAACCTACTCACTCACATTTCCTGGCCCTGATATTCCCCTACACTGGGACATAGAACCTTCACAGGATGAAGAGACTCTTCTATTGATGACTGAATAGGCCATCCTCTGCTTCATATGCAGCTAGAGCCATGAGTTCCACCATGAGATTTCTTTGATTTGTGGTTTAGTCCCAGGGAGTTCTGGGGGTATTGGTTAGTTCATACTCTTGTTCCTTTTCTGGGACTGCAAACCCCTTCAGCTCCATGGATAATTTCTTTAGCTCTGTCATTGGGAACCCTGTGCTCAGTCCAGTGGATGGCTGTGAGCATCCACCTCTGTATTTGTCAGGCACTGGCAGAGCCTCTCAGGAGCCAGCTATATTAGGCTCCTGTCAGCAAACTCTTGTTGACATTCACAGTCGTGTCTGGATTTGGTGGTTGTAGATGGCATGAATCCTCCTGCTCCTCCAGGAGGGGGGCAGTCTCTGGATGGAAATTCCTTCAGTCTCTGCTCCACACTTTGTCTCTGTAACTCCTTCCATGGTTATTTTGTTCCCCCTTTTAAGAAAGATTGAAGTATCCCCTCTTTGGTCTTCCCTCTTCTTGAGGTTCACGTGCCTTGAGAATTGTATCTTGGGTATTCTAAGTTTCTGGGCTAATATCCACTGATCAGTGAGTGCATATCATGTGTGTTCTTTTGTTATTGGGTTACCTTGCTCAGGATGATATCCTCCAGATCCTCCAGATCCATCCATTTGCCTACATTTTAAAAGGTATACTGAGTAGGTACAGCCTACCAAGACTCATTCATGAAGAAACTGGAAACCTGAACAGACTAAGGAAATTCAATCTGTAAGCCAAAGTCACCCACCCATCAGAGTAGGTCAACACTTGATACCATCATTGCTGAAATTTAATAAATATTTTTAGGAAAAGTAATACTAGCCGGGCAGTGGTGGCACATGCCTTTAATCCCAGCACTTGGGAGACAGAGGCAGGTTGATTTCTGAGTTCAATGCCAGCCTGGTCTACAGAGTGAGTTCCAGGACAGCCAGGGCTACACATATAAACCCTGTCTCAAAAAAAAAAAAAAAGTAATCCTAATTTTTCACAAACTCCCAAAAGGTTTGAGAATACTTTCAAACTCCCTATACAAAGTTAGCATTACCTTGATACTAAAATTAAGCAAGGAAATCAAGAGATGGCTATGATTGAAGATATTTGATGAGGACTTGCAAATATCAAATGAACTACAGCATCACATTAAAGGGATACTTTATTATGATCAACTTGATTCACTTCTGAGACACAAACATAATTCAGCATTCACAAATCAATAAATATAAGCTCCACATTAATAGAGTCAAAGGCAACAGTGGCACGATTGTCTCATTATAGGAGAACCAGATGATATAACATACCTCTTCATAATAAATATGCTCAGCAAATCAGATGTAGAGAGAATGTTGTACTTTACTACAATAAAGGCTATGAATAAGAAGACCACAGCAGTAGTGGAAAAGTACAATTCTTTGTGTTGATTATTGTCAACTTGACTGATTTACTATCACCATGGAAACATGGTGTCTCATGTGTCTTGGAAGGAATTTCCAGAAAAAGAAAGATACCCTGAATGTGAGT
The DNA here is from genome assembly GCF_900095145.1 of Mus pahari. Lineage (NCBI taxonomy): Eukaryota > Metazoa > Chordata > Mammalia > Rodentia > Muridae > Mus > Mus pahari. The sequence continues at coordinate 17,939,621 of NC_034593.1, read as the reverse complement.
GACAACATATTCCCTTGTGGTTTGAGGTCCAGGAACAAATAAAAGAGCAAGTGAGCTGAATGGCAGAGTAGATTTGTCTTATGTTCTTGACTGTGGATGGAAGGTGCAAACAGCTTCTGAATAGTTTGCTTACTGTCTTGCCTTACCTGCCACAAGGGGAGGAATTCCCAGACTAAGATCCATATAAATCTTCTCTTCTTTAAGTTGCTTTTATCAGATATTTTGTTGTAACAGTACTTTTCTGTGTTCTGAAAAATACAAGAATAGATACTCTTTCTGCTTTTATGCATCATATTGGAAGTCCTTGACAAAGCCATAAAGCAAGAAAGAGAATGATAATAGGAAAGAAAAATGAAACTGTCACTACCTTCTTATAACAAAATAGTATATACAGACAACCTTAGAAAAAAACATATGCAAAATGTGTATAACTTATAAGTGATCTCAGAAAAATTGCAGAATAAAAAATTGATATGCACAACTCAGTAGTATTGTCTGTACTAACAATGAAATTTCAAATGAAGAAACCAATGATCAATCCCATTTACAATAATCACCTCCCAAAAAGGTATATTTGAATATTAGGGATATATTTAATAAAGGAAGTTAAAAAGTCTTTATACCAAGAACTGCAATAAAGAAACTGAAGAAGACATGAATAAATGAAGAGGTCTCTCATCTTCAGAGATGAGAATTAACTTTGTTAAAATGCACTATCACCTGATGAAATGCAGGTCCAATGTAACTTATGTTAAAACAATAATATTATGTTTTATTGTAGTGCCCATTTTTTAAAGATGTCTTTATTTTATTTTATAGGAGTCCAATGAAGCTATCTTCAGACACACCAGAAGAGAGCATCAGAACCAATTAGACATGGTTGTGAGCCACCATGTGGTTGCTGGGAATTGAACTCAGGACCTCTGGAAGAGCAGTCAGTACTCTTAACCTATATTACGTTTTATTGAAGTGCCCATTAAGCATTTGAGAACCTCAAAGACCATCAAGGAGCCAACTCCAATGAAACTGCACTAGGGTCTTTATTCAAGCTTGAGCTTGGGCCACACCATTGTCTTGGATGCAGCAGGACAGGAAGGTGAAGCCCCAATCCTACTTTCAAGCAACCATTTATAGAGGTCAGCAAACAAGCAGTGGGGTTTCTAGCCTGTCACACATCTGACTGGGACTCTGTTACGGAATTTTATTGTCCCTTAGAGTAATTTGGTAGTGCCTGAGCCAAACCATTAACTTATCTTCTGCTTTCTCCCTGATTGGTGGTGGTTAGGAAGTGAAGTGCCAGGGGCAGGCTTATAACCTGGAGGCACAAGTTTGTTGGGGAGTAACCTGGAAACTAGTGCTAGACTCTTGTTTGTAGGTAAGTAACCTGGAAAATGGTGCTAGAGGCTTCAACCTTAGATCAGTCTGAAGCCAATATCTGGTCTCTCATTATATTATAAACAAAAGAAAAAAAATCCCAAAATTCACATAGAAACAGAAAATATCCAAAAGGTAAGTGAGCAAAAAGAATAAGCAGGGGATATCACAGTAGGTGATTTTCAACTATCTTACAACTCAATAAAAAACACCAAGGTAATTACATAAAACAAGATTCACCAGTCATGAAATGGACTAGAAAACACAGAGATGAACCCACATATGGACAGACAACTGATGGTTTAGATAGACACACAGTGGCTAGAATCTAAAATGCTTCCCACAGGTTCATGTTTGGACTATCCAATCCCCAACTTGTGGAATTTTAATAGTTATGAAACTATTAGGAGGTTATACCTGTTGGCAGAAGTAGGTCACTAATGGTAATCTTTGAAGTTGACCCTTGCCTCTTTTTTCAGGCTGTAACCTTTGCATTCTGTCTGCTACCATGTGATCAAGCTATTACTCAGGTTCCTACATTCACAGCAGAGAAATCTTTTCCACCACTAACCAAAATAATTCTCTTATATGATAAAATGTTTTTGTCAGATATTTGGCAACAGGAACTGTATTTGTTACTTTTCTCATTTCTGTGATACAATGCCTAATAAGAAGCAACCTAAGTGAAGAAGGATTGTGTTAGTTTCATTGCGTGTTGCTGTGATTAAAAAAACTGACAAAAATGGGTTGGAAGGAAGGATTTATCTGACTCAGGTTACAGTCCCTTACTGTAAGGCACTAAAGATAGCAGAAACTCAAAGCACTGGCCAAATTATATCTAAGTCAAGAACAAAGTGCAATCAATAATACATGAATTTTAGTGCTCAGCTCACTTTTTCTGCTTTTATGTACTTCAGGATCTCCTTCCTAGGGAATGACACTACCCATAAGTGGTCAAGTCTTTCAATTCAATTAATGTAATCAAGGTAATCCCTTACAGACATTCCCACTGGAAAATGTAATCTAGATTGTCCCAGGTGATTACAGATTGTAAAACATTATCAATCAATAATAACCATCACAATGATTTCTTTTTGGTTCATGGTTAAAGAGAACACAGTCAATTGTGGTAGGGAAGGCATAGCAATGGTAGCCCTAGTTATCTAACCACATTGCATCTGCAGGTAATGAGCAGAAAGAGATGTATGCTAGTTTTCAGTTGGATTTTTTTTTCCCATTTTACTTAGTCTGGAACCAAAACAAGAATTATCTTTCCCCTTCAGTTAACTTCAGGGTACTCTTTAGAAAGTACTCTTACATACATATTCAAAAATATGCTCTACAAATACCATGGGAATTTCTAAGAGTAACCAAGTTGGCAATTAATTCTACTCATCACAACTCCACCTGTTGTTTACTTGACATCTAAATACATCGTGTTAAAACAATAACATTTTACTCCTGGTCCTCAAAGGTTCACTGTCATCTCAAAGCACAAAATGAATGTAACCTGTCTTGAGGAGTCCCCATATTTTAATAGTTCCAACAGAGTTAAAAGTCTAGCGAAAATCTTGAGACTGGAGGCACTCATAGCTGTGAGAGCCTGTGAAAATCAATGGTAAGTTACATATCACCACTGTCCAACTGCACATAGTAAATATTCCCATTCCAAAATGGAGAGATGGAAGTAGAACAAGGAAAGTTTAGGCCAAACCAAGAAAGGAAAACAGCAAACTCATGTCCAGCATCAGCCTTGTGAGGACACCATCTATTCTCCAACCAGCATAGGTAGCCACAATCCTCCAGATTTCTGGTCAGCAGCACACGTAGATTTCCCCCTTGGGCTGGTTCCTCCTGGTATCCATAGCCTTCCTCAACAAATGTTTACGCTTCTGTCATCTCTAATATCTTGGAATTTTTGCTGCAACTTCAATATCTCCATCACAGCTTTATGCAAAGCCCACTCAAGAGATCAATGGAAGTAATCTGACCTTCCTAAATTGTAGCGTGAAGTTTTTCCCCAAAATATTTAATAGATATTTTCTTCATTTACATTTCACATGCTATCCCGAAAGACTCCTATACCCTCCCCCCATCCTGCTCCCCTACCCACCCACTCCTACTTCTTGGCCTTGGGATTCTCCTGTACTGGGCCATATAAAGTTTGCAAGACCAAGAGGCCTCTTTTCCCAATGATGGCAGACTAGGCCATCTTCTGCTACATGTGCAGCTAGAGACACAAGCTCTGGGGGTACTGGTTAGTTCATATTGTTGTTCTACCCATAGGGTTGCAGACCCCTTCAGCTCCTTGGGTACTTTCTCTAGCTCCTCTATTGGGGGCCCTGTGTTCCAATGTGGTACATTTACACAATGGAGTACTACTCAGCTATTAAAAACAATGAATTTATGAAATTCTTAGGCAAATGGATGGATCTGGAGGATATCATCCTGAGTGAGGTAACCCAATCACAAAAGAACTCACATGATATGCACTCACTGATAAGTGGATATTAGCCCAGAAGCTTAGAATACCCAAGATACAATTTGCAAAACACATGAAACTCAAAATGAAGGAACACCAAAGTGTGGATACTTCATCCCTCCTTAGAATGGGGAACAAAATACTCATGGAAGGAGTTACAGAGACAAAATTCAGAGCTGAGATGAAAGGATGGACCATCCAGAGACTGACACACCCAAGGATCCATCCCATAATCAGCCACCAAATGCAGACACCATTACATATGCGAGCAAGATTTTGCTGAAAGGACCCTGATATAGCTGTCTCTTGTGAGGCTATGCCAGTGCCTGGCAAATACAGAAGTGGATGCTCACATGTAGTTTTAAAATACACAATCCACTCTAAATCCAGCTAGTTGCCAGTACGGACACCTGAGATCTCTGTTCCTAGCCAAGTGCATAGCCAGAGACGGAGACCATGTGTTTCTCCTAGCCAATGCCTCTCCACACTGGCTCTGCCTCTCCAGAGCTCTGAGACCTCTCTCTTTCCCCAAGGCCAGCTGTGGGTGCACTCTCAACAGTCCATGCTCTGCTGTGGTTGCCTCTCCCCTGGAACTTTTATAAGAATTGTCATGGTCATGGTGTCTTGCCACAGAAGTAGAACACTGACTAAGACAATTTTTCCATATTCTGTCTAGACTTGAACTCATGGCATGCACAAGGCCCTCAATTTGACATGTACTCACAAATTTAAAAAAAAATGGATGGAGAGAGTGAGAAGGACAGAGTAATAGAGGGAAGGAAGAAGGGACATAGGGTAAAAGGAAAGAGTTCATTTACACAGTCTTTACATACTATCTTGTACTACACATTTGAATATAGTGGGGACATTCATTACACTATTTATTTGCATTAAAACAAATATGTTTTTTAAAATATTATACTACTTTAACAGAGGCATTCTACATTTAAGTGAGTTTTACTACACGGTCATGAAGTGATAGTAAGAAATATATATTAATAAGAAGTATCTCCTGAGCTAGAAACGACTCACATTCACAATCCTTAACTGAGGAGAATGAGGAGGAGCATCAGAGTTCAAAGGCAACCTTAACTACATGCAAAGCAAGACCCTGTTTCCACAACTAGTACCACTTTACCCACCTTCAAAAATGAAACATGCCCTATATTTGCCAGAAAAGTAGTATTGCTCCTATTGTAAATTGAGAACACCAGAAACAAGATGTCACTAGTCCCAGCTAATTCATTCCTTAGCCCACATTCTATTTCCCACATTCAATTTCCATCTTTTGCTTCCCAATTCTTCTTTTCTGTGGCACTGTTCTTTGGCCAATACATTTTCTTGGCTTTATTGTGAAAAGGGGATTTTTCCTCTTTTCTCCTATCATTAAAGAGCTGAGCTGACTTGCCTTGCCTGTCATGACAATTGCCACATAGAATTTCACCTCCTCTAACCAAGCTACAATGTCTTTAAATCCCACAACAAATGCCACAGCATGTGTCACCAGTGGGCTTCTCTTTGTCAGCAACATAAAAAGCAGACCATTTCTTTTCAGGGAAGGCAGCATTCTTTTTTTTTTCTACACAGCACAAAGACAGCAGAATCTGCAAACTATTTATAGCAATTTCTTCTGATTCCACCTGAACCTCAGGCAGTTAGGTCTGCCCAGGCACTACTCACTACCTCCAGGAATCTGTTCAGTCCAGAGTGTTAACATTGGATGCATTAGGGCCTAGTTTTTTATGTCCTACTGGTATCTTATCACATCTGCTATAATAAAGAGTTTTCTTTTCAGAACTAATTATTTATAAAGATATGCTGTTAGGGCTAGAAAATTGGTTTATACCTCAAGGAACTGTGGGAAAGAAAGAAAGAAAGAAAGAAAGAAAGAAAGAAAGAAAGAAAGAAAGAAAGAAGAAAGGAAGAAAGGAAGGAAGGGAAAGAGGAGAGAGACAAATAGAAAGAAACTGATCTTTGCTCCAGTGCACTGCAGGGGAGAGTGCAGACAGGAGAAGCCTCACAGCTTCTGGGAAGGATTCTGTATCTGGTTCCGGTTATCTGGCGCCATTCCCCGCCCAATGGGGGGTGTCTGCCCAGGAGCAGTCCCCAGGCCTGATCTGGCATCCTGCGCCTTTCCCCGCCCGAGGAGGGGTGTGCGCACAGGAGCAGTCCCCAGGCCTGATTCGGCATCCAGTGCCTTTCCCCACCGGAGGAGAGGTGCTCACACGGGAGCAGTCTCCAGGCCTGAACCAGAAGGTGAGCCATCTTTGCTCCAGCGCACTGCCGGGGAGAG
>NC_034593.1:17905976-17933461 GCF_900095145.1 Mus pahari | reverse complement strand
GAAGCTGGACTCCAGAAATTCAAATAACCCCATTAAAAAATGGGGTACAGAACTAAACAAAGAATTCTCAACTGAGGAATTCGAATGGCTGAGAAACACCTGAAAAAATGTTCAACATCCTTAGTCATCAGGGAAATGCACATCAAAACAACCATGAGATTCCATCTCACACCAGTCACCATGGCTAAGATCAAAAATTCAGGTGACAGCAGATGCTGGCAAGGTTGTGGAGAAAGAGGAACACTCCTCCATTGCTGGTGGGATTGCAAGCTGTACAACCACTCTTGAAATCAGTCTGGCGGTTCCTCAGAAAATTGGACATAGTACTACTGGTGGATCTAGCAATACCACTTCTGGGCATATACCCAGAAGATGCTCCAACATGTAATAAGGACACATGCTCCACTATTTTCATAGCAGCCTTATTTATAATAGCCAGAAGCTGGAAAGAACCCAAATGTCCCTCAATAGAGGAATGGATACAGAAAATGTGATACATTTACACAATGGAGTGCTACTCAACTCTTAAAAACAATAAATTTATGAAATTCATGGGCAAATGGATGTATCTGGAGGATATCATCCTTAGTGGGGTAACCTAATCACAAAAGAAGTCACTAGATATGCACTCACTGATAAGTGGATATTAGCCAAGAAACTTAGAATACCCAAGATACCTTTTGCAAAACACAAGAAAACCAAGAAGGAATACCATTCATAGTGTGGATACTTCATTCCTCCTTAGAATAAGGAACAAAATACCCATGAAAGTATATAAGTACAGAGACAAAATTTAGACCTAAGATGAAAGGATGGACTATCCAGAGACTAACTACTGAAAACGGGGATCCATCACATCATCAGCCTCGAAACCCAGATACTATTGCACATGCCAGCAAGATTCTGCTGAAGGGACCCTGATATAGTGCCCTCTTGTGAGGCTATGCCAGTGCCTGGCAAACACAGAAGTGGATGCTCACAGTCAGCTATTGGATGGAACACAGGGCTCCCAATGGAAGAGCTAGAGAAAGTACCCAAAGAGCTGAAGGGGGCTGCAACCATGTAGGTGGAACAACAATATGATCTAACCAGTATGCCCTGAGCTCGTGTCTCTAGCTGCATATGTAGTAGAAGATGGCCATCATTGGGACGAGAGGCCCCTTGGTCTTGCAAACTTTATATGACCCAGCATAGGGGAATGCCAGGGCCAAGAAGTGGGAGTGGGTGGGTAGGAGAGCATGGGTGGGGGGAGGGTATAGAGAACTTTCAGAATTCCATTTGAAATGTAAATAAAGAAAATATCCAAAAGAAAGAAAGAAAGAAAGAAAGAAAGAAAGAAAGAAAGAAAGAAAGAAAGAAAGAAAGAAAGAAAGAAAGAAAGAAACCTCTAAAGTGAGTTCTTTTGCTACATTGGTTGCCTGGAGGTATTAAAGACCAGATAAGAATTTAAATGCCTTGCATGCATAGAGTTATTCAAGTGTGCTTTGATTAATACATAATATTTTCAGAGAGCTACTAAAATAATAGGCCTCAGTTTAAATCTAAGAAGAAGTTAGATAAACTGACACTCTAGAAAGAATATTCAAGTGCAGAAGGCTATCTTTGTATCTACTAGGAATTCATAAATAAAGGAAGAATCAACCCTCTTACAATGTGAAATGCTCACACTGGTTTTAATAATTTGCTTGATTTTTCTGCTTAGTTCAATGATTCATCAGTCAAATAAGTCTAACAGGGAAATGGTTTCTCTGCCTTGTCTCAGCTGAAGCCATCTTTGGTTTCTACCTCCTGCCCTGAAAAGTCCTGGGGAAAAGTGCCCAACAGGGATCAAAATGCCCCAGCTACCTGCATGTTCTTGGCTATTGTTAAACTGCCTGCTTGCTTGCTTCCCACTGCAGCTGCCAAAAATGATGTAGCTTCTCAGTGTTATTTGTATTTAAAAACTCCCTGTATGCATTCAGGGCTGCTCTGTGATAAGTGTTTCTCTCCAGATATTGTCCCTGTGGCTTAATACAGACTCTGAGTGTGAACTTTGGTGATGCAGAGTGGTTTGGGGGTCTTTATCTTTTAACAATGAGTAATTCAATCCTCATGTTCTGTGTCCCCTACACTCTGCTTGAGACTAAGAAGGTCCTCACCTTCTTCACAGGAAAGGCAAGTACACAGGTCACCCTAAGGATGGTGAATATTCTTGTGGGGCTCTGACTGGATGTTACTGGATTCCACAAAATGCATCCTTCCCCATACATAAGGGCAGAGAGAATTTCCTCATAACCTCAAAACTAAATCATTAAAATGTGTACCAACAATCCAGTTTAAAAAAAAAAAAAAACCCAGCACAGAGCATTGGCAGGAACAGACAAAAGAGAGTAAAATAAGTCATGAACTGAATTTTTTTAGGGAAAATTCAACAAAGCAACACACAGCAATGCTGCTACTCTGTACTGTTCATTTTTTAAAAAATGAATTTATGTCCTTGCTGAAATCAAGGCTTTCCATTCTTCTTGAGTTCACAGCAAGGCTCAACACTTAGGTTGTCACTTTTAAGTTTGGAATTTGCTTTACCCTTTTAATCACTTAATGTCACCCTATCCAAGAGTGCAGCTTGCTTGCTCTTCATTTTCTTATATATATATAATTATTTAATCATAGTCATGTGAACACCTGGCACTACTGTGTTTTACTAATCAAAACTATTAGGCACCTACTATATGTAGCCCTTCCCTTCAGTCAAATGATCAACTCATTATTTTTGCATCCCTAAAATCTTCACTTATATAATAATAGATGTCTACCATTCCCCACTTTAATCCTGGATGTTCTTCAGCAGCCTTATTAACTGCCCAATGCCACCTTGCCAATTCAAACCACAGTCACTCCTCATCTCACAACCAATGTGATTTAGTATTTCAAAAAGAATTTTAAGGAATAAAATCAGTGTTTGTGTGTCAGCTAACAATTGAAATCTCTGTAAGTCAAGGATTATTTTCCAGAAGGAAATTGAGCTTGAAGACTGACATGTTCATAGTGCTGAAGTATGTTAACCCAAATAAGTAACTTCAAAGTTTGGGATCTTTAAACTTGCCATACAGCCACTTCTAAATTAACTACCTATGTAGATATCATTATCAGTACCAATAACTTAAAGTTTTCATTTTTACCAATAATCTAAATAAGTACTGTTTACTGCTCTAGTTGGTAACAAGAACCTGGGAGAACAAAGCCTAAAAATGAGACACACTAAAGTATTATGTAATAGTTAACTTTATTAAAAGCATCAATTTATACCCTAAAGATTTAGAAGAGTTACCTAAGTAATGTATATATTCACAAGGACAAGCCACATGTAGCAAAACAAGTTTTTCTATAGAGGCACATGGATAACAACAGTTAAAGTAAACTCACTCCTATCTGCTACACCTGAGAAATGTATGGAAACTTAATCTAAGAACTATTCCATGTTCTGAAGAAACTGATGTCACAATACTCGTGTCTTATTTTCTTGGAGTTTTCTCATAAGCACTCACTCCCAGATTCTTGTTACCAACTAGAGCAGTAAACAGCACTTATTTAGATTATTGGTAAAAATGAAAACTTTAACTCACAAAATTCCATTCTTAGTCCATATCTAACATTTCTTTCACATATTTTTTTTATTTTTTAATGACAAAATATAGAGAGATATGTTGATTTGAGAGGTTAGATATGAATCTAGTTGTCATATGATGCATGAGTATACTATAAGCAAGCAAATTATAAAGACAACAAATAATGTTGGAATGCATTATGTGTAATACTGTGCCACCAAGAACAGTGATCCAAACTATACCCAGTACACTATTAAATGAATAAGAAAAATCAAATACCTTAAAATGAGACCTATATGGTTAGTAGTTCTAGTGTCTTATGGAACATAAGCCCATATTCTCCTTTAATCGGAGTATAAACGTTCTGATCTCCTATGCAAATAGAAAATTATTTAAAATCCCAAGAAAAAATTAAATACTGTACCTTCTTCAGAGAAATGAGTGAGTTTACTACAATCTCAAAGTCCAGTCATAAACAAAAACTCACTAGTAAAGTAATTTCTCCCTTACTGCATAGGGTCTTAACTTGGCCCCTGGTGGCCAGACTTGACTTCTGATGATATGATCAGTATTTCCTATTGCCCTTTAACTGGATGATCTCTATCTTCTATTGTTCTCTCATTCATATTCTCTCTCTCTCTCTCTCTCTCTCTCTCTCTCTCTCTCCTCTATCTCTGCCATCATCTTTGATAATCTAGGGCTGGAGGAGCCAAAGAGGAATCCATAGGGTTCAGTGGATCCATCTGTAATGACAGATGCACATCCAGTTCCACTTTTCTTCTTGAGAAGTAAAGATAGACCAGGTTAATACATCAGCTTATTTTCTTCTGCGATAAAGGCAGCAAGGTCAGAGAGGGCATGAGTATGAGTCAATTGGTAAAATGATCCTTCAATAAAAGCAGAATCTGAAATGCTTTAAGAATTTATAAATAAATGATAATAAATGAATAACAACAGCCAGTCCCAACTATTAGGCTAAAAAAAGAAATATTAATATATTCATGAATACCAGGACGATTAATCCCCATATACTGTTTAAATGAACCATCAAGAAAATAAATACCTGCTTGTGGAATTGGAGATCAAAAATTTTATTTCATTGTCTTTATTAGATATTTTCTTTATTTACATTTCAAATGTTATCCCCTTTCTTACTTTCCCCTCTGAAAAACCCCTATCCTCTCCCTCTGCCCCTCCCCTTGCTCCCCAACACACCCACTCCCATTCCTGGTCCTGACATTCCCCTATACTGGGGCATAGAGCCTTCACAGAAGCAAGGTCCTCTCCTCGCATTGATGACAGACTAGGCCATCCTATGTTGCATACATAGCTAAAGCTACAAGTTCCACGATGAGGTTTCTTTGGTGGTATAGTTCCAAGGAGCTGAGAGGTACTGGTTAGTTCATATGGATATTCCTCCTATGGAGCTTCAGACCCCTTCAGCTCCCTGGGTATTTCTCTGGCTCCTTCATTGGGGACCTTGTGCCCTGTCCAATGGATGACTGTGAGCATCCACTTCTGTATTTACCAGGCACTGGCAGAGCCACACAGGAGACAGCTATATCAGGCTCTTGTCAGCAGGCTCTTGTTGGCTTATACCTAGTGACTGGGTTTGGTAGTTGTTTATGGGGGGATCCCCAAATAGGGCAGTCTCTGGATGGCTGTTCCTTCAGGCTCTGCTCCAAACTTGGTCTCTGTAACACCTTCCATGGGTATTTTGTTCCCCATTCTAAAAAAGAATGAAGTATCCACACTATGGTCTTACTTTTTCTTGAGTTTTATGTGTTTTGAAAATTATATCTTGGATATTCTAAGATTCTGGGCTAATAAGCACTTATCAGTGAGTGCATATCATTTGTATTCTTTTATGATTGTGTTACTTCACACAGGATAAGATCATATAGATCTATCCATTTGCTTAGAATTTCATAAATTCATTGTTATTAATAGCTGAGTAGTAATACATTGTGTAAATGTACCACATTTTCTGTATTCATTCTTCTGTTGAGGGACATCTTTGAGCTTCTGGCTATTATAAATAAGGATGCTATGAACGTAGTGGAGCATGTGTCCTTATTACCAGTTGGAACATCTTCTGGGTATATGCCCAGGAAAGGTATTGCTGGATCTACCAGTAGTACTATGTGCAATTTTCTGAGGATCTTCCAGACTGATTTCCAGAGTGGTTGTACCAGCTTGCAATCCCACCAGCAATGTGTTCCTCTTTCTCCACATCCTCTCCAGCATGTACTGTCTCCTGAATTTTGATCTTAGCCATTCTGACTGGTGTGAGGTGGAAACTCAGAGTTGTTTTGATTTGCATTTCCCTGATGATAAAGGACTTTGAATGTTGTATCATGTGCTTCTCAGCCCTTCAGTATTCCTCAGTTGAGAATTCTTTGTTTAGCTCTGTACCATTGTTTAATAGAGTTATCTGAACCTCTGGAGTCCAGCTTCTTGAGCTCTTTGTATATATTGGATATTAGTCCCCTATCTGATTTAGGATTGGTAAAGATCTTTTCCCAATCTGTTGGTGGGCTTTTTTTCTTATTGACAGTGTCTTTTGATTTACAGAAGCTTTGCAATTGTATGAGGTCCCATTTGTAGATTCTTGATGTTACAGCACAAGTCATTGCTGTTCTGTTCAGGAATTTTTCCCCTGGGCCCATATCTTTGTGGCTTTTCCCTACTTTCTCCTCTATAAGTTTGAGTGTCTCTGGTTTTATGTGGAGGTCTTTGATCCACTTAGACTTGAGCTTTGTACAAGGACTTAAGAATGGATCAATTCACATTCTTCTACATGATAACTGCCAGTTGCACCAGCACCATTGGTTGAAAATGCTGTCTTTTTTCCACTAGATGGTATTAGCTCCCTTGTCAAAGATCAAGTGACCATAGGTGTGTGAGTTCATTTCTGGGTCTGCAATTCTATTCCATTGATATACCTGTTTGTTCTTGTACCAGTACCATGCAGTTTTTATCACAATTGCTCTGCAGTACAGCTTGAGGTCAGGCATGGTGATTCCACAAGAGGTTCTTTTATACTTGAGAATAGATTTTGCTATCCTAGGTTTTTTGTTATTCTAAAAAATTTGCAAATTAACCTTTCTAACTCAGTGAAGAATTGAGTTGGAATTTTGATGGGGATTGCATTGAATCTGTAGATGGCTTTCAGCAAGACAGCCATTTTGACTATATTAATTCTGCCAATCCATGAGCATGGGAGATCTATCCATCTGAGATCTTCAATTTCTTTCTTCAGAGACTTGAAGTACTTATCATATAGATCTTTCACTTCCTTAGAGTCACACCAAGATATTTTATATTATTTGTGACTATTGTGAAGGGTGTTGTTTCCCTAATTTCTTTCTAATCCTGTTCATCCTTTGTGTAGACAATGGCCACTGATTTGTTTGAGTTAATTTTGTATCTAGCTACTGAAGTTGTTTATCAGGTTTAGGACTTCTCTGGTGGAATTTTTAGTTGTCACTTTTATATGCTATTATATCATCTGCAAATAGTGGTATTTTGACCTCTTCCTTTCCAATTTGGATCCCCTTGATCTCCTTTTGTTGTCTAATTGTTCTGGCTAGGACTTCAAGTACTATATTGAATAGGTAGGGAGAAAGTGGGCAGCCTTGTGTAGTCCCTGATTTTAGTGGGATTGTTTCGAGTTTCTCTCCATTTACTTTGATTTTGGATACTGGATTGCTATATATTGCTTTTACTATGCTTAAGTATGGGCCTCGAATTCCTGATCTTTCCAAGACTTGAATGGGTGTTGGATTTTGTCAAATGCTTTCTCAGCATCTAACAAGACGATCATGTGGTTTTTGTCTTTGAGTTTGTTTATGTAGTGGATTACATTGTTGAATTTCTGTAAATTAAACCATCCTTGCATCACTGGGATGAAGCCTACTTGGGCATGGTGGATTATCATTTTGATGTGTTCTTGGATTCGGTTTGTGAGAATTTTATTGTGTATTTTTGCATCGATATTCATATGGGATATTGTTCTGAAGTTCTCTTTCTTTGTTGTGTCTTTATGTCTTTAGGTTTCAGAGTAATTGTGGTTTCATTGAATGAATTGGATAGAGTACCTTCTGTTTCTCTTTTGTGGAATAGTTTGAGGAGAATTGAAATTAGGTCTTCTTTGATTGTTTGATAGAACTCTGTACTAAACCCATCTGCTCCTGGACTTTTTTTTGGTTTGGAGACTATTAATGACTGCTTCTATTTCTTTAGGGGCTATGGGACTGTTTAGATCGTTAATCTGATATGATTTAATTTTGGTATGTGGTATCTGTCTAGAAATTTGTCCATTTCATTCAGGTTTTCCAGTTTTGTTGAGTATAGCGTTTAGTAATATGATCTGATGATGCTTTGGATTTCCTCAGGTTTTGCACTTGATCTTAGCCAAAAGGCCAAGAAGTTATTTCCTCAGGTTCTGTTGTTATGTCTCCCTTTTCATTCTGATTTTGTTATTTAGGATCCTGTTTCTGTGTGCTCTAGTTATTCTGGCTAAGGTTCTATCTATCTTGCTGATTTTCTCAAAAAGCCAGATCCTTGTTTGGTTGATTCTTTGTATAGTTCTTTTTGTTTTCACTTGGTTGATTTCAGCCCTTAGTTTAATTATTTCCTGCCATCTACCCCTCTTGGGTGAATTTGCTTCCTTTTGTTCTAGAGATTTTAATTGTGCTGTCAAGCTGCTAGCGTGTGCTCTCTCTAGTTTCTTTTTTGATGGTACTCAGAGCTATGAGTTTTCCTCTTAGTACTGCTTTCATTATGGCCCATAAGTTTGGGTATGTTGTGGCTTCAGTTTCATTAAACTCTAAAAAGTCTTTAATTTCTTTCTTTGTTTCTACTTTGACCAAGTTATCGTTGAGTAGAGTGTTGCTCAGTTTCAATGTCAGTGTTTGCTTTGTATTATTTATGTTGTTATTAAAGATCACCTTAATCCTTGGTGATCTGATAATATGCATGGGATAATTTCAATATTTTTGTATCTGTTCAGGCCTGTTTTGTGATGAATTATATGGTCAATTTTGGAGAAGGTATCATGAGGTGCTGAGAAGAAGGCATATCCTTTTTGTCTTAGGATAAAATGTTCTATAGATATCTGTCAAATCCATTTGTTTCATAACTTCTTTTAGTTTACCTTTGAATCTGTTAAGTTTCTGTTTCCAGCATCTCTCCATTGATGAGAGGGGGTGTTAAAGTCTCCCAATATTATTGTGTGATGTACAATGTGTTCCTTGAGCTTTACTAAAGTTTCTTTAATGAATATAGATGTCCTTGCATTTGGAGCATAGATATTCAGAATTGAGAGTTCATCTTGGAAGATTTTTACCTTTGATTAGTATGAAGTGCCCCTCCTTGTCTTTTTGATAACTTTGGATTGGAAATCAATTTTATTTGATATGATAAAGGCTTCTCCAGCTTTTTTCTTCGGGCTGTTTGCTTGGAAAATTGTTTTCCAGCCTTTTATTCTGAGGTACTGTTTGTCTTTGTCCCTGAGGTTGGTTTTTTTGTAAGCAGCTAATTGTTGGGTCCTGTTTATGGAACCAGTCTGTTAGTCTATGTCTTTTTATTGGGGAATTGTGTCCATTGATATTGAGATATATTAAGGAAAAGTAACTATTACTTCCTGCTATTTTTGTTGTTAGAGTTGGGATTCTGTCCTTGTGACTATCTTTTTTTAGGTTTGTTGAAGGATTACTTCTTGCTTTTTCTAGGGTGTCATTTCCATCCTTGAATTGGAGCTTTCCCTTTAGTATCTGTTGAAGGGCTGGATTTGTGGAAAGATATTGTGTGAATTTGGTTTTGTCATGGAATACTTTGGTTTCTCCATCTACGGTAATTGAGAGTTTTGTTGGGTATAGCAGCCTGGGCTGGCATTTGTGTTCTCTTAGTGTCTGTGTAACATCTGTCCAGGATCTTCTGGCTTTCATCGTCTCTGGCGAGAAGTCTGGAGTAATTCTAATAGGCCTGCCTTTATATGTTACTTTACCTTTTTCCCTTACTGCTTTTAATATTCTATCTTTATTTAGTGCATTTGCTGTTCTGATTATTATGTATCAGGAGGAATTTCTTTTCTGGTCCAGTCTGTTTGGAGTCCTGTAGGTTTCTTTCATGTTCATGGGCATCTCTTTCTTTAGGTTTGGGAAGTTTTCTTCTATAATTTTGTTGAAAATATTTGCTGGCCATTTAAGTCGAAAATCTTCATTCTCATCTATGCCTATTATTCATAGGTTTGGTGTTCTCATTGTGTCGTGGATTTCCTGGATATTTTGAGTTAGGATCTTTTTGCATTTTACATCTTCCTTCATTGTTGTGTCCATGTTTTCTATGGAATCTCCTGAACCTGAAATCCTCTCTTCCAGCTCTTGTATTCTATTGCTGATGCTTACATATATGGTTCCTGATTTCTTTCCTAGGAAATAAATCTCCAGAGTCATCTCCCTTTGTGATATCTTCATTGTTTCTACTTCCATTTTTAGATCCTGGATGGTTTTGTTCAATTTCATCACCTGTTTGGTATTGTTTTCCTGTAACACATTAAGGGATTTTTGTGTTTCCTCCTTAAGGCCTTCGAGCTTTTTACCTGTTTTTTCCTGTATTTCTTTAAGGGGGGTTTTCAGTTCCTTTTTAAAATAGTCCACCATCATCACGAGAGTGACTTTAGATCCATATCTTACTTTTCTGGTGTGATGGTGTATCCAGGACTTGCTATGGTGGGAGAGCTTGGTTTTGGTGATGCCAAGTAACCTTGGTTTATGTTGCTTCTGTTCTTATGCTTGCCTCCTGCCATGTAATTATCTCTTGAGCTTGCTGCCCTCAATATATCTCATTGGAGCCTGTCCTTCCTATAATTGCAATTGATTCAGGACTCCTCAGAATCTAGTTTTCTCTGTGTTCCTCTGATTCCAGGCTCTTGTGAACCTGATATTCTGGGTGTGTCAGAGTTCTTGGCAGTCAAGCTTCCTCTGAGACCCTGAGATACTGATGTGACCAAGCTCCTGATATCATGATATCCTGAAATCCTAAGATCCTGGGCTTGTTACAGAGCCTGGAAGTGGATTCTCCTCTGGGTACCATGGGGCTCTCTGGTGTGTTAGAAACCAAGGTATACCAGCACTGATCAGAAGGACCCTGAGCTACTGGTCAGGCAGGGCTCCCATGTCCTTGCTCCTGCTGACACAGGCCCATCACCATCAGTTTGGAACCGATGTTGTGTTCCACTCAGCAGTGATCCTAAGATCCTATGCATGCTAGGGTGCCTGTGGTGTGGAAAGTCCTCTGTGGACCATGGGACTGTCTGCCAAGTTCCACCCAAGATGGCCTGGAGCTGGCGCTGACCGGAAGTGACTTGAACCCCTGGTCAGGCGGGTTCCCTGCATCCCTGCTGCTAACACACACCTATCACAATGAGTGTGGAGCAGATGTGTTCCACTCACCAATAATCCTAAGATCCTGGACATGCTAGGGCGCCTTTGGTGTGAAGAGTCCTCTGCAGATGGTGGGACTGTTTGCCAAGTTCACGCCCAAGGTCAACAATTTTTATAATCACAAATTCAGTTCATATGAGAAAATCTCGTAACTTGCCAGTTAGATGATGATTTTCTGTTCTTCCATAGTAATCTGCAAATGGAATTTGAAAATCTATAGATTTTTGTAACTCTCTTAAAAATTGATTGTTATTTAAGTTTAATATAATCAGCAAAGATGAAATTTAACAAAAGGTTCTTCCCTGTTTCACTAGTTGAGCAAGAAGAGTAAGGTAAATAGTTAGTATGTTATGGCCATTATGGTATAAATGCACTCATTGCAAAGGTTTATCCTTTTATGTTATAATACCTATGGGAGACAGATTAGTGGAGAAAATGAGTTATCTCTTTATCATGATTAATATCCTTCTTATCTTCCTGAAGTTTTTTTCCAAATAGATGTCAAGTGATCCAAAATTGAATGGGAATCTCTTACCCTTGTTATTGTTGCCTCTTTAATATTATTTCACACTCTGTCTCATACTTCATCTACAGTTATATCTTCTGGAAACCAGAGATTATAATCATAACAAACTTTCAAGCAATTACTTGTTATTTTAATACTTGTGTTCTAAAACAAGGACACTGTGTATTTTGCAGGCAAATGGATGGAACAAGAAAATATCATCCTGAGTGGGGTAACCCAGACACATTGGACATGCATGGTATGTACATATTAGCCAAAGGGATAAATAAATATTAGCCAAAAAGTTCAGAATACCCATGATACAACCCACAGACCATAAGAAGTTTAACAAGCAGGAAGGCCAAAGTGAGGATGCTTCATTTCCACTTAGAAGGGGAATCAAAATAAGAACAAGAGACAGATGGAGGGATGAGAAGGGAGGAGAGGGGAAAGGGGGCAGGGTAAGATATGGGGTCAGCAGGACAGGAAGAATCCCAGAAGGCCAGGAGAATGAATAGAAATATGCGCTGCAGAACGTTCCAGAGATCTGGGATGTGAGAGGCTCCCAGAACCCAATAGGAATGACCTTAGCCAAAATGCCCAACAGTGAGGAGATGGAACCTGAAGGGACCACCACCATAGACAGGGCTCCCAGTGGAGGGATGGAGTCACCAAACTACCCTCAAAATTTTTGACCCAGAATTGTACCTGTCTAAAAAATTTGCAGGGACAAAAATGTAGCAGACATTCAAGAAAAAGGCCATCCGGGCCGGGCGGTGGTGGCGCATGCCTTTAATCCCAGCACTTGGGAGGCAGAGGCAGGTGGATTTCTAAGTTCGAGGCCAGTCTGGTCTACAAAGTGAGTTCTAGGACAGTCAGGACTATACAGAGAAACCCTGTCTCAAAAAAAGAAAGAAGAAAAAGAAAAAAAGAAAAGGCCATCCAATGACCAGACCAACTTGGTATTCTTCTCATGGATGGGCACCGAGCCCCGACACTATTACTAATGCCAGTTTGTGCTTGCAGACAGGAGCCTATTGTGGTTGGCCTCTGAGAGGCTCAGCCAGCAGCTGACTGAGATAGATGTAGATACTTACAGGCAACCATACGAGTAAAATATACTATCACAAGGACAAGCCACATAAAAGGCACCTAAATAACAAAAGCTGAAATAAACTCATTCCTATCTGATACAACTATTAGGAGCACAAAAACATAATCCATAAACAATTCATATTCTAAAGAAACTGAGGTCACAAACTCATGTCTTTTTTTTTCTTGGAATTTTCTCAAAGGCACTCAGAAATCTCACACAACCCCTACATTCCTAGACTGTGTTCCAATAGGTTCTATCTGAGCTCATTTCCCAAATATTCAAGTAGGAACAATTCTACCTCTTCTAGTTTTACTAAGATGAAATAAATCTACAAATGTGAACATTATCTGTAATGTGAAAACACATAAAGTATTACAGTTATTGTAAGAAATGAATCCGGATATACAAAGAAAGATATCTTTTATAGTCTGTAACAAACCACCATCACAAGACTCCTGAGGCAAACCATGGAGGTGAGGAGATGGTGTAGTCAGTGAAGTCCCAGGGTGGGGACCTGAGATCAGATCCCCTGGACCTATAATGTTGTACACCTATAATACTACCTCAAGGGAGGCAGAGACAGAAGAAACGCTCAAGCTTTCTGGCTGGCTAGTCTAACAGTGAACTGCAGGCTTTTAAAAAAATGAAGAATTTATAGCAATGGGGAATGATAAAGGAAAACCCCTCACATCAATTTGTGATCTACACACACACACACACACACACACACAAGCTCACTTATACACACTCACACACAAGCACATGCATGTACTCTCTCTCATTCTCTCTCTCTCTCTCTCTCTCTCTCTCTCACACACACACACACACACACACACACACACATACACATGCATTCTGCCATCCACAAATGTACACGGTAAAAAAAAAATGTATACATGCATACACCACCCCACACAAAGAAAACAAAAGCTAAATTAAATTTAGATGTAAAAGAAGACAAACCTTTGTTGGATGTGGTGACCCTTCTAATACGTTTAAATAGATATTTATGTTTTCACCAAGTGAGTAATTACAAGCTCACAATATAGAACATCAAAGTAGATTCAGAGATCGGCAAGTCACTCATGAGATGTGTGATGGTAACAGTACTTTTACTTTTAATGATCAGCCCCATGTGTTATTACCCACAGGTGGGCCACTATTGTGTTTTTCTCTCTATCTCTCTGTATCCTTCATCTCAGAAAGCATTGGAGCATATAATTACTTCATTTTCACACAAATGGCCAATTGTCTCAAATAACAGGGAGATAAGGCAAATTTAATTCTGAGAGCACAATTTCTATTCCTGTCATTGAAAATGTATCCATCTGACTTATTTTTGCTTGATTCAAATGAACACATTTTTTAAAGCTAAATCAACTGATTTGCTTACTTTGAAAGTTCTCCAATGTTACCAGCTCCACCAAGGATGTACTGTGCCTGATATTTACCCAAAGGCACTGTATCAAAATAGAATTAAGGCAGCTACAATAAGAAATATTCTTAAGCTTAAAGGACTCTCTTGCATATTTTCCCTTAGGATTGAAATACGTCACTGTTAATTCTGAGACCCAAATCAAGTCAACAAGGGCAACATCTAGGAGTGCCATGTATTAAAATTATGCTGAAGGTCTCTAGGTTGGGGCTATTCAGTAAATCTTCTTAACTGACACATACATTAGGTAATATGCTGAGAGGTAATTCAGCCTCTCTGCAGTTCAGATCTCCTAGCCACAGAAATAGACTAATGCCAACACTTAAGCTATTAGAAATAGTGAAATAAATCCTTACTCTAAAAGGAATCTTAGAGGCACGATGTACAATCTGTTGGCATGAAATGGCACCAGGCCATCCCTAGACATTTATTTTTCATTATGCTGCATCTTGCTTTGCCCTAGAAGAAAATATTAGCAACAAGCAACTTTTCAGTTCCTGACCTTGAAAAACTCTAGTTATATGATTTTGTACTTAAAGACAGAGATTAAAATTTCTGACTCTGGAGCCAGATACCCTATGTTTAAAGCAGAGTCATGACTCTTTCATTAGCTATATATAACATGATGTGGTTTGTTATCTACCAACTCTGATATCTGATATTTGGAAGAGATTATCTGCACCCATCTCAGAGCTCTTTGGATCATAGCAGTGTAGATAAGGCACAGATTCTGGGGCTAATCATATTGAAATTTAGCCCTGGTATACAAATTTAATGGCCATGTGAATTTGGACACTCTTTAAGGCTCCAGTAGTATCATTCATAAAATGAGCTTCTTGTAAATAATGGGTTATAAAGTATGATAAGAAATAAAATAAGGCTGACAAAGTTAACAATAAGACTCAAAACTAAATTTGAAAACTATTCTCAACAATAAAAGAACTTCTGGGCAAATAACCATCCCTGATCTCAAGTTATACTGCAGAACAATAGTGATTAAAAAAAACAGTGTGTCATAGAGACAGGCAGTATGATCAGTGGAATAGAATTGAAGACCCAGAAATGAACCCACACACCTATGGTCACTTGATCTTTGAGAAAGGATTTAAAACCCTCCAGTAGAAAAAAGACAGCATTTTCAACAAGTGGTGCTGGAGGTCAACATGTAGAAGAATGCAAATTGATCCATTATTATCTACTTGTACAAAGCTCAAGTCCAAGTGGATCAAGGAACTCCACATAAAACCAGATTCACTGAAACTAATAGAGGACAAAGGAGGGAAGAGCCTCGAGCACATGGGCAAAAGTAAAAAGTTCCTGAACAAAACACCAATGGCTTATGCTCTAAGATCAAGAATTGGCAAAGGCTATCCCAAAAAATTGCAAAGCTTCTGTCAGGCAAAGGACATTGTACATAGGACCAAATGGCAACCAACAGACTGGGAAAAGAACTTTACCAATCCTACATCTGAAAGAGGGCTATTATCCAATATATGCAAAGAACTCAAGAAGGTAGATTGCATAGAATCAAATAACCCTATTAAAAATGGGATAAAGGACTAAACAGAGAATTTTCAACTGAGGAATATTGAATGGTTGAGAAGCAGCTAAATAAATGTTCAACATCCTTTGTAATCCTTAATCAAAATAACCCTGAAATTCCACCTCAAACCAGTCAGAATGGCTAAGATCACCATCTCAGGTGATAGCAGATACTGGAAAGGATGTGGCGAAACAGGAGTACTCCTCCATTGCTTCTGGGATTGCAAGGAGGTACAATCACTCTGGAAATCGATCTGGTGGTTCTTCAGAAAATTGGACATAGTATTACCTGATGACCCAGCTATACCACTCCTGGGCATATACCCAAAAGATGCTCCAACATATCACAAGGACACATACTCCACTATGTTTGTAGCAGCCTTATTTATAATAGCCAGAAGCTTGAAAGAAACCAGATGCCCCTCAACAGAGGAATGGATACAGAAAATGTGGTACATTTACACAATGGAGTAATCCTCAGCTATTAAAAACAATGACTTCATGAAATTCTTAGGTAAGTAGATGGAATTAGAAAATGTCATACTGAGTGAGATAATCCAATCACAAAAGAACACACATGATATGCACTCACTAAAAAGTGTATATTAGCCCAAAAGCTCAGAATACCCAAGATACAATTCACAGACCACATGAAGCTCAAGAAGAAGGAAGACAAAAGTGTGGGTGCTTCAGTCCTTCTTAGAAGAAGGACCCAAATACCCATGAGAGGAGATACAGAGATAAAGTTTGGAGCAGAGACTGAAGGAAAGACCATCCAGAGACTATCCCACCTGGGGACCCATCCCATGTACAGTTACCAAGCCCAGACACTATTGTAGATGCCAAGAAGTGCATGCTGACAGGAGATTGATATAGCTGTCTCCTGAGGGGCTATGCCAGAACCTGACAAATACAGAGGTGGATGCTGGCAGCCAAACATTAGACTGAGCGTGGGGTCCCCAATGGAGGAATTGAAGAAAGAACTGAAGGAACTGAAGGTTTGCAACCCCATAGAAAGAACAACAATATCAAACAACTGGACTCCAAAACTCACAGGGACTAAACCACCAACCAAAGAGTACACACATGGAGGGACCCATGTCTACAGACTCTAAGTAGCAGAGGATGGCTTATTCAGTCATCAATGGAAGGAGAGTCCCTTGGTCCTATGATGGCTTGATGCCCCAGTGTAGGGGAATTTGAGGGTAAGGAGGCAGGAGTGAGTGGGTGGGGGGAGCACCCTCATACAAGCAGGAGGAGGGAGGATGGTATAGGAACTTCTGGAGGGGGGACCAGGAAAGGGGATAACATTTGAAACGTAAATAAACAAAATATCCAAGAAAAAAAAAGGAAAAAACAGGAACTAACTTACAGAATTTATAAAATATGGAACTGTCCCCCAGGTTCATAGATCTGTAGGATGAATGTAATAAAAATGCCCATCCTATCAAATACAGTCTACAGATTCAATGCAATTCCTATCAAGGTTCCAACATAATTCTTCCCAGATCTTGAAAGGGCAATTCTCAGCAACTTGTGGAAACACACACACACACACACACACACACACACACAGAAAACACACACAACACATATAGCACACACGCACACACACACACACACACACACACACACACATGCCACAAAAAACAAACATAGGATAGATAAAAGCAACCTTGAACAATAAAAGAACTGCCATAGTTCCAATCATTTCTAATTCCAAGCTGTACTACAAAGTCATAGTAATAAAAATAGCATGATATTGGCACAAAAAGATATACATTGATCAACTTATTCAAAATGAAGACTCAGACATGAATCTACATACCTATGGACACTTTGGTTTTTTATAAATAAGCCAGGACAACACATTGGGAAAAAAATCAGCTCTATCAACAAATAATGCTAGTCAAACTGGATATCTGCTATTGAATAATGCACATAGATCCATACTTATCACCATGCAAAAATTTCAAGTCCACATAGATCAATAACCTTAACAGAAAAACAGACACCCTGAACCTGATAGATGAAGAAGTAAGGAATAGCCTTGAACTCATTGACACTAAAAACTTCCTGAACAGAACTGTGATAACACAAGCACTAAGATCAATGATAAATAAATGGGACACAATAAAACTGAAAAACTACTGCAAGGCAAAGCACTGTCTTTTGGACAACAATATAGCCTACAGAATGGGAAGAGATTTTTACCAACTCCACATGTGATAAAGGCCAATGTTCAAAATATAAAAAGAACTCAAGAAAATAGATATCAGCAAACAAAATATCCCAACTAAAAATGTGATATAGTTATAACCAAAGAATTCTCAAAAGGAGAAACTCAAATGCTAAAAATACTTAAAGAAATATTTAACCAACTCTCTAAACATCTGGGAAATACATATCAAAACTATTTGGACAATTCATGTTACACCTGTAAAAATGGCTAAGATCAATAACACAAGTGACAGATAATGCTGGCAAGGATATGGACTAAAGGCAACAGTCACCCATTGCTTGGGTGAATGCAAACTATTATAGATATTATGGAAATCATAATGATCATTAGTCAGAAATTTGGAAATCAATCTAACTCATGATCAAGCTATACCACTTCTGGGCATAACCCAAAGGACACACAAAAACACTTGCTCAATCTTAGCCATGTTCCTTGGTACTCTATTCATAATCGCCAGAAGTTAGTAACAACCTGGGTGGCCCTCAACAGAAGAATGGATTTTAAAAATGTGGAATATTTAAATAATCGAGTAAAAGGAGTAAATAGATGTCAATGAAGGCATTTTTAAATAGGTATAGAAGTTCCTGAGTGAAGTAAAACAGATCCAGAAAGATAAAGATGGTATGTACTTGTTTGTACGAAGACATTGGCCATTAAGTAAATAACCAAGGTACAAGACCAGAGAGGTTAGGTATAGAAGAAGAGACTATGGGGAACACATGCATTCCCCAGGGAGGGGGAAACAGAATAGATTTTATCAGTGGAAGGGGATGAGGTACTAGAATAGGAAAATGGTGTTGGAAAGGAAAGCAGAGACAAGGTTGATAGGGGGCTGTAGGCAGAGACAAACAGAATCGAGAGGTATTTGAGAGGTGGTGGGGAAACCTAAAGCAGTAGAAAATTCCTAGAACCTATGAATGTGATCCTCATGATCCAAATAATGGGGGAGACCAAGTCCCACCATCTCTTCTCACAAAATAAACCTAGTATTCCCAGAACCAGGACTGAGTACATCCAATTGAGTTTTTGGTCAAGGGAATCCCATGGAAATCCCCAAACAACCCAGGCTGTTACTAAGATAAAAGTTTTCTCTTCACAAACTGATGGCAAGGCCTCATTGTTGAAGCTAATACCTATAAAACTCATTGAGCAAGAAGAGGTCAAGCTGGTTTCTACATAGAACCTTTATTCTTATTTCTAGTGTTTAGGGTAAGGAAAGGTACTCTGAGAGCTTAACAAAATAGAAATGTAAACACAAGCCCAGCCACAAAATTTTGACCTTAAATCTGCCCTGCCTGTAAATGATTCTAAGGTAATGGTAGCACAAAGCTTGTGGAAATAATCAATGTCTGCTTTGACTTAAGGCCCGGTGCAAAATATGGAAGCCAGAGATACTACTTGGGTGACCAAGATCCAGAGATTAGATAGTCCAGAGACCTAGGGTAAAATCAAATGCTGCTAGCCTTTAAGATAAAAACGAGTGATACTCACAGAGTGATACTCATAGATCAGTTCCCTTACTTGGTCATTATCAGAGAAATGTCTCCCTGCAACAGATAGGAACAAATACAGAGACCTACAGCCAGACATTACACCCAGCTAAATGGAATGATCTATCAAATTCCTCCCCCTTAGAGTCGAGGGAACCCTGCAGAAGCACGTAAGACCGAGAGGTGAAGAAAGACACCAGGAGAACAAGGCCATATAAATCAACCGAGCAAAGCTCATGTAAACTTACATAGATTGAAGAGGCAAGCAAGGGCCCTGCAAAATCTGCTCCGGGTCCTCTGCACATATATTGTGCCTTCCACTTTAGTGGTTTTGTGGGACTCCTGAGACCATGATTGAGTGGTCTCTGATTCTTGTACTGTCTTTTGAACTTCTTTTCTTCTGTTGATTTGCCTCATCCAACTGATGTTTTTATTTACTTTGCTATATTATATTATATTATATTATATTATATTATATTATATTATATTATATTATTATCTCTGAGATAAATCATGGATCTAGGGAGGGAGAGGAATGAAGTCAAGCTGTACTCAAGATATACTGAATGAGAAAAGAATCTACTTTCAATAAAGGGAAGAAAGAAAAACAGAAAAAGAATTCCATGCAACTTTTTATCTTACTAAGCAAAGAGTTTCTTCTTTGTGGCATAATTAATATTGGTATAGATTATTTAAATGAATATTAAGAACATATACATGTTATGATGAGATAGTCCAGAGTAGATTACAAACAATAACCATTTTATAGTAGAAAAATGAAGCCAGTATCTAAAATCAGACTCAGAGTCATAACATCTTACAAAACATTTTAGTGACAGGTTCCGTTAGAACACTTGAACTTCTCTGGGAAACAAGGTAATTTTTATCAACTGGGATTTTCATAGGATTTACAGTTTACTTAATAAAAAAGAATTCTATATCTGGCATACTATGAGAAGTCTGTTGTATGTAACAAGTGCAGAAGTTTCCAATTAAATGAGACAAAATAAGTAATTCTTTCATTCTATGTAAATATAGAAAAAAATCTTCAGGAAAAGATCTTGACAGATATGTTCAAGTGACACATTCACATAGTTGCCATAGTAACATGTAACAGCGAGCTGTTAAGAGTCACACAAGTTGAAAGTACCTATACCTGAGGTTTTTTTTTTTAATTTTCAATTTGAGATTATAATTCCATTTCTCCTTTCCCCTTCATCATTTAAACCTTCCTATATATTCCTCCCCTCTTGCCTTCAAATTCATAGCCTCTTTTTTCATTGTTAGTGCATGCATATATGTGTTTGTAAATACATATATTCATAAATATAACCTTCTTAGGCCATAAAATGTTACTTGTATGAATGTCTTTGAGGCTGACCATTTGGCACTGGACAAGCAACTGGTAAGCTCTTCCTTTATTGGAAAGACCACCTCTCCTGCTCCCAGCTTTGCTCGGTTCTCTAGGTTTTGTATAGGGTTTAGGCCTTGAGGAGCTCTGTACACTTGGGCAAGTTCATGAGGTGTTGGCATTGCTTAGCTCACATGTGAGCAGTCTATTTAGCAAAACTTTGTGGGTAAAGCTTCTGGTGATTTTAAGAGACACAATCTCACAGAAAACTCCCTGTTCATCTGACTCTTACAGTCATTTCATGTCCTCTCCAGCAACGTTTCCTAAGTCTTAAGTGCAGGATTATTTTGTAGTATTCATTAGGACTAGGAGCCACAACTCTGCACTTTGAATAGTGGTGGTTTCCTGTAGTAGATGTAAGACCCATTCAATAAAAAAGAAACTCTGCCTTATACTGAAAACCTTGCTAACTACTCAGTGTTAGTGGAGTAATGGTTATTAAAGCAGGATCTATTACAACTATTTACTAAACCAGTAAATAGTTCTTAAACAACTGCCCACATATAAGTGTAGTCATCATCCTTTATCCTTTATCAAGGAAATGGCCTGTAGAGAATTCTCTTGGTTACATTAACTGAAGTGAGAAGGCATGCCTCTGTGGATAGTATTATTCTATAATCAGGGGATTTTGATCTATATGAGTAGAGAAAACACACTAAGCCTTAGCATGCATGCCTTAGTTCACTGCTCTTCACCCTTAACTGTGCAAATAATGTGGCTGCTGCTACAAGTTCCCACCTCGTTGACTTCCTTTCCCTCCACAATGGACAGTAACCTGGAGTAACCAAATACAAATCCTGTATCCCTTAAATTTTTTTTTGTAGATGCATTTTATCACAGCAACAGACAGGAAACTATGACAGTGGCAGAGACGGCTTCTAAACTTCAAAGACAAGCAGAAGCCTTAAGTGCCATAGTTGTAGCATCTGTTGCAATGCTGTTAGATAGATATAGGAATCCCACGTGACTTAACTCTCTGAGTGCTACTCTCCATAATCATTCAACTGTCCTCATGGAGAGCAGAAATGTTAAAACTGTGGCTGAAATACACTGATTTAATAATATAACCATTTCTTCTCAACTCAGACAATTTGGGTTCAGATATTTGGACTTGTGGTGGTTTGAATGTGTTTGGCCAATGGGAAGTGACATTATTAGTAGGTTTAGCCTTGGTGGAGAAATATACCACTTGGGGGTGGCTTTGAGGTCCTTTGTTTAAGCTTTACCCAGGGTGCAAGAGAAAGTTTTCTCCTTTCTGACTTCAAATTTAATACCAATGTCTAACAGGATGTCTATATTTACCACCCTGATACAGAAGGTACAAAGCTTAAACAGAGAATTCCAAACAAAAGAATCTCGAATGGCTGAGAAGTACCTAAAGAAATGTCCAACATCCTTAGTCATCAGGAAAATGCAAGTCAAAATGACTCTGAGATTCCATCTTATACCTGTCAGAATGGCTATAATCAAAAACTCAAGTGACAGTACATTCTGGTGAGGATGTGGAGCAAGGATGCACTCCTCCACTGCTGGTGTGAGTGAAAATCTGTATAACAACTTTGGAAATTAATTTGACTATTTCTCAGAAATTTGGAAATAGTTCTAGCTCAAGACACAGCTATACTACTGGAATATACCAAGAAGAA
The DNA here is from genome assembly GCF_900095145.1 of Mus pahari. Lineage (NCBI taxonomy): Eukaryota > Metazoa > Chordata > Mammalia > Rodentia > Muridae > Mus > Mus pahari. The sequence continues at coordinate 17,911,059 of NC_034593.1, read as the reverse complement.
ACCCCACTATACTACAGGGATACTTGCTCAACTGTATTCATAGCAGCTTTTTGTAATAGCCTGAAAGTGGAAACAACCTAGATGTCCCTCAACTGAAGAATGGATAAAGAAAATGGGATATATTATATTTCACAATGGAATACTATTCAGAAATTAAAAATAAAGACATCATGAAATTTGCAGGCAAATGGATAGAACGTGAGAATATCATCCTGAGTGACATAATGCAACCCACAAAGACACAGATAGTATGCATTCACAAAGGGAAAGATAACCATGCTGCAATCCACTGACCCAAAGAAACTGGGGAAGAGCCAAGGGAGGATGTATGAATATCACTGAGATGGGAACAAAATACTCATCAGAAATGGAAGGATGGATTTTGTGGTTCATATCTGCACCTGGGAGCAGAACCTGTCTCCAGCCCCCACCCTTACACTATGGACACCCATAGACAGCTTGACCCCCAAGAGTTCTGACACATCTAGGCTCACAGGTGAGGCCCCAACCCACAGTCCAATACTTGGCCTACTTGGGACCCACCCAAGACCCAGAGGACACAGGACCTCCTGCCCAGCCTGAGACACATTTTTCTTCTGGTTTGTACCTATACCTGGGAATGGATCCTCGGCTTCAACCCCCCTCCCCACTGTATTCACACCTAGAGATGGCATGCCACTGCAGAGAGGTTGAAAACAGCCAGGCTCACAGATCAGGTTCTCTAGATACCATTCCATACCTAGAGACAGCCTGACCCAAGAAGGTCCAACATAACCTGGCTCACAGGAGGGACAGGCTCCTGTCAGAGACAGCAAGGCCAGCTAACTCCAGAGATAACCAGATGTCAAGGGGCAAATGCAAGAACATAAGCAACAGAAACACATGCTACTTGGCAACACCAGAACCCAGTTCTCCCAACACAGCAATGTGTGTTGATACCCTAACACATCTGAAAAACAAGATTCTTATCAAAATCCTGTCTCATAAAGATGATAGAGGATTTTAAGAAGGACATAGTATTGTACATCCTGTGCCATGATATATTGGAAGTATGTGATCTGCTTTTTTATTTTGATTTTACAGTAATTAGAGTTAAGAGATTTCATGAATCTCAGAAGAGACTTCAAACTTTGGACATTTAACATTGTTGAGACTATTGTAGTCTATGGAACTTTTGAAGTTGCACTAAGTGTATTTTTTCATCATGCTATAGGATGCTAGGGCCTCCATAGATTTATATATTTGAACAAGACTCTGGGTGCCAGGGCATGGAACATGGTTGTTTGATTATGCATGGCCCATGGGAAGTGGTACTATTAGGATTTGTGGACTTGATGTAGTGGGCGTAGCCTTTTGGCAGAAATCCATCAATGTAGGGGTGGGCATTGAGTTCCTTTGCTTAAGGTCTGCCCAGGGAGGAAGACAGTCTCCTTCTGCCTGCCTTTAGATCTAGATGTAGAACTCTCAGTTCCTTCTCTAGTATGTGTCTTCCTGAAAGCTTCCATGCCTCCTACCATGATGGTGAATAAACCTCTAAAACTGAAAGCCAGTCCCAATTACACGTACTTTATAAAAGTTGCCTTGGTCATGGTGTCGCTTCAGAGCATTGAAATGCTGATTAAGAGAGGACTGTTAATACTGAAATTTTCAGAGTGGAAGTGTTTTGTACACTAGAATACAGGGAAATATGTTCTAGAATGTTTGACAATCAAAAACTTACCTCAAATTTGAGAAAATCTGTTGAATTAGTGGCTTTATCTGAAGTACAGTAGACTCATAATGAGATGTTGCACATTCTATTTAATACAGAAAAGTATTTATATTTTATTGCTGGCCAATTGCATTGTTCAAATATTGAGTGTTGCTCCTGTGTGAATAGGAGAAATAAAAGCTAGAAGCATGAAAAGTTATGTGGCAAAATGATACAGGCCTTGCTAAGGAGTCAAAGGGCCAACAGAAACAGGGGAGATCCTAAGGAAAATGATAGAAATATTGATGGCACATATACTTTAAGGTCACATACTTATGTTATCCTTGGAATTCACAAAAACATTGTTTAACATATGCTGAACCTATTGGAATCCAAACAGGATGGAGCAGAATGTAACAGCAGTCACTTTGTCTGAGTGATCTGCAGAGAAATCTAGAGCAGCTACTCTAATATGGTTTTGATGTAAGAAACCCCAGATAGAAACCAACCTGATGGAGAAAAGGGTTTAATTTCCCCTACAGGAAGCAGATAATCATCAAGTGTACCAAAGCAGGCATTGAAATGCAGGAACTTGAAACTGAAAGCAGCAGAGGAATGCTGCCTATAGACCTACTACTCTCTGGTTTGCAAAATTAGCTTTCTTATACAGCACAGTCTCACCTACCTAGGATGACGCCACCAGAGAGGTCATCCAGCATCAATAAGCAATTTAAAAAAATGCCTCACAGACATAATCACAGTCCAATCTGGTGGAAGCAAGCCTTCAGTTAAGAATCCTTCTTCTGCTTCCCAGCAAGCACTGGGATTGTGTCAAGTTAACAGCTGGAGCTAACTTTGACAGCGGGATCCTAGAGAGAGATATAACACCCAAAATACCTTTGGGGGACCTGTTAGTAATCCCGTTTCTTGGAAATATTTAAGGCTGAACCAGATGTCCTGTGATCAAAGTACTTAATACTTGAGGCAAAAGCATCACGGCCCGTCAGTTTACTGTTTTGGAAAGGTATGGGTTAGCTTTGAATCATCCCCCAAAGTCATTTTACCAGGAAACAGCTACACTGGGGCAAGCACTGGGCTTCTTTTCTTCTGCTCCCTCTGCTGTTTGTGAATCAATTGTTCTCTGATCTCTACTTAAACATGACTTCACTCCACTCCGCCTTCATTTGTTTCAATTGTTGGAAGTGTCTCCAATAAACACATTCATGTTTTTGTGTCCCTCCTTTCCGTCTTGTCTTTTCTTTCTTTTCTCCAGTACAGAGGACAGTGGGTGAAGCTAGAAGGAGCAGGTGTCTGACGGAGAGCCTCAAATGTATTCAGACTAAAACTAAAAATTCAATCAAATATGTACTCCCTTGAATTTGCATTTCTAAGACTTTCATTCAACAGAAGAGCAGAAGTGGTGCTTCTGTTATTCCACTTGCTTAGACTCCTTTCAGTAATGCTCTTGCATAGCAAGCTGCCTTCCTTCCTCCTCTGTTTCCCACAGAAGTGCTCTAGTCTGTTTAGAGGTCCTCCAGGATCCTGTATAATGCACTATGTTGTCTTCCACACAGACTCTGTGTAATCATCACCAGATGAACGGCCCACACTACAGATGTTTCACTAATTATCTTTTCATAATAAGGATGTGTAATACACTTGTGTCCCTCTAAACCCCCACTCATTATAATAATAATGTCCTGCTCCCTTTATACAGCATCTCCATTCTACTTGCCTCCAGAGTGCTGAAGAAAGCAGAAATTGATCCCTGCCTCCTGCCATGATGTTCAGCACTCATGATTCTAAGTAATCCCCTATGAAATGAAAAGAATTGCAATGCCAGGAATGAGAGGTCTGATCACAACCTCCTAAAACCACTCCTCAGCTGTGGACTGCGCTAAACCCCAGAATAAGAGACACTTATTTGTTTTCAAGGACTCCAAGGGCACCCATTTCTTGATGTAAACATGTCTTGTAAGACATAATTTTCTTTAAACTCTTGATCTCACTAATGGATTGCATGTGATTAACACTGATTGGCAGTAGGTAAGGTGATGAGGCTAGTGTGTCACACAGAGAAGGATGAACCTCCTTGTATGTCACACTAATGGATGCCTTTTTAGTGCCTTCCTAGTTTCTCCTGTTCATAGCACAGTCACCTTTCTCCAGCTTTATTCTGTAACAAAAGAATCATGAGGTTTGAAACTTACAGTACAACTTTAACTTCCTTACAGTCTCTCAGGAGCCTTTTCCCATCCTGATCCTTCTGTACTTACTGGGCCTATGACCTGTTACCCATCAACTCTCACTGTAGATACCACCAGCATTTTAAGCACCTGGTATGCAGTGTTCTAAAAATAAAAAATAAATCCAAAAGAATGTTTACCAACAAGGTAAACACTTGCATATGGAGGAAACCATAGATAATGTGGTTTAAATGTGAAATTCCCCACCATAGATTCTTGCATTTGAACACTTGAACTCCTATTAGTAGATCTATTTTCAAAGATGGAACCATTAAGGAAATAGAATCTTATGGAGGAAGTGAGTCACTGGAGGTGGGTCTCTAGATATTATAGTCCCATCAGACTTCCCATCCAGTCTTTCTTTCCTCAATGAGAAATATGTGACCAGCCAGTCACTCAGACCCCTATCCCCACATCTTTCCCGCCATGATGGACTATATCCTCGAACAACTCAAGCAACTCACAATTCTTCATGTTGGGATTCAGTTATGGTAACAAGAAAAATAACCAGTATACTATGTGGGGAAGTGAACATTAGAAATACACAACCTGAATTCAGCTGAAATACCAGGCTATCCATTCCCTATCATGCTAATTCAAAGAAAATACAGGCTAACAGTAATTCCAGTTATTATGTGAACCCTTGAGAAATTATCTAATCTTATCATATACATGGGATTAACACCTGCCAGCATACTTAACTATTGCCTAGCTTATGCTCAGTTTGCTTCCATAAACATCTATAAATTGAGAAATAAATTGTATCAGTTCCCTCGGAATGCTTTGTGCCTATCTCTTTATGGTAGCACCACTTAATCACTCTATCAACACTCTGTTCTCTTAGAGGAGAATGAATAGAAGAAACCAAGTTGACTGATAAATTCATAAGTGACTGAAATTACTCGGAATTGGAATCAATTAGATTATTAACAAGAAGTCAAATGATCCTTAACACAGAAATTAGTTTCACTAATAGGAAGATATTTTTAAAAACAGTATTCTGAAATACTTAAGTGTCTCATAAAATCGATAACTTTTAATTGTATATCAGTACCTACTAGCAACAAAACACAATACTAGGGCCTTTGGGATATAATACTGTGTGTGTGTGTGTGTGTGTGTGTGTGTGTGTGTGTGTGTGTGTGTG
>NC_034593.1:17888780-17905921 GCF_900095145.1 Mus pahari | reverse complement strand
GGTGTGTGTGTGTGTGTGTGTGTGTGCACATGCACATGTGTGTTTTACTTTTCCTTCGAGATACACTTCATTTATCACTTCCTTCAATGAGTCCACTCCTTTCTCTCCCAGTGCACATGGCTAGATTCAAAACTTAAAACAATTTATCAGCATTACAGTAAAGCTGATGTGTAAAGGTATGGAGTATGCTTACCTCTTACCAAGAAGTCAAATACAATAGAAAATACAAGAATAAGCAACTATTATCTGTCAAGAATATTCTGGGAGAACATTGGAGTGTCGTGCAAATAAAACAGAGAAACTTAAACATAAACTCTCAGGCACCTTGGTTCTTAAGTACTAGGATTACAAGCATGTGCCACCATACCTGGCTAATTTATTAATTCAATAAAAGGACTCACAGACTGAAAATAAAGGGACAGACAAATGCCCCCAGAAACATCCAAGTGAGCAAGTATAGCCATACCTATATCAGATAAAGGAGACTTTAAGTCAAAACCTATAAAATTGACAAAGGAGATTCTTCTGAAATGACTTGAGATATTCATTGACTAGTGAATACAGCACGTAAATGTATATGTACCTAGAGTTCAAGCACCAACTTTGTAAGGCAAGCACTGCTATACTGAGCTAGAAAAACAGACCTCAATGCAGTGGTGATTGAAGACTTTAACACCATACTTAAACATCACTGGAAATATTATCTAAAGAAAATATCATAAACCAATGAATCTTACTGGATAATTGCAGAGCACTTCTTTCAACCGTGACAGAATAAATATTCCTTCCATTCTGTTAATCTATGATATGTAGTTATGATAGAATGTCTGAAAGAAGCAATTTATTATTTTATTTGTAATTACATGGATGTGTTTATGTGTGGGATAGTGAATGTGACGGTATGTTCTTGTGGATCCCCTGAGGTAGAGTTTCTGGGATGGTAAACCACCCAATGTTGGTGCTAGGAACTGAACAAGAGCCTTCCATAAGACTAGTACGCACTGTCAGCCATGGAGACACCTCTCCAACCACAAGAGAAGGAATTCAAAGGAAAGACTTGGTTTTGCCTCAGGGTTTCAGAGGTTCCTGTTCATGGCAGGCTAACTTCATTACTGTGGACCTGTGGGGAATTGCAGGCTGGTCTCCAGTTGAGCTGAGGTCTGAATCCATAATTCACCTACATGACATGGTAGGTGTTCCCTCATGCTCCTGGAACTCTGGCCCCTGCCTAAGGTACCACCTCCCACAGCCCCCACAAGAGAAGCATGGTCAGTATTCCTGTAAGCACTGACCCAAGCTTCTGACCTTCAGGCTAAACTCCTCCCCAGTTACCTAGCAACAGTGAAGACCATAAAAAGGGCTGTTCAGCCCCACCATGCTCTCTTACTCTCACTCCTTTGTCCTCTCAATTCTCACACTTCTCTGTCCTCTTCCCTTTCTTTTTGTCTTCTCTCCTTTCTCCTTTCTCTGTCTTCTTCTTTCCTCTCCTCTCTCCCTCTTTCTCTCTAGCCTTCTCTCTCTCTCTCTCTCTCTCTCTCTCTCTCTCTCTCTCTCTCTCTCTCCCTTCTCTCCCCCTTCTCTCTTTCTCCCTGCATTTCTATTATAAAGCTCTTAAATCATAGAGTCTCTGCTCTGCTCCATCAAGGCCCTCTGCGCACTCTGGTGAGTGTTGGGAACTTCTTCCCCTATTCCCTGCCACCCTGGTGGCTTTAGCAAAGTAGCTTGGGGGGGGGGGGGAGGTTTCCCAGGGAGGGCTGCCTCTTGGCCACCTCTTAAAGAGTGGGATAGAGGAATGCCCACCCAGGGATGAGTGGATAGGGTAGGAAGAAGCCTTCCCACACCTGACTGAGTAGAGAATAGAGAAGCTCTAGTGGGGCGTGGGCATCTTTTTCCTCCCAACTTTTTCCCCAGGGGCCCCCTCCCCCTCCCTTATTTTTATTTTGTTCCCAACAATTACTTGGGCCTAGGGTAAAAACAACATCACAATAGCAGGAATCACAGTGGAAGCTGCTGAACCTCACGATGGCCAGACACCATAGTGTCACAGGCAAGATATATCCTTCAAAAGCCCACCTTCAAGTTCTTCTTTCTTCCAGTTTGGTCTCATCTCCCACTAATCACCGTCTTTAAAACTTGCATTACACATTATATCAAGTGATTGCTATTTACGGTGGCAGATCCCTTTTAATATAACCACTTTACAAATGGTTTGCAGACACTCCTAAGAATTTACTCTGAAGCTGGGTGGTGGTGGCGCATGCCTTTAATCCCAGCACTTGGGAGGCAGAGGCAGGCAGATTTCTGAATTCGAGGCCAGCCTGGTCTACAGAGTGAGTTCCAGGACAACCAGGAGAAACCCTGTCTCAAAAAACAAAAATCAAAAAAACAAAAATACAAACAAACAAACAAACAAACAAAACCTAAGAATTTACTCTGAGATCTGAAGAGAGAAAAGAATATCTGCTTTCACCGGCCTTATTTCAGTGTAGTTCTGGAAGTTGTAGCCATAGTAACTGAGCATGAGAAAGAAACTAAAAGCATAAAAATACAGAGAAAAGGCCCTACTGTCCCTATGCATATGAATTTATGCTTAGAAAAACCAGAAGCATTTAAAAAACAAAACTTCTAAAACTTATAATGTAATTAAATAAAATTGAATGATACAAAATCATCATATAAAACCAGTAGCATTTTCATACTCTAAAACCTAAGTTAACTGCGAAAGAAACTAATCCCATTTCCAATATCTACTAAAATATAAATTACCTAGGAACAAATTTAACCAAAGATTTAAAATTGCAAGACCCTGATTGAAAATATCTCTTATAGTAATTGAGTGGAAGAATTAATATTGTTTGAATAGCCATATTACTGTTTTAGTGAAATCTCAATAAAAACATAAATAATATTCTACCTGGAACTAGAAAAGATACCCTAAGTCTCATATTGGAAGCACCGAAGCTCTGGCCGCTTTAATACAGTATTGGGAAAGCAGAATACCAGATATGGAAGAGTGAGCTTTGCCCTGTTTCCAATTCTATACAGACATGAATCAAGCACCAGCTTGTAAGATTGAAACTGTGAGACTATCTAGAAGAAAATATGATGGAGATACTTGAAGATGCCAGAACAAGACATGATTTTTTTATATAAACCTGTAAAAGCACAGACAACAAAGATAAAGTTGACAAATGGTGTTGCACAGCTAAATCAGTAGAGTGAGGAGACAGGTAAAGAATAAAGTACCTGCAAACTATTCACCAGAAAGAGATTCTCCCCTAAAAAGATAAAACAGACTCCAAAGTTAGCAGCAGAGAATGAGTTTTTATTTATTAAATAAAATGACTTTATTAAAATGAGCTCTCAAATAAAAACACCACACAGATAATTTAATAAAGTCAATTCAAACAAATAATTGCCCATTTCCAGACTCTGTCTCAGTGATCTTCTATACAGCTGGAACCTTTAGGGTTTTATAATTTTATTAACAATTACATTTTTATGCATGTATGCACCAATAATTTAAGTACTTAAAACGCAAATGATCTGAACAGATTCCTTTTAAAAGAAGAAATAAAAATTGGCAACTAATGTTAGAAAATGCGAAACAAAACTTTATTTATTTATTTATTTATTTATTTACTTAGTTAGTTATTTATTTAAACTCTTGAATGTCTAGGAACCCTGTGAGCAATGTTACTGAGCCATTTACCAACTACAATAGCATTCTTCTCTCCAAAAGGGCAAGCACTAAAAACTCATTTTTCCCTCAATCTCGGAAACAAATAATACAGAGTCCCACCAGATCAGTCTGGAATAAGCCTAGTATGTTCTCTTCAAACAGCAACCTCATATTCAATGATAAATTTCCCTGCATGTACAAAGTTTACGTAGGAATATTTAAATTACCAAGGAAATTTTAAAATTGTGTTACATATGTCCATATGTTATCTATAAATATACATATATTATGTACTTTGTACAAATATATTTATAAGTGTTATGTCAGAAACTAGAAAGTACATGAAGAAAAAATAGATAGCATTTATTTGTTCAAGAAACTCACAATTTAAAGAGAAGAGACAATAATATCCCTTTTCTATAGAAAGTATTAATGAGAATATGTATCAGTTAATATGTATCAGCTAATCCCTTGGTACCAGCCATTATTATATAAACTGTACATGCATTGAGATAGCTAGTTGACAAAAGAACTCTACAGTGAAGGTACTATAATTAAATCTATTTATAAATATGTAAAAGTAGGTTCAGAGAGGTTAGATAAATCATAAAACTCATATGAGTTAGAATTAGGGCAGCATACATTGCCTTATTTTACTACCTCAATACAACACAAGGAAACTGAACAAACAAAAGCAGAATTGGGATTCTAAGTAAATTCTAATTAACCTTGACTGAGTGCTCCCTCAATACAACAAGAAAAATTAGAACAAAGAAAATCACAAGGTCACCAGGAACTGTTTGGTAAATGAGTGGCACAAACAATCACATTCTTTAGATCTATGTTTAAGGAGACTCCATAATCTTCTACAGGGCAGGCTTTGTACAGTTCAGAACCCAAATGCTGAATAATGCTTGTGCTACAAGTTTGACACCAACAGTTTAATGTTTGATTCCTACTACTATATGCTTCAATGGATTACTTCACAAAATGAATCCCACATGTGCCAATTACCAGGGACCTAAAATTTGGGTCATTGCTCATTAACACATTGGAGATTTTATAAAAAATTTTCTCTGAAAACCTCTGGATCCCAAGGGGAGAAAGGAACATGTTCAAAGTGAAACACCTCTGCTAGGCTTCACCTTGAATTCTCTATGCAAGAGTCCACCCTACAAACAGCAGAGAGGACTCTGTGCCACACACACCAGCTGAGATCCACCATAAGCCCTCTTGTTTTTTCTTCTATTGTTGTCAATAACTATGTATTTGCCCTGACTGAGGCATTAACTAAATGCTGTCTTTTCATAGGTCTAAGAAAGGAAGTGTTAGCCCTGACAAACTTCCAAAGTTATTGCAAAAACTTAAATACTCTTATCTCTTCAATTTAACTAAAATATAAGTGAAATGTAAATTGAGCTCACTATAATGAGCCAAATTAATGTTTAAGATAAGAAACACAGGTCTGTGTGGGTTTCATCAGCCTTCCTTCATCTCCCTAGCTGGATGGGCAGATCATCTGATGAATTAGTCAGTAGTTAGCTTGGAAAATCTGAAGAAGCTGCCAGAGGCTCTCCCCAGCTAAACCAATAAATAAAAAAGCATGAAACTGACAGAATTCCTCGGAGTCACTCTCTCCTCCCACCTCCAACAAGCTCCATTGCTTAAGAATACTCTCAGCCCTTTTTTCTCATGTCTAAAGCTACTTGCTTTGAAGGCAATATAAGACCTACAATGTCTTCAAAGGTGCCTCCTGTGAGTGCAGGAGTTGACCCCGCTGGCTTCCATATCTCTAGAATATATGTTTACCCCATATCCAACCTCACCTCTGAACATGGCTTCTTGTGCTGGCTATATTTCAATGCATATGTGAGGTCTTTATGTGGTATATATAATATGTGCATGCTTAACTGTCTGTATATAGGTGCATGTGTGGACATGTGCAGATTCATGTATAGGCCAAAGGTAAACATAATCCCTGTCCACATTTTTCCTGTACTCAGAAACTCTCAATGGCCAGGAACTGGCCAAGTAGGCCAGGCCAGGCATCTGCCTACCTCTGCCTCCTCAGGCTGTGGTTGTTAACAGGCCACCATATATGGATGTGGCCTAACTCGGGTCCTCATACTTGTGCAACAAGAACTTTTCCAATGGAGCCATTTTCCCCCAGGGCATTTTATATCCAAATAGCACATAGACTAGCATGAGACAGTGAAAGCTTATTATATGAACATAAGCTCTGAAGATGCTCAGAGCTGAGTTCAGAATCTAACCTTGTGACTATCCAGTTCTAAAACTGCATGAGCACCAATTTTCTCCTCGATAAAAGTGCTACTAAGGATAACTGTAAGGGAAAAGAGAAACAAATATAAAGTAACTTATGTCTCCATAGAGCATAAACAGTATACCCAGTCTATGAATACATCGTGAACAGAAGAGTACGGCCACTCTAAGCACCTTTCTGTTTTACATTCCTGGCATACTTGAATTTGCTTATAGTTTGCCCAGTAGACCCTCACAGCTTTCACAGCAGCTTTATATGCAGAATTTAAAGATCTGTTCTATTCAGTACTAGCCATACTTATATAACTTCACAATATTTCAGCAAAATACTTGGTAGCCATTAAAACTGTGCTTTGAGTACAGCAGATGAAGCACTAGCAGAAGAGCAGCATGGAGCTCTTATTAAGTTTGGTGATAGGCAGCAGCTAGGTCTGGGCACTGGGATTATGATGGATTGGCTTTTATTTTTTCTTTATTCTTTTCTAGAATGTCTTACTCTCTCCTTACTGAAAAAAAAAACCCATATTATACTGTGATCATAAAATTAAACAATTGAATGGCCTAATAGAGGTAAAAGGCTTATTGAGATAATATGGAGCTAAGCATGGTTCAGGAATCTTGTGTTCTTTTTCATAGCTCCCCTGCCATCTATAATGATGAATCTAGGGTTGACACTGAAGATGTGATTTTAAAATGCAAACCACTACTGCTGCTGCTGCTGCTGCTGCTACTACTACTACTACTACTACTACTACTACTACATCACTGGAAGTCAACAAATATAATAGGAAAGAAAGGCTAGGGAGATTGTTTGATCAATACAGAAATTGTCTCACAAGAACAAGAACAAGAACCTGAGTTCAATCCACAAAATCCACATGAATAAAGAAAATGCCACGTATGGTTGCTTATAATTTTGGCAAACAAAGGTAGGTGAACTCCTAGAGTTGACTCACCAGCCATCCTAGCCTGCCTGGTGACCTTCAGGCCTGCTGGACCCCAAAATGTGGACAGTGCCCCAAGATTGTCTTCTGGTCTCTTTATACAATGCACACATGTACACACACACACACACACACACACACACACATCTACACATATGCACAAAAAGGAAGGAAGGAAGGATGGAAGGGAGGGAGGGAGGAAGGAAGGATGGAAGGGAGGGAGGGAGGGAGGAAGGAAGGAAGGGAGGGAGGGAGGAAGGAAGGAAGGGAGGGAGGGAGGGAGGAAGGGGGGAAGGAAGGAAGGAAGGAAGGGAGGGAGGGAGGGAGGGAGGGAGGGAGGGAGGGAGAAAGGGAGGGAGGGAGAAAGGGAGGGAGGGAAGGAGGGAAGGAAGAAAAATGGAAGTATAAAGAGTGGTCTGAACCTCCCCACCCATCTCAAATCCTACACTCAGATTCCCCCCCATTCATGCGCTATGAACATGACTTATCACAGACTACATGTTTAATATTCTCTTGTGGGTCAACCACATGTGTGCTCTCTGTGATCACTATTTCTCTATTGACATAGGAAACAGAGAATGTTTTGGAACTTCAGCTATTTCTCTTTGGGACAGGAGTCATTACGTCCCCGCTCTGTCAAATCAGCCCTTTGTGAAACTAGATAAAGGGACCAGGGTTCAAATCCACAAAGTAGACAGAGGGCCACTAACTGGCCAGGCTTAAGGGACACTGAGAAGTGAACTCAATTCTCTAACATCAAGGGCTAGAGGTCACACACTTCCTTGTTGTGCTCACTCTTATGCTTAGATGGGCAGGGACCACATCACTTTTAACAAGAAAAACAGGCATAGTTAGGAGCTGACATAGCCTGTGGGTCTGTAAAGTTCAAGGGAAGACTCTGAATATATGATCCAAGTCAGCTTTGATAATCATGGTGCTCTCTACCTTGACAGAGGAAAGAACATTTAAATGGCCTGAGCTCTGTTTTCATGCTTGCTAGATAGACAGTCTGATGACCTTTGTCTTCCCTGATCCTTCAAACTCAAGAACGCTGGAGTGCCAGGTCAATTACGCTCTTCCCTGAGCAGCTAAAGCAGCTTTCGAAAATACTATTGTCGCTGTGTCAGATCAAGTGCAGAGGAGCGGAAATATGACTTGGGAGTCTCAAAAGGAATTAGATGGCAAGTTAGGCAGAAATTAAATTCCATTTGCTGCAATTCTATAGGACGCCCTGAGAGAGCAAAGGTATTCAATTCTCTTTATTAGTGCTGGATTTATGGCTCAAAATGAAGGTTAAATTAAAAAGAAAATATCAGAGTTGATGTTCTAAATAGCTCTTTAAATTCCAGATCCGTGGTAATCTGCTTTCGTGTCTGAGCCAGCATCCTTGGCTTCAGGGATTCTTGAATTGATCAGATGAGCCCTTCGCTACTTAGCCAATACATTTAAAGACACTCATTATGCCACTACTTCAGAAAATCATAACCACTCTTCTCTATCCAGCTCCCAGGAAGCTCCAAAAGCTGGGCTCATTGGTGCAGCCCACCTCCAAACTGGCTGCTCTCTGAGCCTTTTCTCCAATCAGTGGAACTTGCCTTTTCTGCAGCTGTCTCCAGACTCCAGCATCTCAACTCCCATTCTGTTCTCCTATACCACTGGCATTCAGACTCTCTCTAAAGAACTGACCTCAACAGAAATCCCAAAGTTTAGACAGATGGCTCAGTCAACAAAATGTTTGCCAGGTCATTGTAAGGACCTGAGTTAAGTCCCCTAAAACTCACATTCTGTTAAAAAGTCAGGAACAGTGGTACACACTGGAAATCCCAGCGCTGGGTAAATGCAGACAAATGCATCCCTGGGGCTTGCTGAGCAGATGGTCATGGCAAGTGATGGGCTTGGCCAGTGGAGAGACTCTGTTGTGTTTGTAAAAAACACAACAATGGGGATTTGTTGTTGTAGTAGTTATTATTTTTGTTTGTTTTTGTTAGTTTTGTTTTTTCAAGTCTTGGCATCAAGATAGCCAAAGGACGGAAACAATGATCACTCCAAAAAGGGCCATGGCCATGTACAGCAGAATCTTTGCATGAACTGGACAGGGTGCATGCCGAAGGACAAGGCCATGAAGGTTGTTATTCAAAACATTGTGGAGGCAACTGTTGTCAAGAACTTTGTCAAAAGAGGTGTCTTCTGTGTTTATGTGCTGCCCAAAGACTATGTAAAGCTGAATGAACTGTGTCATCTATAGCAAGATAGTCAGGAATAATCAATAAATATAGTGCAGTTGAGATGATTGAACAATTTCACTAAGATTTATACTTGATGAGACATCCACTAAAGCTCATATAATGAGCTGGGCCCATTAAAATGAAATGAAAACCCACTGGGAAAAATAAAATGGAAATTGTACAAAAGGTAAGAAAGAAAAGAAAGAGAAGGAAGAAATGGCTCAGTAGCTCTGAGCTCCAGCTGCACAATCCTGAGTTCTCAACTTAGGATGCCAGTGTCCACATAAGGCAACTCATAAAGGCCTGTACCTCTAACTCCAAGGGATCTGATGTCCTTTTCTGGCCTCTTCAGGTACATATGAACACTCACACAGTCAAATGTGTATGCATGCACATGCCCACACATACACATACACACACTAAGATAAGGGACAGACTGAGGAAAGGAAAAAGATAGGGAGGAAGAAGAAAAAAAGAATAAGCCATCTCAGAATGAGTTGTTCCTTGTCAGAAGTTGGGATTTAGGAGACTCTGACCAAGACTTATTAACTATGGGAATTAACTGATCGGAGCCAAAACATGAAGGGCGTTCAGATAAGAATAGAGAGGAGAAATATTGTCCTTCTGTGGTGTCATCCCAGCAGAAAGCTTACAGTATTCACACTCCGGCTTCTGTCTCTTTAACATGGACGATACCCTTCAAGCCATTCTCGCATGACTTTATCTGAATACTTCTATCTGCCACTCCTGCTAGACTGCTGAGATCTGCAACAGGCTTTACACATCTTTGTATCATTGGTTCTTGGCACTGTGTTAGCACTGCCAAGCACCTGCCGGTAGATATTTAGATTTAATTCTCAGAAATAAGAGGTATGACAGAAATTTGTACTTGGTTAAATGATTTTGGCCTTTATTTGTACTTGATCTATGCTGAACACTAAAAGTATTGTAAATATATCAGCTTTAATCCTCATGACAGTTAAGAATACTGAAGATGAGAAATGAGTTTAAAGTTGAAAAGTTGAGCAATGTGTCTCCCTTCCCACCACTGTCAGTGGTCACCTTCAGATTAACATCCAGGGCTGAGGATTCAGCTCATGTGGTGAAGAGCCTTGCAATCTGTCTCCAGCACCACACAGAATGATTGACTTGATGAACTGCAGCTCTTCTCTCTCTGTTCCCCCAAATCCAGTCCCCCATTATCATCTCCAGATCTGCTGCAGAGCATCTGTTCTCATCTTCAGTGAATACCACAGATCTTACCCTTTCTCCCTTACCGCACTCATTGCTTTGTCCCAGCACCTAACCCCATCAAGCATACTCTGATAACCCAAGGGCAGCTCCTGACAGGGCAACAAGTGTGCTGAAGACAAATCCACACCTCCCATTCTATTCTTCCAGATCTAACACTCCCATTCTGATCCCCATCTCTGTAGCAGAGAACCTGCTGCAGTTGCCTTTTCCAACCTGACTCCATTCCAATGGTTCAGAAGAACCTTTCTTTCTCCCCTTCCTTCCCTCAGCTCATTCCAGTATCCCAGCCTTCAAAACCAGCATGCATTCTCTGTGATCCCAAGAGCTGAGCAGACCAGAGGAACAGGTAACCTAACAGAAGACACTACCACTCCCTCCATTCCTCCAACTCCAGCACCCAGTCTCATGCGTACGCAACAGAATGTCTGCTGGAGCCTTGGCTCCCTGCTGCCCATGTCTCCTGTGGGTTGCACAAACCTTCCCATCCTCACTTCTTTATCCCAAACCCTGACTCCAGCAGGCAGGCCCTGATAACCCACAGGCCTCTCTTGTAAGGAAAGTAGGTGGGCTGACTATAAATCTTCCCTCTCTCCTTATGCTCCTCAAGATCCAATCCCCCTTTATCATTCCCAGCTCTATAGTGTACCTTGTAGGTGACCTCTCTTCACTGTCTCTCCTACTAAAAGGAAACTAAATTAGCAAATACTGAAGAAACCCTAGTCTCTTCCCATCCATGAACATCCACAGATGCCTAGCTCATTCCCATTTCTAGGAATCAGCACCCAATACCCACAAGCACATTTTATCTGGATTATAGAGTAGCCACTACTATCAGGTCCATGGAAAATTTCCCACTAGGCAACACATAGCTGCTACAAGAAGGCAGGAGATAGAAACCAAGGAGCAAAACACCCATCAACAATGGGGAAAAACCGGATATCAGCGCTGTAGTCTTCCAAATCCCAGACTTCTAGATGCCACTATAAAAACACAATCAATATCAGCCAGTATTGTATATTTCCACTGTAGAACACTTTAACAGAATAGGCTCAGAATATTCTATCACAGCTGAAACACAAGAAAGGGGCCTTTAAGCATCCTTTAAAACATCTTTAACAAGGAAATTAATAAATACCTTAATGAAATCCTTGAAAACTATAGCAAATAGAGGAAAGAAATGAATGAAACTGCTAAAGAACTGAAAATGGAAATCGAAGCAATAAAGAAAACTCAAAATTAGGGAACTGTGGAAAAGAAAAAATAGAAATTTGAACAGAAAGTAATGAGGCAAGCTTCAGTGACAGAATATGTGATGGAAAAGAGAATCTCAGGCATTGAAGATATGATAAAAAGATGCATTTTGTTCAACGAAAATGTTAAATCTAAAAATCTTCTGACACAAAGACCAAATTGAAAATAGGAATAGAGGAAATAGAAATAAGAATCCCCAAAGAAAGAGAAACCTATCAAGGCACAAGAAGAATGCAGCATATCGGAGAAAGTGGACAAGAAAGAAAGGGCCTCTGGGCATACAATAATCATAAGACTAAAAGCAGAGAATACAGAAAGAGAAATTAAAAGCTACAAGAGAGATTTAAAAAAACAAGTGGCATATTAAGGCAGACTGATTAGAGCTATGTCTCACTTCTCAATGGAGACTCTGAAAACCAGAAAAAAAAAAACTGGACAGATGTGCTGAAGACACAGACTAAAATGCCCAGCAAAACTTTCAATCCACAAAAAAAAGAAACAAAGAGACATTGCCCAATTCATTTTATAGGAATAGAATTATTTTGATACCCAAACCATATAAAGACCCCAAAAAATTTTTAAAAAGTACAGAACAATTTCCTTTATGAACATACATGCCAAAATACACAATAAATACTTGCAAACAGAATCCAAGAAAAAAATCAACAAGATCATCCACCATGTTCATGTAGGCTTCATCTCAGGGATGCAGCGATGGTTCAAAATGTAATCTACCATATAAAAAATATGATAGAGAAAATCCACATGATCATCTCATTAGCAGCAAAAATGGCTTTGGACAAAAGTTCAATGCTGCTTCAGAGAAGTCCTTGTGTGTGTAGGGATACAGGGTCATTCCTACACATAATAAAGACAGTTTCAGAAAACCTATAGCCAACATCAACTTACATGGAGAGAAACTCAGAGCAATTCCACTAAAATCAGGAGCAAGACCAAACTACCCACTGTCTCCATACCTATATAATATAGTACTTGAAGTCTTAGCTAGAGCAATAAAATAGCTTAAGGAAATCAAGGGATAAAATTTGGAAAGGGAGAAGCCATAGTATCTCTACCTGCAGATGACGTGATAGATAAGTGACACAAAAAGAAATTCCATTAGGAAGCTCCCACAATAAACACACATTCTTCAAAGTAGCTAAATACAAAATTAACTACAAAAATCAGAACCCCCCCTCAAAAAAATCAGTAGCCCTTCTATATACAAATGACAAAAGGATTGAAAAAGAAATCAGGGAAACAACACAATTTAAAATAGCCTCAAATAATGTAAAATAACTTGGAGTAACTCTAACCAAAAAACTGAAAGACATATATGGTTAAAAAAAAAAAAAAGATATGAATTTACACATCTATGGAGAGTTGATGAAACTAGAAAAAAAATCACCCTAAGTGAGGTAACACAGACCCAGAAAGGTAAGTACAATATGTGTTCACTTATATGTAGATATGAGCCATTAAATAAATGATAAGTACCCAACAATCTTTAGACCCAGAGAGAATAGGTTTAGAAAGAACTAGGGGGAATACATGGTTCCCCTTGGAAAGGAGAGTAGACTTTGCATATGGAATATGAGTGAGTAGAAATGGGAACAGGAGCTGGGTGTGGTGGTGCACTTGGGAGGCAGAGGCAGGCGTATTTCTGACTTTGAGGCCAGCCTGGTCTACAGAGTGAGTTCCAGTACAGTCAGGGCTATACAGAGAAACCTTATCTCGTGTCTCTAGCTGCATATGTAGCAGAAGACGGCCTAGTTGGCCTTCATTGGGAAGAGAGGCACCTTGGTCTTGCAAACTTCATATGACCCAGCACAGGGGAATGCCAAGGCCAAGAAGTGGGAGTGGTGGGTAGGGGAGCAGGGGCGAGGGGGGGTATAGGGAACTTTCGGGATAGCATTTGAAATGTAAATAAAGAAAATATCTAATAAACAAACATTAAAAAAACATTCTCTGCTGGAATCTGTCATTGTTACTTATATTATAATATTTTCTTTTATCTTTATTCTGATGCTTTGATCTTAGAATAAAAGATCCTCAATTCCAGAAAGAAAGAAAGAAAGAAAGAAAGAAAGAAAGAAAGAAAGAAAGAAAGAAAGAAAGAAAAGTGGGAAAAGGAAGTTCAGGTGGGCAGGATGAGAGGAGAAGGCATTGAGGGAGAAAATATGGGGAGAGACAGTGGGAATTGAGGGGCATTTGAAGGATAATATTTAAGCCTAGTATAGGGGAAACTTCCTAAAATATATAAAATATGTTAAATATATGAAGACATACTAATGAGTTCTCCTAATAATGGATGAAACAGTGTCCCAAAACCATTTACTGTCACCAAACAAAGCTTCCATACTGGGATTGGGTTGCACTCATTTGAGTTCTTGGCCAAGGTGTCAAATAGAAATTCCCAAACAACCCAGGCTGTTGCTAAAATAAATGACTTCTCTCCACAAACTAACAGCAGGACCCAGTAACCAAATACAACACCCACACAACTCAGTGAACATAGAGAAGTCAAACTGGTGCCTACATAGAGCATTTAACCCTACATTCTATTATTTTGGGTACAGACATTTACTCTGCAGGCTTCTGAACAAGAAATGTAAATACCTACTCAACCCAAAACCTTTTGATCTATGATCTGTCTGTCCTTTCTACAAAATATGCAAGAGCAATAGTGACACAAAGCTTGTGGGAGTAACCAACCAGTGTCTGATTTGCCTTAAGGTCCAGTCCTTGAGATGAAACCCATACCTGACACTGCTTAGGTGACCAAGGGTCCCCCAAAAAAGTCAGAATAAAATGACTTCTCTTGATATACTGCTACACTCATAGGTCAATGCCTTATTCACCCATTATCAGAGAAGCTTCCTCCTGCAACAGATCAGAAGAGATACAAAGACCAGCAGCTTGTCATAATGCAGATAAAGAGTCCTTGGAACACACAGTTCTAAGTGGGATGCGACATCTCCATTAGATTCTTCCCCTTAGAGCTCAAGGAAACCTGCAGAAGAGGAGGTAGAAAGAATATAACAGTCAGGGCTGATAGAGGACAACATTAGAACAAGGCCCTTTGAATTAACTAAGCAAGGTTCATATGAACTCACAGAAAGTGAGGAAGCAAAAACAGAGCCTACACAAATCTACCTCAGATCCTCTGTGTATATACTATGGCTTCTAATTTAGTGGATGGGACTTCTAAGTATATGATTCAGTTGGTCTCTGACTCTTGGGTCTGCTCTTGGTGGTCTTTTCCTTCTGTTTGACCAAGTTGTCCACCTTCAATGGGTTTGTTTGTGTTTTATCTTCTTATATTTTCCTTTTTCATGTTTGAATATACTCTTTTATAAGCCTATTCTTTTCTAATGAGAAACAGAAAGTGAGTAGATGCAGAGGTAAGAATGGATCTGAAGTGGAAGTACTGGGAGGACTGGTGGAATGAGAATCTATAACAAAGATATATTGTATGAAGAAATAATCTATTTTCAATTTTCAAAATGGTATGGTGGCATAGACCTATAATCCCAGTCCTCAACGAAAGTGAAAGGATTAGAAGTTGAAGGTCATTTTAAAGAGTTCAAGAACAGCCTTGGCTAGAGATACTGTCAAGAAAGAAGAATGACGAGAAAGGGAGAGAAAGTAGTTGATTTGGTGGAAGAGGAGGAAGAGGAATGGAAAGAAGAGAGATTCAAAGGAAGGAAACACTAGAACGCAGGCGTCGGGCGATCTTTATACAACCTGCCTCCCTGCACATGGAAAGCAAAAGCAGCAACCCTTCTATGATGATGGATGAGATGTGTCACCATGTGCCCAAGAGAGTCCACCTTGAAGTGCTGTTCACAGGAGCTTGCTCCAATCCCTGCTGCACACAGCACCTGTGAATCTCCAAAGCAGCGTGACAGGTCAGCCTTTCCCCCTTCAGCTGCCAATGTGTATTGAAAAGACATGAAATAAGAATGGAAATGTGGGGATTCCCAGACCACATGTCCTCTGCATCTCCATCTGACAGGCATCAGTGAGGGTTATTTGTGCAGACTTTGGAGACTGGCAATCATTTCATGGCTATTCATTATCATGTCAGGGGAAACCCACTACTCAATGCAGCACATTACCAATGTCATCTTCTCCGTGTCTGAAACTCCCCAGCTCACAGCCTAACCATCATGCCTCCTATAGAAACATAATTGAAATGTCATTCCTGGACCCTCTTTGCCCTCTTTTCATTTGAGTTATACCACTTTATACTTGTTCCAGAAAAAAATGTTGAAGTGAGAAAAAGAGAAGTCATTTATTCACAATTTTTACATAAATATAAATGAGAACTTTAAGTCAGGCTCAACTTAGCACTAATAATAAAAAATTCCGTTCTTTCAGTATCCGGCAGAAATCCCATGAGCTTTTCCAACTTAGTAATAAAGACCTCTGGAATCTCCTGGAATTCCCATATAACCACAGTAGAAAATTCTCATTGTTAGCAAGGCTTCAAGGCCACCTAGAACTCATTCAAAACACAAAAAATGTGAGAGAAGTTGTTTCACGTTATTTTCCAATTATGGTGCTTATCTACCTTATCCAATAAAGAATGGCTTGGGTCACATCTTTCTAAGCTGCTCTTATCTATGACATCTCTCCATAATTCTCTTTAATACATAAAAAATATTTGCTATGTGTTCTGCGTATAACTGTAAGTTCAGATATTTTTATGTGTTATTCATTAATTGACCTTGCTAAGAATGTCCCAGAGTTATATTTCTTTTCCAGGTGTGCAACTTTAAAAACATAAATTGTTTTTCTTTATTTTTTAGGTTTTTTTATAAGTACAAGTGTATTGCCTCTATGTTTACTTGTATACTGTGGGCCTATAGTATCTGTGGAGGTTGGAAGAAGCCATCTGGTCCCAACAAACTAGAGTTACAAAGCATTGTGGGGCACCATGTAGTGCTGGGAATTTGACCTTGGGTTCTTTGGAAAAGGTGTATAGCCTTCTAAAATATGCCTTTGATTCTGTAAGTGATCTCTCAACCCTGTTTCTGTGACATCCAGGAACACTCACTGGTTCTCCAAGCTGCATGTGGGAAGTGTCATTTGTTTTTATCAATGGCACCTTATCTGAGCTGAGTCCACATTACTCACATCTCAGAAAAATTCACACAACCAACTTAGAAAGTCTGCTAAAGTTCATTATCCATATAATGAACACATTAGATATATGTGTGGATGATGCTGTGAAGACAAAATAAGGTACTAGAATCTTGACAAAGAATATGGTATAGCCTAATCTCAGGAAGGCAGTTTTTCCCTATTATACCTGTGGGGAGCCGTCCTCACAATCACCATGGCAAGATGGCGCTGGCGTCCGGTGTTCTAACTGGTAAACAAGCGGTCTGTGCATGTGCCGGGTAAATTTCCATCCCTTGCGCCCTGCCTGTCCCGTGGCGTCATCTGGGCTGATAGTGAGCAGCCAACCAGGGAGCTACACGTCATAGGCGGAGA
>NC_034593.1:17871337-17874649 GCF_900095145.1 Mus pahari | reverse complement strand
AAAAAAAAAAAAAAACAGGACTTAAGAGATGGCTCGATAGTTGAGAGTACCTGTTGCTCTTACAAATGTCCCAAGTTTAATTCTCAGCTCACACATGGTGGCTCACAAACAAAAGTACCTCCAGTCCTAGAGCTCAGCACTTGATCCTGGTCTCTGGAAGCAAGAGATGAATGAGGTTCACAGACATACATGCAAGCCAAACATTCATATACACTAAATATTTAAAAAAAAAATTAAAGAAATTATTCAGAAGACAATCTTGACTTCAGTTTTAATAATGTAAGGAATGTCATTATAAACCAGAAGAAACTTGTTTTCTTCCTGGGACTTGGTCCTGCTTCTGCAGTGAAATGACATTACAATTTGGGGGAAATCATTACTTCTGATGAATCTCATGCTAGAAGTTCTGTCCAGCTAGTTCACAATGGTTATGGGCCAAACTTTATATCCTACTTGGTTTTGTAAATAAATATTTATTGGGAGGGAGAAATTACTTGGACAAATGACTGGAATGGGGGAGGCATTCCAAAGGTGAGAAGAAAATCAAGTGCAGTGGAAACTCCTTCTGATCTATGGGAATAAGCCTAGCAAAAATTCCTAGTAATGAGGAACAGGTAGCCTGAACCAACCATTGTCTGTAACCAGGCAAGACCTCAAGTCAAGGAACTGGGATATCAACCAGCTACAAAACCTCCCACCTACAGTTTGTCCGGCAAAGTGTTCGAGCACCAGAGCCTAGCAGAACTGACATCAAAGAAACCAGAGAGACTCCACTGAGCTACAGATGGGAGCAAATAAAAAGTCCCACACCAAACAGTAGGTGGTACTCCTGGAGTTCTTTGGAAGAGAGGAAAGGACTGGAGGAACTAGAGGGGTCAGGAACCTCTTGACAACACAAGAGCACAAGCCATGGAATCAACTGACAAGTGCTCATGAGGCCTTGGAGAGGTCAGGGAGTCCATAGGGGTCTGACCTGGTATTACTGTCTGTATGTTATAAATAAGTACCTTGATATTCTTGTGGGAATCCTAACAGTGAAGCAATAGTTTTCCCAAACATTTTTGCCTACTTGTAGGAACCTTTTCCCCCTGCTGGGTTGACCTGTCCAGCCTTCATATAATGGTATGTGCCTAGTCTTATTGTAATTTGTTAGGCAGGGTTTGTTTGATGTTTCTGGGAGGCCGGCTTTGTTCTGAGGTAAGAAGGTCTAGAGATGGATCTGTGAGAGAGGGAGGTAGAGGAGAGAGATTGGGGGGATGTGAACTGAGGACAGAATAAAATATATGTGAGAATAATTTTAAAATGATGAGGGGAAGATGTGAAAAAACAACAACAACAATGAAAGCTATTTATTGAAACACAACATATCCATTCATTACATAGTTTTCCATGGTTTCTATTACTACAATGATGAGGATGAATAGTTAGAACACAGATTGGAAAGCCCACAATACACAAATAAAGTTCACTATCCACAAATTATGGAAATGTTCCATTGGATGAATTTCAATTTGACAATATTGTTTCTGCTATCTATATTCTGTTTGTGAAATAACCTGCACCAAGGTCATAAGGTTTCCCCTGATGTTTTCCTTTAGACATTTTCCAGGCTTTGCTTTTCACCTTGGTAGTTTCCTGTCTTGTTATATGCTTCCTACCTTCCCCATACAATTTCTGTCCTTTTTTACCTATCTGACCCATAAAAAGAGTCATGAAAGAGGGGTTTGTTGGGTTCTGGGCATCTTGGGTGGTTAGAAGAGGTTAGGAATCAAAATAATTATTGGATATGACAGAGACTGACATGAAGTCTAAAGCAGAGTGGGAATGGAAACAAACAGGGGAAGGAAGGGAGAAAGAGGAGAAGTCTAAGAAGCCCATCTACCATTACCCCTCTTGCTAAGGGACGGCCAGAGAGGCAGCTTCAAACACAAAGAAGGGGAAGGAGTACTGAAGAAGGGAGACACTCTTTGAGCTTCAAGGAGAAGTTTAAGTTCATGGAAGAGTGCCACCTTTCTTTGTGTGATGGAATTCCCACTTCAGAGCCTCCTGCTTCACAGACCTTGAACACTTGCATCACGGCGAACAGTGTATGGAAAGAAGTCTTTTTCGGAGTGCTCCTGACTCATTGTGGGACTGTCAGGTGGAATGACATTGTTGACAAAATAAAGAGTCCTCAGTTCAGAGGTGAATTCACCTCTGGATCAAGAAGAAAAATGAGTTAAGTGAGACCAGAAGATGCCACGTGCCTCTGCTAGCCAATTCTCTTAGCCCAACTTTGGAGATAGCTGCTGCTATCACCAAGTCCCAGAGCAGGTATTTCATTTGTATCTTGTCACCCGAAGAGTAGTACTCCTCTACTGATATGGATCATATTTTACTGATATTGATGTTTTATTTCTCTTTTGTTTCCTTTCCTCTTTGGAAGCAAAAAGTATAAAAGCAAAATAAACACATTTAAGTGATTTACACTATGAGTTTTATATATCTAGTCTTTAATTTACAGTGCAAGAAAATCTACTAGTGGATCCTTACATATACTCAACAGTCAGTCATGATGACATACACTATAACCCCAGCACTCAAACAGGAGGATGTTCATGAGTTTGAAGCCAGCCTGAACTGAATAATGCACAGTGGATTCCAGGAAAACCTACAGTAGACTTTCTCCCAAATATGGGAGAGGATGGTCTATCCTTTCATCTTATCTCCAAACTTTGTCTCTGTAACTCCTACCATGGGTATTTTGTTCCCTATTCTAGGGAGGAATGAAGTATCTACACGTTAATTTTCCTTCTTATTGATTTTCTTTTGTTTTGCAAATTGGATCTTGGGTATTCTAGGATTCTGGGCTAATATCCACTTATCAGTGAGTGCATATGAAGTGACTTCTTTTGTGTTTGGATTACCTCACTCAGGATGATATCCTCCAGATACATCCATTTGCCTAAGAATTTCATAAATTCATTGTTTTTAATAGCTGAGTAGTACTCCATTGTGTGAATGTACCACATTTTCTATATCCATTCCTCTGTTGAGGGACATCTGGGTTCTTTACACCTTCTACCCCGCCTATGGGTCCATCCCATAATCAGCCACTAAACTCAGACACTATGACATATGCCAGCAAGATTTTGCTCAAAGGACCCTGATATAGCTGTCTCTTGTGAGGCCATGCTAGTGTCTGGCAAATACAGAAGTGGATGCTCAGTCATCTATAGGATAGAACACAGAGCCCCCAATGGAGGAGCTAGAGAAAGTACCCAAGGAGCTGAAGGGGTCTGCAACCCTATAGGTGGAACAACAATATGAACT
>NC_034593.1:17828635-17870402 GCF_900095145.1 Mus pahari | reverse complement strand
TGGGCCGATAGTGAGCAGCCAACCAGGGAGCTACACGTCATAGGCGGAGAACATTTCCTATATAAGGGAGAGGGTTTTTCACCTCGGGGTCTCCGCTTTCCTGTAGCTTATGCATTGCCTCTCGAGATGCATTAAAGCTTTACTGCAGAAGGATCCTAATGATGTGTCGCGTCGTTCTTGCTGGCGAGACGGTAGCGCGGTACACCTTATTAATAACTTAGGAAAAAAATCAACATTGTCCTAAATCAAGCACAATTCAGGTGGGAGGAAGCTTGCTCCTACTTTACCATTCCTCAATGGATGAAATAGTCAGTATGTGAGTGATAATGACATAATAAAATGCAAACAGATGAGTCAAGCCTTCGAAAGCATCCTTTTAAGTTTTATAAGAGGAAGGTTATGTGGCTAATTTGACATTCAATGAAGATATTGGGAAATGAGTATTGTCTAAACTTCAACTCATAAAACATCAGACATGAAATATCTAAGAAGAAACACCACCAAGAAGTTTCTAATTGATACCTTTCATTTTGATCAAAACACGTCCTTTTGGCTGAAGCAATAAATATTCATAAGAACTGGTATACTTAATATTGGTGGGCTGAATTTTAACTAGAAAATGCTTTGGAGAGGTCTTCCTGGAACATACCTACCTTCTCTTGAATACCAGCACTTACACATTCCCTCTAAGGAATTGGCTTCCCAAGAGTGCACTATGAAATTTATAACACCAATCATAGAAAACACAATGACACATGATGAGCAGGGCTAGAGCCTGGACCAAGGCAACAACACACTCCACTGCTGGGGGTTGACATAAGCTCACCAAAAATAAGAGACCAGAATAGATTCAGATATTAAGTCTGCCAATGTGTGACAAGTCATGCTATCAGGACATTCTGACAAATTCAATAAAGGACTTCCATCTTCAAGAAGGGGGATGGAGATACAGAGAGTGCAGGCCATCCTGTGAGGCACAGCGGACAGACAGTGGTGCACTCCTTAAAGCTCATGTCCTAATGTCTACCTTTCTAAGATGTCAAATACAGTATTGTCTTCTAAGTTAGAGTTCCTAGCAATACCTCAACAATATATGACTCAACTGGCAGCTTTAAACAGCAGAAACTCCCATCGTTGTAAAGATCCGAATTCTGCAATGAGTGTCACTGTGCTACAACTGTGTAGGCAAGGCCATCTGGAAGCTGAAGCAGATAAGAATCAATCAGTTCCTTGTCTCTTACACCTTCTGCTGGCTGGCAGTTTGCTCTACCTGTGACCAATACTCTAACCTCTGTGGAACAAGTTTTCCTCTTACAAGGAGATGGGTTATTGTATTTACAACCCCCAGGACAGCAATAACTCAACTTAACCTCTCTACATGAAGATACTGAGGAAAGACATCTACAAAGACCTTTTTGACATTGTAACAAATGTGTCCAGACTCTAGGCGAGAGATTAGGCCTTGATGTTTGGGGAACATCAGGGTAAAAGCAAAACCCAGGTGTGTGTGTGTGTGTGTGTGTGTGTGTGTGTGTGTGTGTGTGTGTGTATGCAGAGGCCAGAGGTCAATGTTGGATGTCTTACTCAATAACTCTCTTCCTAATTTCCTGAGTCTCTTATTAAACCTAGAACTAATATCTCAGCACTTAGACTATCTGGCAAGTGAGTCATCCCCAGTGATCTGCCGCTCTCTGCATCCATAACACTGGGATTACATACATGTGCCAAAATGCTTGGATTTATTAATGGGTGTTGGGGATGTATACTCAGGTTCTCACAGCAAGTACTTTATAAACTGGGCCATCTTCTCCACCCCAGCACTCACTTTGTGATACTTCAAGAATGAAAGCAAAACCTACTTCACTCTTGGACAAAACGGGATTGTGGGTTCTTTGGGTCCCACGTGAACCCTCAGTTCTGGAACCAGAGAAAATCCCACATCAGTCTTTATTTCTAGTTATAAATCTCCTATAGTTCCCATGGCATACCAGCTTACTTCTACCAATTTCTAGAAGAGGTAGCACTTGCCTATCTTTCTGATAATGCTTACATATAATTTCAGGAAAGTAGCAAGAGAAATTTGGGAGCATTGAAATCAGATGAGTTCTTCGAAAGGCACAAGACAAATTTTTAAAGTCAAGTTTCATTAGCTTGCTCGCTTTTAGACGTATGCTCCCCACAAGACGTGACCACATTTTAACCCTTACCTGTACAAGAAGTCGATGACATATTGGAACCCCTGTTAACAAAATACCCTACAAACCACTGAGGGACAAATAAGCAGTAACAGATACACCTGCTTGACTTAATGAACTACAGTGTTCAGGCCTCATTATTCCATTATCCAAGCTGACGTCACTTTCACTGGATACCATGTAAGGTTATTGGGTTTCTCTTCAGTGACCTCAGTGTTGGAAAATGAAAAAACTTTTCTCAGTTGCATCACTTACTCTTGACATAACTCAGTTATCAGAGCCCAGGGGCCATCAATCACTCATAAGCAAGTACCTTTGGAGACATCAATGAACAAACACCACTCTCTAGAAGAAACCACATATATTTGTACCACAAAAAAATGCATTGGTTATTATTTTAGTTGCTCTTAGAAATCTTGACCAGCAAGTGTCCTAGAGCCTTGGCTTACACCCATCCATCTGTCTGGGAGTCTCTTGCATCCTATGGGTTGGCATTCTCCCTGCCTTCTGATAATCTTTTTAAGCTTGCAATTAAGCTGGAATTGTTCTCTCTCTATTCCTTTCCAAGTAGTAGATGTTCATTCTGACATAACATTGGGAGCACACATGTTTAATCTAGAATCAACTGCTAAGAGACAAACTGGCTGAACTGATGGGGGTGACTCCCCCCCCCCCAGCCCAGACAATGACCTCTGCAGCCACAGAGAACTAGCAAGCCAGAAGTTTCAATGGGGAAGTTTGCAGAAAACCCTCACAAAGGGAAACACAGTGGGAGGTTTGGAGATGGCCCAAGAACACGAGTAGCTAACAGAGTCAGTTCTCTCTTCTTGTTCTCTCTGATTCCTATCTCCCCAAAGATGGCTTCTGAAGATAAGAAGTAAACAAACAGCAAACTGTCGCTACCATCTCTGACCAGCAGAAAAGAAGTGACGAAACTGATGTCCTTCTCAAAGCAGTTTATTCAGGAACATAACTATGTGCACTAAAAAGATCCCCCGACCTCTCTCGGCCATCCCCTTTTATACCCTCTAGTCCATTCCCCATCACCCTATTCCATGTAGGCACAGTTCATTGGCACAGGACTACATTTGTCACATCATCTGATCTTTCCTCTTGGTGCATCTGTGCAGTGCAGTTTAATGGACGTGGCTATCTTGAGGGATATGAGGAAGTCAGTTGTTAGCTGTTAGACTTGGCGGCAGTCTTAGGCGCCATCTTGGGGCTGTGGCCAAACCCACTCCTCACAGGAAACAATTCCCCAGGATCATATCCAGAAGGAGAGGAGAAAAAGGAGTCCAGAAAACCAGTTACATCTTTATCTTCTCTCTTCATGGCCCTCTGTCCAGTCTTCCTCCCATAACTATGTTGCTCTCTTTCCACACCAGCTTCTCTTCATGATTCTCCAACTTTTGCTGCTTCTATTCTTTGACCATTTCCACCAACCATGGCAAGTCTGTGGACACACACTGCAGTGTTGGCAGAAGAACACTTGGATCTGGGATGTGAGCTCTTACCATACGCCTCATTCAGAGGACAAATCTCAGTAATTGATGACAACCAGTGAGGGGACAGCTTCCTTTCCAATCATGGACACACAGGTGTCATCTCACAGATTTCCTGAGACCTCTTTGCTCCCCAGTTAGCAGTGGCTCAATAGCAACTTATCACAACATTCTATGTAGAAGTTAAAATGTCCAGAGGGAACTATTTCTAAGAAAACTGACTGATGCTTATAAAAAAAATTTTTTTTTTACTGTTTTTCTTCAAGGAAATACGTGTTTCAAAGACTAGCAACATCCCAGGATATAACATTTCTAAGATATTTCAAAAATAATGTTATAAGTTATTACTTAATATGTTATTAGTAACTTTATTAGTTGCTTTCTGTAGTTGTAATAAAAGTATCGTGACAAAGAAAAAAAAAAAAGAAATCCTGACCAGAAGCAACTTCAAGGTGAAGAGGCTTAGTTTGGGTTTACAGTTGAAGAGCACATATTTACAAGTAATATTATTGAGACTGAGCAGATGTTTATGAATATATGTGTGTGCATAATTTTTTAAAACCAGTAATGAATTTGAAAATGAAAAGCATTGGAGTTTGGAAAAAGGGAGGAATGTTGTAATTATAGTCTCATCTCAAAACTAACTGAAAAAAAATAGATATAATCCATTATGACAGAAAAAACAGCATGAGCAGAAGTATGAGGTGGCTGGTCACACTGTAGCCACAATCAGGAAACAGAACAGAAGGGAAATGAGGCTGAGCTCAAGGCCTACCCCCAGTGGCTTACTTCCTCCACTTCCAAAAGGTTCCACAACCTCCCAAAGCAGTATGGTCAGCTGACACTGTTCACATGCTGGCCCACTGTGCTGTGAATAACACACATTCTGACACATTCTCCTACCATCATGGATAGAGCTTTTCTACCATTCCTCGCCCTGCATGATGTACCAGTTCTCTGAGACTGTATGCCACAGTATATACTTCCTTTTTCAGGGAATTTATGTCAGATACTGTGGTTACAGCATTGTAAAGTAACTAACACAGAGCATAAATCCCTGCCTCAGATTCCTATCTTACTGGTGTCCTACACTTGCTTCTGTTCCTAAGTCCCTCATAACATACACTCTATCCAATACTAAATTTGACCACTTCAATTTTCTTTTCTTGACACCTATCTCTTTGGGAAACTATCTTTGTTTAATAAGACTAGGTATAGAGTCGTGGGTTCCCTTGAACATGTTTACTCACTAGCTAGGTGTGAAACACACAGGTAATACACAACTCCAATGAGCACATTATCGCTTTCAACCTCTCCTTGTTTAAATAATGTTGGTAGTTGTGGGAAGTGAAGTAAATGGCTTAGTTTAAGCACATAATCATCCATGAATATCTGGAATTGATTTTACTGGATTACATTCTCATCTTATAGTGCTAAATAATTATTCTACTTAACTACTAGAGAAAAGCAGGAACCAAATGGATGCTACTATGTGAGACTACCCCACTATTACCTACACCAAAAGGGAGTCTACTCCTTTTTGGAACTAGGAACTTTAGAATTTTTCTTATAATGATAATGAGTCCAGCAGGTGGTGAAACAACATTGTTTTAATTTTTTTGAAAAAATACTTTTAAAGAATATCTTTAAAAACTGTTTCTTTTAAAACAAAATTCCCCATGGATGCCAACAAAACAAGTTGCTAAATATACACATGTGGGTAAATTCTTTTTGGCCATTATGGTAGTTTGAATGAGAATGCCCTACCTTAGGCTTATGTGCTTGAATACTTGGTCTCCAGTTGGTAGAAATGTTTAAGAAGAATTAAGAGGTGTGGCATTATTGGAGGATGTGTGTTATCGGCAATGGGCTTTTAGGTTGCAGAAACCCACACCATTTCTGCTAATCTCTCTCTATCTCTGTCTCTCTGTCTCTGTCACTCTGTCTCTCTCTCTGTCTCTCTGTGTCTCTGTCTCTGCCTATGCCTCTCTTTCTCTCTCTCTTTCTCTCTCTTTCTCTCTCTCTCTCTCTCTCTCTCTCTCTCTGTCTCTCTCCCGGTTATTGTCTCAACCTGCAAGCTCTCAGCTACTGCTCCAGTACCATGTCTCCTTGCTGCCATGCTCCCCACCATAATAGTGGAAGACTTACCCTCGAAAACTCTTTTTTTTTTTTCAAAAATTTTTATTAGATATTTTCTTCATTTACATTTCAAAAGCTATCCCAAGCCCCCACCCCCCCCAAAAGCCTCCATAAGTCTCCCTTGTCACAGTATCTCTTTACAACAACAGAAAAGGAACCAAGGCAGTCATCTCAATTACATGAAAATAGATGTTTTATTGAAAAGAAAACAACAAATAAAGCTCAGCTTCATCCTACTATTCATGCCAAACAGTTTTAAGCCTTTGATAGAAATATAATTTGGGGGTAAGGTTTCACAATTAGATCAGGTTAGCCTCTAACTTGGAACCCTATTGTCTCTGCCTCCTTAATGCTGGGATTATATGCATGTGCCTCTATTCCAGACTAGTGCATTAATATGTATTCCTTTCATTCATATGCCACATCTGTTCTAAAGATCACACAATGAAAAGAATAATAAATGAAGCAATATTTTTCTTGGAATAATGAAGCTCATTTGAAAACTCAGGTTTAATGTCTGCAGCTGGACTGCAAAAGCATTACTGGGCTAACAGCTACAAGTACATAAATGTCAGCAGGAGGACCCTTGGAAAAGACAGCATCTTTCTCTCATGGCTGAGTTCTCCAGTAAATGGAATGTTTTGCTCTAAACTGAATTACTTCAACTGTATTTGTGAAACTCAGTTGGAGACAAGTTTCTTATATAAACAATGGCTGAGAATAATCTGCCAAAATCAGCACAGAGATTTACCTCTTTAGTTATGAAACATTTTCAGATCCATAACTGGAATCCAAGGAAAGCATGTTACTTTAGATGGCCAATTTCCTGGACATTTTACTGAGTATATCATAATTCTTAATAGTTTATTTACTAATGGTCTCTTGGCAGTACAGAAATTACACTCATTTCTCTAAACGATCCCCCAGTGACCAACTTAGGTACGCAACATTTTGGCTGCTAAAGAGTAGAATTGCACAACTAGAGAACCAGAATAAGCTCCTGAAATTCTTCAATATTAAAGACAACAACTAAGGCACAGAAAGGTCTTCTCTCTAGGGATTAAGCTTTAATAACACTTGAAAACAAAGGAAAGTACTTTCTCTCTTTTGCACACTTAGGGGAATGTATCATTCAGGAGCTAGTGATCTTTTAAGAATTAGATTGAAGACTAGAGTGTGGGCTCAGTAGATAAGGCATTTTCTGTGCAAATATTGAAGACCTGAGTATGACTCTCTAGGCACTTCCAATACTCCTATGGGGAGATGAGGTAAGATGGCAGAATCACTTAAAACATTCATGCCAGTTAGCTTGGTATACACAGTGGCAAACAACACAAGGACCCTGTCTCAAAAAAAGCAGGAAATAACCAATAACTAAAGTTGTTCTCTTTATGCTTATACTCACACACACACCATATATACTCCATACATACAAGTTAATTAAGTGGAGTATCAACATAAAAAAGACACATAAAACCTAAATAATCTATTCATTTCCACTTAGGGTATAAAGAAAAGTATGACAATTTTAGTGGGACTCATCAATTTCCCAGAGCTGGAAACATCTATGGTACAAGACAGGCATTCTGTGCTCTCCTGCTACATACCTGGAAAAGGAACTCCAAGACCACCAGAGTGTTTTTTTTTTCTTTCAATATCTCCAAGTTGCATGCCCCTTACCTCCCATTTGTAAATCAACCAGATCAAGGATAATCTCAGAAACCTCTACTACTGCTAAAACAAAAGTAGGCACTGTTTCCATTCTAGAGAACTACTCTCTGTTCAAATCTTAATTGATGGGTGAGAAAGAAGGAACTTGTTATTAGGTACATAATCCCAAGAATTAACACATAGGATTCAAGTACTTTAAACAGATTTTACACAGCAAACTGTAACAAAAAGTTTACAGGATAAGGGAATATCCTGGCAACTATATATTCAACATGGGATTAATATCTAGAATTTATAAATCACTCCAAAAACTGAATACAAAAAAAGGCATCAAATCAATAGATATTCATCTAGTTTGCTTTCTTTTGCTATGACAAAAAAAGAAAATACTGTGACCAAAATAAGCTAGGGGAAAAGGGCTTATTTTATCTTCTAGGTCAAAACCCCTAAAAGGAAATCAGAATAGAAATTTATGGCAGAAGCTTGAAGCTGAAATACGAAATAAATAAATAAATAAATAAATAAATAAATAAATAAATAAGTTTTAAAAGGGAGAAATACACCTTCCTGGCTTGCTCTTTTGTTTGCTCAGCTACATTTCTTACAAAGCCCATGCCCACGTGCCTGGAATTGATGTTGCCCACAGTGAGAGATCAATCATCTATCAAGATAATTTTCCACAGAACACTTGAGTTGATGTGTTCCCTTTCCCCCATGAATCGTTTATGTCAAGATAAAAACTGACCAGATTAATAGACTGATGAACTTTATTTCGGCCAAATGAAGAAATACAAATGACCAATATGTTTGAAAACCATTCAACATTCTGAACCACCAGCAGATAAATCTTAAAACTGTTTTGAGATTCTAGATCCTCATAGTCAGAATGATGACCAGCAAGAAACAGAACTACAGGTGATAATGAGGATGGGGAATGAGTTCTCTGTATGCTGGTGGAAGTGTAAACTACTACAGTGTCTACAAAAACATCAGAAGGAACATTCTTCAAGAAACTAAAAATACAACTCACATATGATTCATTTATATCACTGCTGGATATATACCAAAAGAAGCTTAGATCTGCATACTACAAAAATATTTGCTGTATTTATTGCTGAACTATTCATGATATCTAAGAAATGAAGCAGTCTAGATGACCTTTGATAAATGAATGACTAAAGCAAACATAGGTGATATACATAGCACAATTTTATTCAGCTGAAAAAAACTGAACATTAGTAGGAAAATGGATGGAACTGGGACTGATTATGTTCAGTAAAGAGAGTCAGACTAAGACAAATGTTGCATGGTTTTGCTTAAGTGATGAATCTAGAGTTAAATCTCTCTGTGGAGATGTGGGTGCAGCTGTGGGTGGGTGTGGAAAGGATGACAATGAAAGAAGAAGAAATCTTAGTGACATTAAAGAAAGGAACAAGGCCAGGTAATGAAATATGTGTTTCCTGAAAACAAAAGGGGAGATGGGATCAGCAAGGGGTAGAAGAGAGAGGAAGGACTAGGGAGCGGGATACAAAGAAGAGTAAAGTCTAATGTCCACAGCCCATGGAGACCTGACAGTGAAACCCATCTATTTGCATTCCACTCAGAAAATTGATTGAAGAAAAAGTGAGTCAAGATGCAGCGTGCCATGGCACCTGCAGAGATAATACAGTGGTTAAATGCACTTGCTTCTCTTACAGAAGGCTAGAGTTCATTTTCCCACATCCATATTGGGCAGCTCACAACTACAAGAAACTCAAGCTCCAGGGAATTTCACAGACTATTCTGAATTATTTGGGTACCTGCACACACACATGCACACATGCATGCAAACACACATAGATACACACACACACACACACACACACACACACACACACCTTTTACAAAAGAAGATGTAGCATGCCTATTTTCTGAGTGCCATGCAGCCAGCTCCTTTAGCATCACCCCAACAGCAGTTCATCCTAACATACTTTTTAATGAACATTTTCATGGACCTCTAGAAGTTATTGTGTTCTCTGTGTGTGTCTCTTTCTGTCTCTCTGTCTCTGTCTGTCTTTCACACACACAAACATGCAGACATGCACACACACATTACATTTTCCCTCTTCTTCTCTCCCTTCCACCCTTCTCCATGTTTCTAGTTGAAGAAACCATAGACAACTCTACTGCATAGATATAAGACATACTGAACCTGCAGTGTACTTGCCTTCAGGGAATGCTCTGACCCCAAGACTCAGGGGAGATTACCATTTTCTCTTTAGTGACTGTCAAAGGCAGGACCAGTCAGGAGCACACAGGCTGCAGAAGCAGCAAAGAAACTGGGACAGGATCCTACATGTCTCAATCTGCATCCAGGAAGTGGGGCTGTTTGGCAGACCTCTGTGCACTGGTCATGTCAGGAGAGACATAGTCTCCCAGAAGTATTGACACAGGTTTACAGACTCATAGGAAGAACAAGCTCTAGCCAGAGACAGCAAGAACATCTAACACCAGAGGTCACAAGATGACCAAAAGCAAATGCAAGAAGCTTACCAACAAAAACCAAGAATATTGGCATCAACAGAACCCAGTACTCTCAACACAGTGAGTCCTAGATACCCCAACACACAGGAAAAGCAAGATTCAAATTTAAAATCGTATCTCATGAGGCTGGTAGAGGATTTTAAGGACATAAATAACTCCCTTAAAGAAATAAAGGAGAACACAGCTAAATAAGTAGAAGCCTTTAAAGAGGAAACACAAAAATGCCTTAAAGAATTACAGGAAAACACAACCAACAGCTAAAGGAATTGAACAAAGCCATCCAGGATCCAAAATGGAAGTAGAAACAATAAAGAAATCACAAAGGGAGACAACTCTGGAGATAGAAAACCTAGGAAAGAAATCAAGAGCCAGCCATAGATGCAAGCATCACCAACAGAATACAAGAGATAGAAGAGAGAATCTCAGGTGGAAAGGTTCCATAGAAAACATTGACACAATTATCAAAGAAAATGCAAAATGATCCTAACCTAAAACATCCAGGAAATCCAGGACACAATGAGAAGACCAAACCTAAGGATAATAGGTATAGATGAGAAGGAAGAATTCCAACTTAAAGGACCAGTAAATATCTTCAACAAAATTATAGAAGAAAACTTCCCTAACCTAAAGAAAGAAATGTCCATGAACATACAAGAAGCCTACAGAACTTCAAATATTTTGGACCAGAAAATAAATTTGCTCCTTTCACATAATAATCCAAACACCAAATGCACAAAGCAAAGACAGAATATTAAAAGCAGAAAGGGGAAAAGGTCAAGTAACATATAAAGGCAGACCTATCAGAATTACACCAAACTTCTCGCCAAAGTATGAAGGCTAGAAGACCTTGGGTAAATGTCATACAGACCCTAAGAGAACATGAATGCCATCCCAGGCTACTACACTCAGCAAAACTCTCAATTACCATAGATGGAGAAACCAAAGTATTCCATGACAAAACCAAATTCACACAATATCTTTATATGAATCCAGCCCTTTAAAATATAATAAAGGGAAACTCCAACACAAGGAGGGAAACTACACCCTAGAAAAAGCAAGAAAGTAGTCTTTCAACAAACCTAAAGGAAGATAGTCACATGAACAGAATCTTAACAACAAAAGTAACAGGAAGCAACAATTTATTTTCCTTAATATCAATGGACTCAGTTCCCCAATAAAAAGACATAGACGATCAGACTGTAACCTAAAAAGGAACCAACATTTTTCTGCATACAGGAAACCCATCTGAGTGACAAAGACACTACCTTAGAGTAAAAGGCTGGAAAACAATTTTCCAAGCAAATGATCCCAAGAAACAAATTGGAGTGTGGGACTATGAAAGGCAGCCTGTTTTGCTTGAATGAGGCTTGCTCCAGTGACCCAATAGAAAACTTTACAAGGGACAGAACTGTGAGTCATGTTCCTAGAGACAGGTGCCTGACACCACAGAGCCCCCAACTTCATAATTTTGTGTCACACAGACAATGTCCCAAGCTTCTGGCATTCTGGCTAGACTCCAACCCCACAGTTACCTGGCAACAGCAAGGTAGCCCAGCCCACTATAACAGCGGCTGCTTGGTCCCTCCTCTCCATCTTTAAGCTCTCACCTTTCTTACTCTCATCTCCAGCACTCCTTCTCTTTCTCCTGTACCCCCCTCTCTCCACCCGGGGCCATGTTAAAAGCTTGCAGCAGTCCTCCCGAGTCCATCTGCCAAGAGCACTGGAACTCTGGCAGGATGCAGGTTGTATCGCACTCCCTTTACTCCCCATGCCGACTGCCCTGCACTGGAGTAGGATTCTAATATCGAATAAAATTGACTTTCAACCTAAAGTTATCAAAAAAAAAAAAAAAAAGATAAAGAGGAACTCTTCATACTCATCAAAGGTATAATCTACAAAGATGAACTCTCAATTCTGAACATTTATGCTCCAAATGCAAGGGTATCCGCATTCATAAAAGAAACTTTACTAAAGCTCAAAGAACACTGCCGCAACCCCGAACTCTGACCGACAGAGACGGGGAAAGACGACACAAATGCCGAGGTAGGTTTCAGCAGCTTCCATCTTTATCTCGGGCTCATCCAGTTTTCTTTCCATCCATCCTTTGATCTTATCCCTCCCCCCTCCCCTGGATCCAATCAGCTCTGAACACATGCAGGCAGGGCTCACTGTGATAGGCCAGTGACTCATCAGGCGGGAAGTACAGGATCCTACAAGTGCACAGGCTCAGGTTCTTAGTAAGTAGGGATCACGGGGCTTGGCCACACCTGCTTCCCACACTTTTATTTTTTTTCTCCACTCTTCATGTTAAAAGTATTGGAGAGATCAAGATTTCAAGACCCATGCCTAAACATAATAAAAACAATTTACTGCAAACCAATAGCCAATAACTGGAAGCAATCCCACTGAAATCTGGGACAAGACAAGGATGCTCACGCTGCCCATATCTATTCAATATAGTACTCATAGTGTTAGCTAGAACAATAAGACAACAAAAAGAGATCAAAGGGATACAAATTGGTAAAGAAGAAATAAAGGTATCACTACTTGCAGATGATATGATAGTATACATAAGTGACCCCAAAAATTCTACCAGAGAACTTCACCAACTGACAAAAAAAAACCTTCAGCAAAGTGGTTGGATATCAAATTAAATCAAATAAAGCATTAGCCTTGCTTCATACAAATGATAAACAGGCTGATAAAGAAATTAGAGAAAAATTCCCTCCACAATAGCCACAAACAATATAAAATATCTTGGGATAACTCTAACCAAACAAGTGAAAGACCTGTATGACAATAACTTCAAGTATCTCAAGAAAGAAATCAAAGATCTCAGAAAATGAAGAGATCTCCCATGCTCATGGATTGTCAAAATTAACATAGTAAAAATGGTCATCCTCCCAAAAGCAATCTATAGGTTCAATGTAATCTCCATCAAAATCCAAACACAATTCTTCAAAGACATGGAAAGAATAATTCTCAAATTCATCTAGAAAGGAAAAAAATAAAAACAGAATAAGAAAACAATTCTCCTCCCTACCCACTCCCACTTCTTGACCCTGGCGTTCTCCTGTACTTGGGCATATAAAGTTTGCAAGACCCAGGGCCTCTCCTCACAATGATGACCTACTAGGCCATCTTCTGCTACATATGCAGCAAGACACACACGCTCTGGGGGTACTAGTTAGTTCATATTGTTGTTCCACCTATAGGGTTGCAGACCCCTTCAGCTCCTTGAGTACTTTCTCTAGCTCCTCCACTGGAGGCCCTGTGCTCCATCCTATAGATGACGGTGGGCATCCACTTCTGTATTTGCCAGGCACTGCCATACCTAAAATTTTCATAAATTTATTGTTTTTAATAGCTGAGTAGTACTCCACTGTGTAAATGTACCACATTTTCTGCAGAATTTATGAAAGTCTCAGGCAACTGGGTGGACCTGTAGGATGTCATCCTGTGTGAGGTAACCTAATCACAAAAGAACACACATGATATGCACTCACTGATAAGTGGATATTAGCCCAAAAGCTCAGAATACACAACATACAATCCGCAAAACACATGAAACTCAAGAAGGAAGGACAAAGTGTGGATACTTCTAACTTTCTTAGAAGGGGAAACAAAACACCCATGGAAGGAGTTACAGAGACAAAATATGGAGCAGAGATGAAGGAATGTCCATCCAAAGACTGCCCCATTGTGGGGGGGGGGGGAGGAGATCTATCCCATATACAACAAACAAACCCAGACACTATTACAAATGCCACCAAGAGCTTGCTGACAGGAGATTGATATACCTGTCTCCTAAGAGGTTCTGCCACTGCCTGACAAATATGGAGGTGGATATTCACAGCCACCCACTGAACTGAGCACAGCGTCCCCAATGAAGAAATTAGAGAAAGTACCCAAAGAGCTGAAGGGGTCTGAAGCACCATAGAAGGGTCAAAATTATTAACTAACCAGCACCCCCAGAGCTCCCTGGGACTAAACCACCAACTAAAAAAAAAAAAAATGCATGGTGGACTCATGGCTCCATGTGCATATGTCACAGAGGATGGCCTACCCAGTCATCAATAGGAAGAGAGTCCCATGATCCTATGAATGATCTATGCCCCAGTATAGAGGAATGCCTGGGCCAGGAAGTGGGAGTTGGTGGGTTGGTGAGCAGGGGAAAGTGGGGAGGGAATCATGGGTTTTCGGAGGGGAAACCAGGTAAGGGGATAACATTTGAAATGTAAATAAAGAAAATATCTAATTAAAAGAAGAAAAGAAATACCTACACACTTTACAAAATAGAGTTAAACAGAAAGAAACATAAAACTATCATGGAATACAGAACTGGCACTCTAATCATTACACAGATGAAGATTTAAACCTTGATTTTAACACAGGACTTGTATAAATATATAAAACAACCATTTGTAAGCCAGACAAAAGAGGGCTTCACTTGAGAAAAACAAGAAAGCACGAGATGTCTTAAATTATAATCAAATTCCATTCCTAAAGCTAAATAGCACTCTAGTGCTACCAACTTGGACTGTAGTTTTGGAGGACATCACCATTCTAAGTGATAGCTGCGTT
Source organism: Mus pahari (assembly GCF_900095145.1). Taxonomy (NCBI): domain Eukaryota; kingdom Metazoa; phylum Chordata; class Mammalia; order Rodentia; family Muridae; genus Mus; species Mus pahari. The sequence goes on along the minus strand of NC_034593.1, from coordinate 17,855,788 downwards.
TTTAAGTCACCTCAAACATAAGCTTCACTGAAGCAGAAATATCATAAAATTAACCTGGAAAAAAACCTGCCACAGTAAGAAACTTGGATTATACAAAGCAGAAACAAATCAAATACAAGTAATAATAATAATAATAATAATAATAATAATAATAATAATAATAATAATTTGCTGTGAATATTTGGTTTTGAATAGGAATAAACAGTTTAATTCGATAAAACAAAAATCTCAACAAAATATTAAAATGTGTAGTACAGATCCATTTTATTTCTTATTTTATGTCAAAAAATTTTAACAAGGCTGAAAAATGGTTCATCAGGCAAAGGTGTTTGTCACTAACAAGCCTAATAACCTGAGTCTCCTGAATGCACATGGTAGATGGAGAGAACTGACTTTCACAAGTTGTCTGCTGACCTCCACACATGCATACACACAAACACACACACATACACAATAAACAAATTAAATGTAAAACACAAAATATTTTGAAAATAATGGTAATTCTTTTCTAAGAAACACACATACCATTAATGTGACCATCAGTTTTTAGTTCCAAATAGTGACACGTGGAGGATTTATAGGCACAATAGAGCAAAGCTAAGCAAGTAAGAAGAACTATCTTGTCTAAGATAACTGTTAAGTGTCAGTGAGATGGCTCAGCAGGGAAAAGCACTGATGAATTATCAAAGCTAAGATTGGTTACAGAGACACCCATCACACAAAGCTTGAGAACTATTTCACAGGATGGACTTAGTAAAAGGCTGCTACATAGGCATCTGAACAGAAGACAGCTCATAGAAGAGAAGAGAATTTTTCCACAGATGGGGGAAAAAATGGAAGTATTCACAGAGCCTCCAAGTAGCATCCATAGATTGTGTAAGGAGCAACATTTACCTAAAATGCAATGTTCTGGTTGTTGCCAATTTAAATAAGTGACTAAACACAGCATTACCAACAGGGAGAAGGGCTCAACACAGGACAGCAAGCAGTTCACCTAGCACCTATGTGACATCCTTCTGACAGTGTTTGACCTTCTTGATCCACTAAAAGAACACCCCAATGCAAAATAAGAGATGCTTGGCATAAATATGTCATTATACACTTTAAGAGGAGTCATCACCATTAATTAATTAACATCAGAAGAAATTTATGATTTAGAAGATACCAAAGAGTCTATTTATAAATACCAAATACATGATTTTTGGATTCTAAAGTTGAAACCCTAATGATAATATGTCAATATGATACAATGCACTTGACTATTAAAGCCATTTAAGGTGTGATAGGGTGAATCTGAGAATGAAGACTATAATAGACAGTATTGCTAAGTTTATTTTGAATTTTTAGACACTGAGAATATTTCTTTTTAGGAGGATATATGCCATCCAGAAATATTTAGAAATCAAATATTATACTGACTAAAGACATTAGTCTAGCCATTCTGGAAAGAAGCTTCAAAAGTTCTTGGATGTATTGCTTCCATTAAAGTTGTCATTTTTATCTCATCAAATACCTGCAACTGTCCTGCTGGAAGATTATCAGTCCTAGAAAACAGAGCTACACAACCTTTCACTGAAAGACCAAATGTGTTAGCTTTGATTCCAGCATAAAATGTGGCAATGAACCATACAGGTGGAAATGCTATTAGCCCTTGAGGTCTCCATACTAGAAGAGAAGTGACTCAGATGAGATGATAGAATTCTGAAGTGTAAAATCTTCTTAATTTGGTCTGATGCCAGCTCTGAAATATTCTGGGTGTGTTTCATGGGGGAAATCATATGACCCTTCTGAGCACTCACTTTCAATATGTTATATATACAAGTTGTGGATGGTTCATTTTGATTGTCAAGTTGACAGGATATAGAATTCTGGGAGGATTCTTGGCATGTTTTTAAGATGTTTCCAGAAAAAATTAACAGAGTGGGTAAGACCTGCTCTAGGAGTAGGCAATACCTTCTGACCTGGGTATAAATACATCCTGGAGAAATGCTGACTTTAGGTTCTTCTTGAGTGTCTGTCTTTCCATCACCAACAACAACCTACCACTATTGCTGCTGCCAACACCATTATCTTCTGCTGATGTTAGATGCTAGCTTCCTTGGCTGCGTGTACTGAAACCAACAACTCTCCAGAAATATTCCAGGTCTTCAGAGTGACTACTGAGGCCTCCAGATTTGTGAGCTAAGCAGCTACCAAGTCCTCTTTCTCTGCATCTCCAGCATGCCAACAGCCATTTTTAGACTGTAGAGCCTCTACCATATAAGGCAACTTATTAATTGGTATGTGTGTCTCTTTCTCTCTCTCTCTCATGTGTGTGTGTGTGTGTGTGTGTCCACTATAATTCTTAATGTGTTATAAAAATAAAATAAATATGGTAATAATTTCTAATTAATTCATCAAAACATATTAATTAAAGAAAAATAAAGATTTTTGAGACCCAATACCCAAACACCCATATCTCCTATATTTATCTTTTTCTTTCTCTTCTTTATATTTCCTTTCACTCAAGGCATGATCCAATGGAGCACTTCACTGAAGAAGATTCCAGAAGAGGGAATGTGTTAAGAAAAAATAAGAGCATATAGTAAATTAAATTATTTGGACTTCACTTTGCTCCACAGATAGTAAGGGTCATTTCATGTTACATGTTTGTTACTTTCTTAAAAGTCACAAAGTTAATTGTCATAAAATGACTCTTAAACTGATGAAGCAAGTTTTCATACATTTTCAGGAAAGAATACACTGTTCCAAGTTGACTTCTAATTTTGTAGAAGGACATGAAATATTAAAAAGAAATGCCACTCTTTAAAAAAATCCTTCTAAATCTGAGAAGGATAAATGGATCAAAGCTATTTTAAAAAAAACTTTCAAAGTAGTTGAAAATATCAAAGTCACTAGCCTGAGATAAGAAAATTTAGAAGTATACATTCCTTCTGAGATGAGGTGAGTCAGGACTGTGGTGACAAGGAGAGCACTGAACCAGCTGTTGATCCTCAGGTCTTGCTGAGAGTTAGCCACTTACTCACTTGGCTTGAGTGACTGTACCAAGCCAGTTCTCAGAGTAAATTAGATGTATGTAAATTCTTTTTCAATTGTAACATTCCATGTCTATCATTATTTTAAATTGCTATTATAACCTAAATTTCATTTACAGTTCTGCCTTCTCTAAAACTAGAAAATTGTGAGTTGGTCCTACAATGGAATTATTTGCAATCTACTTGACTGAAATGGATTTTAACCTCAGAATGAAATGCTTTTATTGCCTAACCTCTGACATGGAGTGCAGTAAAATTTCCCATCAGACTACCAATGAACTGAGTACACACCTAGTCCATCCCCTGAAGACATATTTATCACTGAATACAAATTTCATCATTTAATTGAAAAATGCCATGAAATGAACAGTAAGGAAATGCATTCTGTTCCAGCTGTAGGAAACCTTTGCAGAGACTCCTGAAAGAGCTGCCCAGCTTCCAGGTATGATACCACTGCATTCTTATGAATCAATTTATCCCATCTACAACCAGTACATTTTTCTATGAATTTGTTTTAATCACCACAGTACCTTCCCCTGATTCGACCAAGAGACACCACATTTATCTCTCTCTCCCTTTTCTTCTTTCTGGGGAAACCTGACAGGGAAGCAAAACTGAAAGCTTGATTTCTCTATTAAGTTCTATTGCTTTCTCTTTAAAGAGGGATTGTTAATATCTGTTGCTTGCATTCAGCTAAATACATGTAAATTACATTTTAACCTTTAAATATTTAGCAAGTGTTCACTCAACTTTGATATCTAAAAACTATATACATTGAAAATTATTTACTTCTACTTTTTCCAGTAATTTTTGTTCATGGTCTAACAACAGAATGGACAAGGCCATTTGTTAGGTTCAATTTTACCAAAAGAATATCAAACCGTTCCTGCCTTTAGGGGTACAGCAGATGTGTCTTCTGTGTCATATATGTATCAACAGGTGGCAGAAAGGAGAGGGAATATATTCTACCTATGAACATCTGAATTATTAGTAGCCTAATATTCCCTGAAGACAAAATCAAAAAACAAAAAAACAAAAACCCTTAGACAACCACCAATCTGGTGCCAGAGGTTCTAGACAGAGGGGTAGCCTGAGATAAACACCAGTCCAGCATTTTGCAGACCCAGATGGCATCCCAGAATGGAGAACAATCCAGAGACTAAAATAACCCCATCTGGGACACCCCAAACACCACATCCAAAAAACTTACCAAAGGAATTAGCTTGAGAGCTCCAATCAATGACCACCAGGACTGTGCCATGGGCCTTACATAGGGAACTAGCTAGAGATGACCACGAATCAGATACTGCAAAGGCCCGAAGTTCTGGGGGGGGGGGAGAAGACCATGCCTGAGACATGAGGAGACCCCATTTTGGCACCATAATGCAGATATTGGGCGTAGCCCTCCTGAGACAAGCCAAGACACTCAGAAACCCCAGGTACCACTAAAGGGCTGTATAAGTGGTGGAGAAGTTGAAGAGAATCAGAGGAATTGGGGCACAAAGAAGAGAGGCAGAACTGGAAACTAGAGAGTAGTGAGGAAGTTTGATGTGAATAACCAGGGATCTCATCAGGGACCATGCTGGGGTTATGGCTGGTGTTGCTACTGGGTGCCATATCTGAGTCCATGGCTCTGCAACAACAGGGCTCTGTTACCACCAATGCCAGGCAGACATATCTGGTCTGAGCTGCTGCCCAGGGTCATATCAGTGACTGAGGAACGTACAGAACTTCTCATGCTCACATAGATACTGTAGGAGAGCTGGTATTGGACACTTGACAGTAAGATAGTTGACACCACACCTAGATTGCTGTTTGGGAGAGCAGGCACACACATTGCGTGAGTTGTGGGTAAGCTGGCCCCAAAAATAGCAGCATAGGGGACCTGGTCTTACTATTTTCTTCCCAAATGATGGAGTGGCCAAGAGAGTGATACCTACTTTCCTATCACCACCTGTAGCAGGTGGGATATCTGGCCTCAAGGTCATTAGAGCAGGAGAACTGGCCAAGTCCCTTACCTGGGCACCATAGTAGAGCTGGTCCTACATCTAGAGGTTGCCAAAAGAGTTTGGAAGAGCTGGCCCTTCTTCTTGTCTGGTGTGAGTTGTCTGCAAGGGAAAGAATTCCTTCTCCTCCCTTCGCCCTTGCCACCAGTGACATGTGGGAGAGTTAGTCCCAACCAGGGCATGAAGACAGGAGAGTAGTCCCTGCCCTTCACCTACTACAGCACCCAGGAAACTAGGCCATGAATCTTGCCTAACCATCACAGTATAGCTAATTCTGATGTTCAGGATGCAGGTGAGCCTGCCCTGAGTGTGTAAACATAGTAGAGCTGCCTTGTGGTTTGTCTACTGCATGTCATTGTGGGCAAGGGAAAGTTGCCATCCCAGGGCCTCACTCTGGGTCACCCACAGCTTATGAGAGAGTTGGCCCTGGGGTCATGAAACAGGAAAGCTAGCCCTGCTCCTTAGCTGGAGCAGCACTTGGGGGATCTGGCCCTGCACTTTGCCTGTTCAGCAGATAAAGCTGGTCCTGGTTTCAGGTTGCTATTGAGATGGCCTAAGGCGGTGAGAACAGGAGAGGAAGTGGGCTAGCCAGATCAGGTACCATTCAGGCACAGAACCAGTGCCACAGACTGGAATCAGTTGGTCCCTCAACATGCAGGAAAATCAGGGTTCCGGTACTCAGGTGGGCAAGGAGTCAGCAGCAAGTGACAAACAGACATGAACACAAGGGAGTGTTGATCTGAATGTAATTCTCAAAGTGAGCATCAGATTTATAATATGGAAGAAAAACAAGGAAGCTAGACGATAAGTCAGCCAAGGTACATAGAGATGCATAGTGGCTCTTTACATAAAACAGAGAAAATGCATTATATAAAAGGTAACTGGAGCCAGGCAGTGTTTACAACTGAGATAAGATCAGCCCTATCTAAAGTCAGCTGTTCACAGGAGCCAGGTGAAAGGGCTAATACGTCTCTAGTTCCTCCTTAAACCACAACTCACCTTCTTTCTGGACCATTGTAAATTCGTGTATATGGGAGTGACTCAGCTGTTATTCTAAGTTTACTTTGTTGAACTAGCCCTGAAATTTTTTAGCTCTTATGCCATAAAATACTGCAAAAAAGCATGCAAGTAACTCCACACTATCACAGGGACAAATCTAGTTATGGGACACAAGAGACTCTCCAGGAGACAAGTTTCCATGAAACTTTTGCCTCGGGACTGTGGCCAAGCTTTTTGACTTGCCATACAGATTTCATTGGAGTGGATGTGGCATTCTAGGGCTTTAAGTTAACCCACCCAACATCTAGCCCTATCTATGAACTACTGCAGGGCATGAATGGGCCAGTTCTGCAGATATAAAACTATAGGATCCTAAGACACAGAGTATGTGAGGAGTCCCAGTGAGGTCTCAGAAACAGAAAACAGAAGCCTTGTACCAGACCAATGAATCATTGGTATGAACATATAAAAGCAAAGACGTTTGGACATGGAGTAAAAAGGGCACAGAAACAGTGGATCAGCTGGGGCAGGAACCTTCCAATAGCCATCTGTACCCAGGAGCTAAGGCTGTTACACAGCCCACTGTACACAGGTCCCGCAAGGAGAGAGCTGTCTCCCATGAGTGCTGACACAAGTTTACAGGCTCACAAGAGGGACAAACTCCAGCCAGAGACAGCAAGACAAACTAACACAAGAGATAACAAGTAAAAAAACATTACCATGAGAAAACAAGGCTAATTGGGATCATCAGAACCCAGGTCTCCCATCAGAGCAAGTTCTGGATACTGCAACACACTGAATAAATAAGATGAGGATTTAAAAACATGTCTCCTGATGTGGATAGAGGATTTTAAGAAGGGCATAAATAATTCCCTTAAAGAAATACAGGAGAACACAGGTAAACAGGTAGAAAACCTAAAAAAGGAAACACAAAAATCCCTTAAAGAATTACAGGAAAACACAACAAAACAAACGAATACCATTGAACAAAACCATCTAAGATCTAAAAATGGAGATAGAAACAATTAAGAAATCACAAAGGAAGACAAGTCTGGAAATAAAAAAAAAAAAAAAAAAAAAAAAAAAACATAAGAAACAGATCAGGAGACATACATGCAAGCAAGCATCACCAACAGTATAGAAGAGAGAATCTAAGGTGCAGAAGATTCCATAGAAAACATTGACACAACTATCAAAGAAAATGCAAAATGCAAAAAGATCCTAAACCCCAAATACCTAGGAAATCAAGGACACAATGAGAAAACCAAACCTAAGGATAATAGATATACATGAGAAGGAAGATTTCCAACTTAAAGGGTCAGTAAACATCTTCAACCAAATTAGAGAAGAAAACTTCCCTAACCTAAAGAAAGAAATGCCCATGAACATACAAGAAGCCTACAGAACTCCAAATAGTTTGGACCAGACAAGAAATTCTCCAATCACATAATAATCAAAACACCAAATGTATGAAACAAATAAAGAATATTAAAAACAGAAAGGGCAAAAGGTCAAGTAACATATAATAGCAAACCTGTTAAAATTACACCAGACTTCTCCCAGAGATTATAAAAGCCAAAAGGTACTGGAAAGACATCATAAAGACCCTAAGAGAACACAAATGCCAGACCAGACTACTATACCCAGCAAAACTCTCAATTATCATACATGGAGAAACCAAAGTATTCCTTGACAAAACCAAATCATTCCATGAATCCACCCCTTCAAAAGACAAAAAAGGGAAAAACCCAACACAAGGAGAGAAACTACATCAGAGAAACATCAAGAAAGTAATCTTTCAACAAACCTGAAAGAAGACAGCTACATGAGCAGAAACCCAACTCTAACAACAAAAATAACAATAAGCAACAATTATTTTTCCTTAATATCTCTTACTGTCAATGGACTCAATTCCCCAATAAAAAGGCATAGACTAACAGACTGGTTACATGAACAGTACCCAACATTTTGCTGCATACAGGAAACCAACCTGAATAACAAAGACAGACACTACCTCACAGTAAAAGGCTTGAAAACAGTTTTCCAAGTACATGGACCAAAGAAACAAGCTGGAGTAGTCATTCTAATATCTCCAACACTGACCACATAATTGATCACAAAACAGACCTCAACAGATACAGGAAGACTGAAATAATCCCATGCATCCTGTCAGATCATCACAGACTAAAGCTGGTCTTCAATAACAACATAAACAATTTAAAGCCCACATACATGTGGAAGCTGAATAATATTGTACACAATGATAACTTCCTCAAGGAAGAAATAAAGAAAGAAATTAAAGACTTTTTAGAGTTTAATGAAAATGAAGCCACAACATATTCAAACTTACTGGACACATGAAAGCAGTCCTAAGAGAAAAACTCATAGCTCTGATGCCCCCAAATAGAAACTGGAGAGGGCATATACTAGCAGCCTGACAGCACACCTAAAAACTCTAAAACAAAAACAAAACAAATTGAACAAAGAGGAATAGAAGGCAGGAAATAATCGAAGTCGGGGCTGAAACCAAGTGGAAACAAAGAGAACTATACAAAGAGTCAACTAAACCAGGAGCTGGTTTATTGAGAAAAATCAACAAAATAGATAAACCCTTAGCCAGACAAACTTGATGGCACAGGGACAGTATCCTAACTAAGAAAATCAGAAATGGCAAGGGAGACATAATGACAGAATCAGAGAAAATTCTAAAAATCATCCAATCCTACTACAAAAGCCTATACTCAAAAAGGGGGGGGGGGGACCTGGATGAAGTGGATAATTTTCTAGACAAATACCAGGTACCAAAATTAAATCAGGACCAGATTAACAATCTAAACAGTCCCATATCCCCTAAAGAAATAGAAACACTCATTAATAGTCTCCAAACCAAAAACAGTCCAGGACCAGAAAGGTTTGGTGCAGCATTCTATCAGACCTACAAAGAAGACATAATACCAATACTCCTCAAACTATTCCACAAAATAGAAACAGAAGGTAATTCATCCTATGAAGCCATAATTAATTCATTCTATGAAGCCATAATTACTCTGATACCTAGACCACACAAAGACCTAACAAAGAAAGAGAACTTCAGACCAAATTCCCTTATGAATATTGCTGCAAAAGTACTCAATAAAATTTTTGCAAACTGAATCCAAGAACACCTCAAAACGATCATCCATAATTATCAAATAGGCTTCATTGCAGGGATGTGGGATGGTTCATTATACAGAAATCCATCAACATAATCCACTACATAAACAAACTAAAAAGAAAAGAAAAAAACATGATCATCTCATTAGATGATGACAAACCATTTGACAAAATCCAAAACCCATTCATGATAGAAGTATTGGAGAGATCAGGAATGCAAGGCGCATACCTAAACATAGTAAAAGCAATATAAAGCAAACCAGTAGCCAACATCAAAGTAAATGGAGGGAAACTTGAACTAATCCCATTAAAATCAGGAACTAGACAAGGCTGCCTACTCTCTGCCTATCTATACAATATAGTACTTTAAGTCCTAGCCAGAGAAATTAGACAACAAAAGGATATCAAAGGGATACAAATTAGAAAGGAAGACATTAAAATAACACTGTTTGCAGAGGATATTATGGTATAATTAAGTGACCCCAAAAATTCCGCCAGAGAACTGCTAAACCTGATAAACAACTTTAGCAACGTACCTGGATATAAAATTGTCTCAAACAAATGAGTTGCCTTTCTCTACTCAAAGGATGAACAGGCTGAGAAAGATATTAGAGAAACAATACCCTTCACAATAGTCACAAATAATACAAAATACCTTGATGTGACTCTAAGCAAGTGAAAGATTTGTATGATAAGAACTTCAAGTCTCTGAAGAAAGAATTTGAAGATCTCAGAAGATGGAAAGAACTCCCATATTCATGGAATGGCAGGATTAATATAGTAAAAATGGTTATCTTGTTCAAAGCAATCTACAGATTAAATGCAATTCCCATCAAAATTCCAACTCAATTCTTCACTGAGTTAGAAAGGGCAATTTGCAAATTCATCTGGAATAACAAAAAAATCTAGGGTTGCAAAAAATATTCTCTACAGTAAAATAACTTCTGGTTGAATCACCACCCCTGACATCAAGCTGAACTACAGAGCAATTGTGATTTTTAAAAAAAAAACTGCATGGTACTAGTACAGTAACAGACAGGTAATTGAATGAAACAGAATTGAAGACCCAGAAATGAATCCACACACCTATGGTCATTTGATGTTTGACAAAGGAGGTAAAACCTTCCAGTGGAAAAAAAGACACCATTTTCAACAAATGGTGCTGGTTCAACTGGTGGTTATCATGTAGAAGAATGAGAATTGATCCATTCTTATCTCCTTTTATAAAGCTCAAGCCCAAGTGCATCAATGACCTCCACATAAAACCAGATACACTGAAACTTATAGAGGAGGAAGTGGGGAAGAGCCTGGAGGAAATGGGCACAGGGGAATATATCCTGAACAGAACACCAAAGGCTTATGCTCTAAAATCAAGAATTGACAAATGGGACCTCATAAAATTGCAAAGCTTCTGTAAGGCAAAGGATACTGTCAATAAGACAAAAAAGCAGCCGGGAGGTGGTGGCACAAGCCTTTAATCCCAGCACTTGGGAGGCAGAGGCAGGCAAATTTCTGAGTTCGAGGCCAGCCTGTTCTACAAAGTGAGTTCCAAGATAGCCAGGGCTATACAGAGAAACCATGTCTCCAAAAAACTAAATAAATAAATAAATAGATAGATAGATATATAGATAGATAGATAGATAGATAGATAGATAGATAGATAGATAGATAGATAGATGATAGATAGATAAATTAAATTAAATAAAAGGCAACCAACAGATTGGGAAAAAGATCTTTATTAATCCTACATCTCAAAGAGGGCTAATATCCAATATATAAAAATAATTAATGAAGTGAGACTCCATAAAATCAAATAACCTTATTGAATAATGGGGTGCAGAGCTAAACAAAGAATTCTCAACTGAGGAATACAGAATGGCTAAGAAGCACCTAAAGAAATGTTCAACCTCCTTAGTCATCAGGGAAATGAAAATCAAAACAACCCTGAGATTCCACATCACACCATTCAGAATTGCTAAAATCAAAAACACAGATGATGTCAGATGCTGGCCTATGTGTGGAGAAAGAAGAACACTTCTCCATTGCTAATGGGATTACAAGCTGGTACAACCTCTCTGGAAATCAGTTTGGTGGTTCCTCAGCAAATTGGACATAATACTACAATAGAACCCAGAAATACCTCTCCTGGGCATATACCTAGAAGAAGCTCCAACATGTAATAAGGACAGATGCTCCACTGTGTTCATAGCAGCCTTATTTATGATAGCCAGAAGGTAGAAAGAACCCAGATATCCCTCAACAAATGAATGGATACATAAAATGTGGTGCATTATATACATGGAGAGAGAAAGATTTTTTATTTTTTGGTAAGTTTTGTTTTTTATAAATCCTACAAAAGGCAGCACCAATGAGAGCAGATTCTAATAATTCTTTTTGAGTGGCATTCCAGAAAAGTGTCACAAGGAAAGTAATATTTGAACATTATAGGAAACACCCAAACAAAGAAGGAAAAGAGTGGAACTGACAGAAGCAGACTTCATACAAGCAAAACACAGGGGCCATCAACTAAAGCAAGGACTCATGTCCAGCACAAACAGAACAATGGGTAGATGAAAGAAAAGTCAATTCATATGTTCAATTTCAAGGCCAGGTGTCTTGAATGACCATCTACACAAAATACACAAAGAACAAAGTTTGACACATGGGTGTCACTTGACCAAATTTCTATGCTTTCTGGAAGGCTAACTCTAAATACTATTGTTAATTGTCTGTGATAACTAAGTTGGAGATAAAGGTTCAATCATGTAGACTAGAAAGATCATTTTATTACAAACAGGCAAGGAAGAAAGTTTCTAGATACATCTAAGGGGAGTTTCCCCACAACATAGGATCAGAGGAATGTAAAAGAGAAAGTGGAGAAATTAAAAAGAAGGAAGAGAAGGAAATGTCAGGGGTTCCTCCTAGATATCTTGGGGATAGAGGCAGACCAAAATTTATGATAGAACAAGTGTTGAAGAATATTTCTCTTTTATTTGCTTTTTACATTTTCCATGTTTGTGTGATATGCATATATATGTGTATATTTTGCATATATGTGAGTATTCATGTCCAGGGTATACATGCATATCTTTGCACAGACATTTGTAGGTCTGAAGTTGACGTCAGGAAAATGTCACCCTTCCATCTTGGTCCCTGGCACAGAGTCTCCCCATTAACCCAGAGCTTTCCAATATAGCTAGCCTTACTAGACAGCTTGCGCTGAGAATCCACTGTCTCCACCTTCCAAGGCTGGAATCACAGGCTAACCTCCCTACCACTGGGCATTTACATGTATTCTCTAGTTCTGAGATACAGTCCACGTAGACAGCAAGGGTTTTGACCACTCTGCTGTAAGTCCATTCATTTCTTTAAAAAATACACTTGACTTCCAAGGGAGAGGTGAATGTTAGAAAGACAGGACACAGATCTAAGACCTGGTGGTTCCCAGGGAAAGAAGAGTAGAGAGATCATAAGGGCACAGCTGATGGTATAACGAAAGTTTAAGAAATGAAAGAAGAAAACAAAAATGGGATCCTTCACCTCCTTAATGAGATTTTGACTGGCTTGATCTTAGATATGTTTTAGTCTTAAAAGGATGAAGTCCTCCTGTTCCCCTAAGAGAGCCCCTGTCAGGCCTCAGTGAGAGAGGATGTACGTAGACCTGCACTGACTTGACGTGCCAAGGTACATTGGTACCCCAGGAGTCCTCCCCCTTATCAGAGAAGGCGAGGTGGTGAGAAGGAACTGGGATGAGAGGGGGCACTGCAATCAGGATGTAAAGTGAATAGGTTAAATAAATGAATGAAGAAAACAAGCAAGCAAGAAGAAAACAAGAAAGAAACAAGCAAGAAAGCAAGAAAGCAAGCAAGCAAGAAAGCAAGCAAGAAAGAAAGAAAGAAAAAAAGAAAGAAAGAAAGAGAAAGATATATGAGATCATAGGGAGCCTGTGGCAAGGAAGACCCTGGAGGAGCCTGAGCTCTTGAGACTAAAGAGGAGAATGTGAGAAGAGAGTGAACCAACAATAAAGATGTTCAACAGAGGCACTGCTAACTGTTCTGTTGTACCAGACAAGTTCCAGAAACATGCATCAAAAGAAGAAATCAAAGAGTTCTAGTCACATGTGGCTCCATCTACCACAAAACACATCCCCTCTATTTTGCTAGCTTCATAGAATATGACTAAGGATATAAGCAAACAATGGAGAGAAGCTGAGACACACTGCTCTAAGTAGGAAGCTGGACAGGAGTGCCTGAGGATACTGAGGAGGCTGTGATCTGGGAGGGAAAAGTCAGCTGGATAGAAGGAAATGTCTAGGAAAACAGGCATTTCTCATAAGGAATGTCAAGGATCAAGTCAGTAAGGCCTGACATTAAACCTGAGGGCAGCACACTAGGGAGAGACGGGGAGCTCAAGGATCACAGTAAGGAAAGGTTGTTAAGTGCTTTTATGTAAGGCAGTGCCAGTGCTAAGAAAGATTTTTGCAATGGTTCATTCAATTGATTTGTAGGTAAAGGAAGGAGAGTCTTCAAATATAAGAAGCACTTTCAAAGGTGACTTGATCACTGGGTAAAGGTCTAAGGTTAAATGTGCTAAGGCTTCAGTCTCACCCCATGAGAGGCAGTGTGAAGAATGAGCTTCAGCCTTACAATTTGTTCTCAGAAAAGGCTACTTGCTTAACAAAGAACAAGGCTTTAAGATGGAAATGGAAATGAATCATATGGAACTACAGTTTTTGGAAAGACTATTAAATGGCACCCTAGATTCTTTAGCAATAAAAAAGCAAACCCTTTGGCACCATAAACTAACATTGGAAAGAGCCCCTCATCATGTGGCACACCTCCCGCAACCTTCCTCTTTCTCATCCTCTACCATGGCCAGTGCTGCACTGCTCTCTCTTGGGTTCTGCCATCCAATCTCTTCAATCTCATTCTGTCAAGCCTGTGTTCCTACCCTTGATCTCTACCTGGGTTCAAATCAAAACACTTCTTTCAGGAAACATTTCTGAATCTTTGCCACTGAGTTAAGTCTATCCCCAAAATGTACCGATGTCTAGATGTGAATCAGTTGTTTCCAAACTGTGAGCATGCCTTATCTACCTTCCCAATAAGAAGATACCTACCTTTGGAATAAGTCTGGGAGTAATCTGTTTCTCTATCATTCAGAGAAGTGCTAAGAGGCTATTGTGAGTCCTCTGGATTTTGAAGAGTATCCATAGGTAAGAGTCGTGCCATGGAGGACTGCCAGAAGACCTCTTCTATGCTCAACAAGAAAATTTGGTAGAAAACCTTTCCATACCTTCTAAAATAAATTGATTTAGAAAAGAGAAAAACAGTTAGTCATATGACTGACATTGTTTGGAGATGCCTGGTAGAGTGAAGTAATTTTTAAGGAATAGTTATTGCTTTTAGAAGTTCAGTGAGGCTTGTTTGAGTTCAAAAAAGACTGAGGTGATGGTGAGTGACTGCCTCTTTCTAGTAGTCACACTAGAAACTTGGAAATAGTGCTTTCTCTCAGCTGTGGGATGGGAACCCAACTGTGGGATGAGAACACAGCCTTCTTTCACTTATCACAACATTGTTTTATTTTCAAGACATAATATAATCACATTAAGAACCAAGACTAACACTAATTATAGTGTAACTATTTTCATCAAACCCTTATACTTCCTTAAAGAAATTGGGGGCAATAGTAGAGTAAGGTTGTAAGGCAATTCACAGTAATAGACTGAAGAATGTAGCCAGAGTGACAGAAATTGCCAGTAACATTAAAAATTCAGTCCCTGGACTTGGGCATTTTTACTACATTTCCTAAACTCACTTCTCAGTGACTGAAATGCAAAGATCAACAGTTGGCACAAATGGTATAATTTTCACCCTGTTCAGGAAATTAACCAGCTCCAAGCTGATGAAGCCCATAATTTACCACACAGGGCAAATTGCTAAAGCACTTAGTTGGTGAGGTACGAATCTCCCTTCCCATGTGAACTTGAACTGACTCCTGACAGCAAAATCAATTGAAGGGACTGCCCTAGAGACAGCTTCTAAAAAGCAGTGTAATCAGGAGATAAGGGAATGGATGTAGAAAGCTGTCACAGCCCTCCACCAACCAGCCACTAACTTCCCACGGACTGAGCCTGCAGGTGTAAGCATTCCCCAAAGATCCCACTGAACCCAAAGCACTTAGAGGTTAAGAGACCTTTTCCCATAGTGATGAAATCTTGTCACCTGAAACTCTTAAGATCAAGAAAATTTACCACCCTGATGCCCAGGGGCAGCCACGGAGCTATAGAAAACAACCTTTGCCTTTCCAGGTGTTAAGAAAATGCTTTGAGCAACCTGCTCCATCTTACTTGATAGCTGACAAGATCGTAAGTGCCCATGACTTCTTAAAACGAAGTGTCTGCTTTGAACTCACAAGGGTTCCAGAAATCCAATATTTTAATCTTAAGAAATTTCCATTAAAATCAAATAACCATTTGTTGCAAAACTCATGCAAATACTTATAGCTTCCTTGTCACAGTGCTGCCTGCTCTATCTCGAGACATTGCCATCACTATCCACTTCACAGTTTGTATTGGATGCAGTAGAAAAGACAAATATCTGTCAGCGTGAATTATTGCTGTACAGATCAGCAGCAGCAGTTTAACCATGGCAGATATTCCACCCCCTTACTCGAAGTTTCCTTACCTGCATCTTACACTGTCTCTCCCTAAGGCTGCTACCAAGATTGATTGGGACAATATTAAAAGATACCCCATACCAATTATGGCACACAAAATATAAGCACCATTCTCCTGCATACCTTTATGTCTTTTTTTCTCTTTTTTTCCATTTTCCTTTGTACATGTGTGTATGTATTTAGCATAGATATGTGCATATTTTACATGTGTTTGGGAATATATGTTTAAATGCATGTGAAAATAGGAGAGTAGTTATTGAAAATCACCCTCCATCACTCTTTTACCTTACTGATTGAGCAGGGACTCACCATCAAATACAGATCTCACCTAAGTGGCTAGCTTTGCAAGTCAAGTTGCTCTGGGATCCAATCTCTCCACCTTTATAGGATGGAACTATATGTAAGCCACCACATCCACCAGGCATTTATGCGGGTGTTGGGGATCCAAATCCTAGTTCTCACGCTAACAGAGTAAACACTTCAACCACTGAGCCATCTTCAGTCCCGCCCTATATGCTTCTCAGGAATGTTTGGTCTACATGTTGAATAATAATCTCTTGATAGTGTTGTAGTAACATCAGAAAAATCATGCCTTTCTCAGAGTGGAATTCCCATCACCCCACCTCCATGTATGCTTAAACTGCTCACTAATCACAAACACTTTCCCAAATCCTTGTCATCTCACCCTGCATTTCTCTGCTTATGTCTGTTCCTACTGGTTTTACCCTGCCCACAAGCCAAAGGAGATTCAAAATTGATTCACTCATAAAAGAAGGGTTTTAAAGTATTTGTTAGATGTTATGATATCCTGAGTTAAATTTTGACTATACTATAAAATTATCATTTGTAAAGGTTGTGCACATTTATAGAAAGTGCAATTGATTACTAGATGTTCAAACTATGAGGAATTGAAATATTTACTGGCATTCTCTGAAATTGGATTAACCTGGGAACCAAATTTCTGCCAAGAAAATGGACAAATATTATGCCAGAACACAAACCTCAAAAGGTGTAGATGATCTCAGGACATATTCAATAAGAGGGTCTTGAGTTTGAAAGAGGAAGGACAATTTCAGGAAGACTTGAAGGCAGTCAAAACACCTGGATGCAAATCAGAAAAAAAAAAATCCAGGGAGGCAAGATGCTAAGCGAACTTCCTATTAAGTTGTAGCAGTGCTTCGGGGCTAAAGCATAATTATCCTTGGATTGAATTACTGGAAAATTGGTCTCTTTGAAGTCAGGGAAGCTGAAAACCACTTTACAGAATGCAAAAAAATTAGACACTGAAAAAAAAAGTTTAAATGTTACCTAGTCATCCAAACTCAAGTGCCTGCACTCACTTCTCAAGAAATTCGCAGGAAATGATGCCTCAGATCAGAAACACCCACTGAGTACCTAAAAAATAAATTACATGGGCTCCCATTCATGTGACTCTGGAAATCAGAAAATTCTCCTGTATGTAACTAGAGGTGATAGACACAGCTGAAATTTAAGGCGGCCATTAATATATAAATATCATGTGTTTCCCCTCAGTTGTGTTTCCTAGATTCTATGTCAATAGATAAAATCACTTATGTATAGACAACATGAGAGTGTGGTTGGGATAAAGGAATAAATGAGATTAACAAGAGGGAAGGGCAAGCGAAGAGGTAAGAACCTATAGTATGTACTTATATGAAATCATTAACGACTTTTTAGGTTTTTACATTTTTCTTAGTGGGTGACACAGATGCCATGATGCATGAATGGGGGTCTGAAGAAACCTTACAGGAGTCTGCTCTCTCCTTCTACTATGTGGGTCCCATGGATTGAACTCAGGTCATCATGCTTACCAGCAAGCACCTTTTCCACTGAGCCCTATCACCAGCCCCTTTATGGGTAGTTTTATAAACACAATAAATGTATGCTCTAAATTCAAGAAAAATATTAAATTCAGTCATACCTTCAGCCAATCTTTTATTGCTGAAAGTGCTAATACTGGTTGAAATGCTATTTGTCAAGGCTTAACAGATGGTCTAGTTATATATTTCCATGGACAATTTCAGAAAAGGGTTACCACAGCACCTAAGCTTTCCCATTTTTGAGAATGTGTTGGTTAATCTTAATCATTAACTTGGCAAGAACCATCCAGAAGGAACACCTCAGGGTGTGGGTAAGAATACTTCTAGAGAGGGTTAACTGATGAGGACCATCCTGTGGGCTTGCTTCTAGAGTGAGTGAAGTAGAATATGAGCTGAGCACCAGCATCCACTTCTCTCTATTTCCTGACTGTAAATGCAGTGTGACCAGCTCCCAACACCCTACAGCCATGCCTTGACCCTGCATCACTTGAACTAAAGTCAAAAATAAACCCTGCCTTCCTGGGTCAATCTGATTGTGTCTCTATTTTCTCTAAGCAATGATAAAAGAGCTAGTAAAGACTCTTTCCAATTCTTTCACAGATTCTTTACATGGTATAGCTTCTCCCTTTCTCATTCCTTGGCATTTGGGTGCACGTAGACTCTTTGAAGTGATCCACTGATGAAGAGAAAGAAGGGACCCTGAGCATTGCCTTTCTGAACACATTCATACAACACTGAGTTGCAGCCCCTTTGCTATGAAACCCATGCAATACTTGTGGTCTGTTGTGAACTCACCTGAGTAGAGTAACTTTTCTCTGAGAAGAGAGCTTTTGGATAAACAATAAAGGATGGGTCCATCCATGGAAAGGAATTAGTTGGTAAAATCACTGGTCATACAAGCCTACTGACACAAGTTCAATACCTAAAATACATAGTGATTAAATGTAGAAATTGGGGCTTGAAAAAATGGCTCAGTCAGTAAAATCCTTGCTTGAAAGTATGAGCACTTGGAATCCTAGTGCTAAGATTCCAGAGACACATAGATCCCTGAGGTTTGATAGCCAGCCCAGCCTAGCCTTTTGCAAACTTCATTTCAATGAGAGACTTTGTCAACAAACCTAAAGTGGACAACACCCAAGGAATGATTTTCAAGATTGTCCTCTGGCCTACATAGCACAAGCACTCACATAAACTTCTTTCCAATTCTATACTTCTAAAATTGTTTCAATAATTTCTTTATAGCCAACCTCTGTCCCCACACCATGTCCACATATTAGGAAAGCATGTCAAACCCATTGATTTGGCTCATACACATAGTATCATCTTTGCTATCTCCATGATAAATAAGCAAATTCCTACTAAGGAAAGGTTCTGGTCTTAGTGTGACTCAGTGTAGATCTTGTTGTGACCCATTATCATTTCCATTTTGAATAAAACATGAAGCTTTACTTAATAAGCCAATTATGTTAGTACTGTGGTCATGCATAACAGTGTTCTTTTCATTTTTAAATGAATACTGAAACAAAGTTGAAATTATGTATTATTCCATATATTAAAATTACCAACAAAAAGTTTGGGAACGTAGCCATAGCTAAATTAAATATAGATAAGTATCAAAAGAAATGAATATTATATTTAAAGAAACCATTTTTCTACAAAATTTTAGAATAATAATCTAACATCTGTATCACAAATGCTTATTCAGTCTCTAAAGAATCTCTGCAACAGCCAGGCAGGGGTGGCACACACCCACTCCCATTTCTTGGTCCTAATGTTCCCCTGTACTGGGACATACAAATTTTGCAAGACCAAAGGGCCTCTCATCCCAATGATGACGGACTAGGCCATCTTCTGCTATATATGCAGCTAGAGACACAAGCTCTGGGGGTACTGGTTAGTTCATATTGTTGTTCCACCTTTAGGGTTGCAGACCCCTTCAGCTCCTTGGGTACTTTCTCTAGCTCCTCCATTGGAAGCCCTGTGTTCCATCCAATAGATGACTATGAGCATCCACTTCTGTATTTGCTGGGCACTGGCATAGCCTCACAAGAGATAGCTATATCAGGGTCCATTCAGCAAAATCTTGCTGCATATGCAATAGTGTCTGCATTTGGTGGCTGATTATGTGATGGATCTCTGGGTAGGGCAGTCTCTGGAGATGGTCCATCCTTTCATCTTAACTCCAAACTTTGTGTCTGTAACTCTTTCATGGGTATTTTGTTCCCCACTCTAAGAAGGAATGAAGTATCCGCACTGTGGTCTTCCTTCTTCTTTGTTTTCTTGTGTTTTGCAAATTGTATCTTGGAATATTCTAAGTTTCTGGGCTAATATACACTTATCAGTGAGTGCGTATCATGTGAGTTCTTTTGTGATTGGGTTGCCTCCCTCAGGATGATATCCTACAGATGCATCCATTTGCCTACGAATTTCATGAATTCCTTATTTTTAATTGCTGAGTATTACTCCATTGTGTAAATGTACCACATTTTTTTGTATCCATTCCTCTGTTGAGGGACATCTGGGTTCTTTCCAGCTTCTGGCTATAATAAATAAGGCTGCTATGAACATAGTAGAGCATGTGTCCTTATGACAAGTTGGAACATCTTCTGGGTATAGGCCCAGGAGAGGAATTGCTAGATCTTCCGGTAGTATTATACACAATTTTCTGAGGAACCACCAGACTGAGTTCCAGAGTGGTTGTACCAGCTTGAAATCCCGTCAACAATTGAGGAGTATCACTCTTTCTCCACATCCTTGCCAGCATCTGCTGTCACCTGAATTTTTGATCTTAGCCATTCTGACTGGTATGAGGTAGAATCTCAGGGTTCTTTTGAATTGCATTTCTCTGATGATTAAGGATGTTGAACATTTTTTTAGGTACTACTCAGCCATTCAGTATTCTTAGGTTGAGAATTCTTTGTTTAGCTCTGTACCCCATTTTTGAAAGGGTTATTTGATTTTCTGGAGTCTATCTTCTTGAGTTCTTTATATATATTGGATATTATTTCCCTATCTGATTTAGGATAGGTAAAGATCCTTTCCCAATCTGTTGGTGGCCTTTTTGTCTTCTTGACAGTGTATTTTGCCTTACAGAAGCTTTGCAATTTTTGAGGTGCAGTTTGTCAATTCTTGATCTTACAGCACAAGCCATTGCTGTTTTGTTCAGGAAAGTTTCCCCTGTGCCCATATCTTCAAGGCTTTCCCCACTTTCTCTACTATTAATTTCAGTGTCTCTGGCTTTATGTGGAGTTCCTTGATCCACTTAGACTTGACCTTAGTACAAAGAGATAAAAATGGATTAGTTCGTTCTACATGATAACCACCAGTTGAGCCAGCACCATTTGTTGAAAATGCTGTCTTTTTTCCACTGGATGGTTTTAGCTCCCTTGTCAAAGATCAAGTGACCATAGGTGTGTGGGTTCATTTCTAGGTCTTCAATTCTATTCCTTTGATCTACCTGTGTATCCCTGTACCAGTACCATGCAGTTTTTATCACAATTGCTCTGTAGTACAGCTTAGGTCAGGCATGGTTATTCCACCACAGATTCTTTTATCACTGAGAAGAGTTTTTGCTATCCTAGGTTTTTTGTTATTCCCGATGAATTTGTAAATTGCCCTTTCTAATTCATTGATGAATTGAGTTGGAATTTTGATGGGGATTGCATTGACTCTGTAGATTGCTTTTGGCAAGATAGCCATTTTAACTATATTGATCCTGCCAATCCAGGAGTATGGGAGATCTTTCCACCTTCTGAGCCCTTCTTCAAATTCTTTCTTCAGAGATTTGAAATTCTTATCATAGAGATCTTTCATCTTCTTAGTTAGAGTCATGCCAAGGTATTTTATATTATTTGTAACTATTGTGAAGGGTGNTGTTTCCCGAATTTCTTTCTCAGACCATTGATCCTTTGTGTAGAGAAAGCCATTATTTGTTTGAGTGAATTTTATATCCAGCTACTGCACTGAAGCTGTTTATCAGGTTTAGGAGTTCTCTGGTGGAATTTTTAGGGTCACTTATGTATACTATCATATCATCTGCAAATAATGATATTTTGACCTTTTCCTTTCCAATTTGGCTCCCCTTGATCTCCTTCTCTTGTCTAATTCCTCTGGCTAGGACTTCAAATACTATATTGAATAGAAAGGGATAAAGTGGACAACCTAGTCTAATCCCTGATTTTAGTGGGATTGCTTCCAGCTTCTCTCCATTTAGTTTGATGTTGGCTACTGGTTTGCCGTATGTTGCTTTTATTATGTTTAGGTTTGGGCCTTGAATTCCTGATCTTTCCAAGACTTTTATCATGAAGGAGTGTTAACTTTTGTCAAAAGCTTTCTCAGCTTCTAACGAGATGATCATGTGGTTTTTGTCTTTGAGTTCGTTTATATAGTGGATTAAGTTGATGGATTTCCATATATTAAACCATCCCTGCACCCCTGGAATGAAGCCTACTTGATCATGATGGATGATTGTTTTGACGTGTTCTTGGATTCGGTTAGCAAGAATTTTAATGAGTGTTTTTGCATCAATATTCATAAGGGAAATTGGTCTGAAGTTCTCTATCTTTGTTGAGTCTTTATGTTGTTTAGGTATCANAGTAATTGTGGCTTCATAGAATGAATTGGGTAGAGTACCTTCNGTTTCTATTTTGTGGAATAGTTTAAGAAGAGCTGGAATTAGGTCTTCTTTGTAGGTCTGATAGAATTCTGCACTAAACCCACCTGGCCTTNGGCTTTTTTTGGTTGGGAGACTATTAATGACTGCTTCTATTTCTTTAGGTGATATGGGACTATTTAGGTCACTAATCTGGTCCTGTTTAACTTTAGTAACTGGTATCTGTCTAGAAAATTGTCCATTTCATCCAGGTTTTCCAGTTTTGTTGACTATAGCCTTTTGTAGTCGGATCTGATGGTGTTTTGGATTTCCTCAGGTTCTGTTGTTATGTCTCCCTTTTCATTTCTGATTTTGTTAGTTAGGATACTGTCCCTGTGCCCTCTAGTGAGTCTGGCTAAGGGTTTATCTATCTTGTTGATTTTCTCAATGAACCAGCTCCTAGTTTGGTTGATTCTTTGAATAGTTCTTTTTGTTTCCACTTGGTTGATTTCAGCCCTGAGTTGATTATTTCCTGCCCTCTACTCCTCTTGGGTGAATTTGCTTCCTTTTGTTCTCTAGCTTTTAGGTGTGCTGTCAAGCTGCTAATGTATGCTCTCTCTAGTTTCTTTTTGGAGGCACTCAGAACTATGAGTTTTCCTCTTAGGAATGCTTTCATTGTGTCCCATAAGTTTGGGTATGTTGTGGCTTCATTTTCATTAAACTCTAAAACGTATTTCTTTCATTATTTCTTCACTGACCAAGGTATCATTGAATGTTGTTCAGCTTCCACGTGAATGTTGGCTTTCTACTATTTATGCTGTTATTGAAGATCAGCCTTAGTCTGTGGTGGTCTGATAGGATGCATGGGATAATTTCAATATTTTTGTGTCTTTTGATACCTGTTTTGTGACCATATGGTCAATTTTGGAGAAGGTCCCATGAGGTGCTAAGAATAAGGTATATCTTTTTGTTTTAGGATTAAATGTTCTGTAGATATCTATTAAATCCTTTGTTTCATAACTTCTCTTAGTTTCAATGTGTCTTTGTTTAGTTTCTGTTTCCACGATCTGTCCATTGATGAGAGTGGGGTGTTGAAATCTCCCACCATTATTGTGTGAGGTGCAATATGTGATTTGAGCTTTACTATAGTTTCTTTAATGAATGTGGCTGCCCTTGCATTTGGAGCATAGATATTCAGAATTGAGAGTTCATCCTGGTAGATTTTACCTTTGATGTCTATGAACTACCCCTCTTTGTCTTTTCTGATAACTTTGGGTGGGAAGTCGAGTTTATTCAATATTAGATTGGCTACTCCAGCTTGTTTCTTCGCACCATTTGCTTGGAAAATTGTTTTCCAGCCTTTCACTCTGAGGTAGTGTCTGTTTTTTTTCCTGAGGTTGGTTTCCTGTAAGCAGCAAAAAAATTGAGTCCTGTTTATGTAGCCAGTCTGTTAGTCTACGTCTTTTTATTGGGGAATTGAGTCCATTGATTAAAAATATGGAATGCTTCATGAATTTGCATGTCATCCTTGAGCAGGTGCCATGCTCATCTTCTCTGTATGGTTCCAATTTTAGTATATGTGCTGAAGAAGCAAGCAGGGCACACACCTTTATTCCCAGCGCTTGGGAGGCAGAGGCCGGTGGATTTCTGAGTTCCAGACCTGTCTGGTCTACAGATTGAGTTCCAGGACAGCCAGGGCTACACAGAAATAACCTGACTCAAAAAAAACAAACAAACAAACAAACAAAGAAACAAAAAGATCCTCTGCAATAACAAACAGCAATTCAATTCATTTGTTTAAAATTTCTGAGTGATGTAAAATCCTTCATAGGATTTGGACTCTGAACTGCTGATGTTCTCACATCCTTAATGGCATCCAGTTTCTAACATCCTCAACTCTTTAGAAGAAAGCACAAGTATGATTTAAAAAAAATAACTCACAGAGATCTGATAAGTAATTTACAATACTGAATCTTCTCAGGAGTTGTTATTCTGTCTCCACTCTTCTCTG
Organism: Mus pahari; assembly: GCF_900095145.1. NCBI lineage: Eukaryota > Metazoa > Chordata > Mammalia > Rodentia > Muridae > Mus > Mus pahari. The sequence goes on along the minus strand of NC_034593.1, from coordinate 17,831,474 downwards.
ATATAATGGAGAACTTCTGCTAATTGTCAGTGGTACCCTCACTCTGTCCATGACTGCACTATCACATGTACCCTTTCTGTTCATCTGTACTATCTCTGTTACACATGGTAAACCCCTCAAGACATGTATTATCTGATGATGCCTCTGATACAGTTTTCATTTTGTCTTACAAGTACTACAAGCTTTGTTGGCATGTTCTCTTTATGGTGGTATGTCATTAGGGTTTGGAGAGATGGCTCAGTAGATAAAGAGCCTGCTCTATAAATGTAATCACATGAAATGGGATCCCCAGCACCTATGAAAGCTGGATACAGTAGTACCTGTCTCTAAGTCTGTCTCCAGGGCTGACTTTACTCTATAATTCTATACCTATAGCTTTTCTCTGTCATTCCGTTGAGGAGAATATGCCAGTCCTTGAATCCCCAACACCTTCAGGTCACAACTGTGGCTAAGGCTTCAGCCTTCAGAGCTTCATGCAGGCCTCTCCTTGGTGGGCCTCAGCAGCTCTCTGGAACCATAGTATCTTACATGCCTACAAAACCATTACAATGTCCCGCTGCCAGCTCAGCATGACTGACTACAGAGGCATTCCCCTTTGTGTCCTGAACCTGAGGAAACACTTTCCTAGGTATTTCATTTTGAGCAGAGAACCTCTTCAGGTGCATTCTTAGTTTACACTCTAAAGTGAACTGGCATTTTCACAAAAAATATGGCTCCAAGTGTGGTGGCTAGTTTCCAGGGTTCCTGTCATATTACATGAGTGCAGAATAAAATGTTCCTCTTTGATATTGTTCACAATACCAAACACAATCACAGAGGTTTTGATTGCACTCTCCTTTTCTGAAACTTTACATCATAATTTCCCTCACCCAGCTCCACCTGTTTCATCTGCCTACACTGCTCTTGGCTCTTCCAGAGGACCCGGAAGGGAATAGCAAGCAGTAACCTGACCCAGCTGAGTGCTATCCTTCTTGAAACTTTCTTTACAGGTTAGCTGATTGCTTTTAACTTAGCTCAAGTTCCCAAGATGGCAGAATGTAGACAGATTATTGTCTAAAACTGCATGGGAATGATGCCCATCCCAGAACCTTAGAGAGTCCTATTTCCTTCTGAAACTCCATGAGCCCAGCCTCATTGTCTCACTTTCTCTCTTCTTCTAAATCTCCACCATGATTGTCCAGTGAGCTATTCGTGCACTCTTCACGAGAGTTTTAATCCAAACTTCCAAACTCTCCCACATGTCACAAACCAATTCCAAAGGCCTATGAACAGCATGCTTACATCACAGCAATGGACCAACATCTCTGTAAAATATTTTATATTATTTTCACATCTCATCTCTAGGACAAAAATACCTGACAAAATTAACACAGAGAAGGAAAGTTTTATTTTTGGCTCGCAGTGTGAGGGTGGAGTCCATCACGGTGGGGAAACCAAGGCAGCGGGAGTGTGAGGCAACATTGTGTCTGCAGCCCAGAAACAGGGAGAGTGGAACACTGCAATTTAGATTGCTTTTTCCCTTTTTTCTCATCCTGAGTCCTTGCCCCATGGGGTGATGATGCCTAATTTTACAGCGGTTCTTCTCAAGCATGTTAATCTAACCTAGAAACTCTCTCAGAGATACACCCTAGAAGCTAGTCTCCTTTAAGATTATAGGTACTCTCAAGATGACAATCAGTAGTAAACATCACACATAAGATTTCTCTCATCTTTCTTGAAGCGTGAAGGATATTTTAGTCATTTTCCTGTTTTCCTTTGCCACAACCTACACTGGTCTGGACTCTTTGATGTGCAATTGCTTCTGCAACCACTTATAAGGAAGTATTATCCTTTTAGAGACACTGTTACCATTTCCAATTGTGTGTCACACCTCAGTTTTAACAGTAATTATAACATCATATAATCATTTACCACATACTCAAATCTTGCTGTGGCTTATTCATTTTCCATGTTCTAAAACCATTGATGACCATAAGTTTGACTTTAGGCAACACTGCTGATTTCCCCTATTAAACCCATGAGCATTTCCTACACTATTAGTGACTGCATTTTTCAAAGTCATTACCTATATTAGCTTTTGTGGTTGTCTTCTACTTCATATTCAATTCACACCTCATTTACATAATCTGGAAATGTGTCCCCACTCTTGCCAAATTCTGGAATCTGAAGTAATGACTCAGTATGGTATTTTGGCATTCAAGAGTCACAGAACTTACAGATAGTCCCTATATAATAAAGAAATTTATTGATGACTTACAGTCTGCAGTCCAATTCCCAACAATGGTTCAGTAGTAGCTGTGGATGGAAGTCCAAGGATCTAGCAGTTGCTTAATCCCACACAGCAAGCAGGCGAAAGAGTGAGAGCCAGACTCCCTTCTTCCAATGTCCTTATATGGTCTCCAGCAGAAGGTATAGCCCAGATTAAAGGTGTGTGCCACCAAACCTTTAATCCCAGATGACCTTGAACTTGGAGATCTCCCTGTCTTTTTTTTTAAATGTTTTTATTTGATATTTTCTTTATTTGCATTTCATATGCTATCCCGAAAGTTCCCTATACCCCCCTGCCCCTGCTCCCCTACCCACCCACTGCCACTACTTGGCCCAGGCATTCCACTCTATGGGCCATATAAAGTGTGAAAGACCAAGGGGCTTCTTTTCCCAGTTATAGCCGATTAGGCCATCTTCTGCTACATATGCAGCTAGAGACACAAGCTCAGGGGGTACTGGTTAGTTCATATTGTTGGTCCACCTACAGGGTTGCAGCCCCCTTCAGCTCCTTGGGTACTTTCTCTAGCTCCTCCATTGGGGACCCTGTGTTCCATCCAATAGCAGGCTGTGG
>NC_034593.1:17826219-17828624 GCF_900095145.1 Mus pahari | reverse complement strand
AAAAAAAAAAAGCACTCTCTCAACATGATCAAGTAGGCTTCATCCCAGAAATGCAGGGATGGCTCAATATATGTAATCCATCAAGCTAATAGACTCTATAAACATACTCAAAGAAAAAAAAAACATGATCATCTAATTAGATGTTTGAAAAGCGTTTGACAAAATAAGACAACTTCTTGTTAAAAAGTTTTGGAGACATCAGGAATTTGAGGTCTAAACCTAAACATAATGTAAGAATTATAGATCAAAACAATTGCCAACATCAAACTATATTCAGAGAAATTTGAAGCAATCCAACTGAAATCAGGGACAAGACAGCACTGCCTACTCTTGCCCTATCTGTTCAATATGGTACTCAAAGTTCTAGGAGGAGCAATTTGGCAACAAAAGGAGATCAAAGGGATATAAATTAGAAAGGAAGAATTCAGAATATCACTATTTGCTGATGATATAATAGTGGGGTTCATTTGTAACCCCACCTCATATTCCACCAGATAACTCCTACAGCTGACAAACAACTTCATGAAAATGGCTGTATATAAAGTTAACTCAAACAATCAGTAACCTTTCACAAATCAAAGGATCAACAGGTTGAATAAGAGATTAGGGGAATGACACCCTTCACAATAGTCGCAAGTAATATAAAATATCTTGGTGTGACTCTAACTAAGCAAATCTAAGATTTATATGGCAAGAACTTCAAGTATGTGAAGAGAGAAATTAAAGAAGACCTGAGAAGATTGAAAGATCTCCCATGCTCATAGACCAGGAGGATTAACTTAGTGAAAATGGCAATTTTACCAAAGCAATGTACATATTCAATTCAATCCCAATCAAAATTCCAACTCAATTCTTCACAGAGATAGAAATAGCAATTCTCAAATTCATCTATATTAACAAAAACAAACAAACAAACACCCCAGTAATTGAAAAATCATTCTCAACAATAAAAGAACTTCTGGGGAATCACCATCCCTGACCTCAAACAGTACTACTGAGTAAACTGCATGGTCTTGGAACAGAGACAGGCAGGTAGATCAAGGGAACAGAATTTAAGACCCTGAAATAAACCCACACACCTATGGTCACTTTATGTTTGACAAAGAAGCCAAAACCATCCAGAAAAAAAAAAAAAAAAACTTTTTTTTTTCAACAAATGGTGCTGTTTCTACTGGCAGTCAGCATGTAGAATAATGATAATTGATTCATTCTTATCTCTTTGTAGAAAGCCTAAGTCCAAGTGGATTGAGGGCCTCCACATAAGATCAAATATGTTGCATCTAAAAGAAGAGAAAGTGGGTAATAACATAGAACAGATTGGCATAATGGAAATTTTTCAGAACAGAACACCAATGGCTCATTTTCTAAAATCTACAATCTACAAATGGGACCTCATAAAACTGAAATTTTTCTGTAAGGCAAAGAATACCGTCAATAGGACTAAAAGGCAATCCACAGATTGCAAAAATATCTATTCCAACCCTTCGTCAGATAGAAAGCTAATATCCAAAATATACAAAAAAAAACTCAAGAAATTGGACTCCAGAGAACCATTTAATTAAAATAAAGATTATTACAGGGATTGAAATGGAGAGGAACCTGAGGAAAAGAAGGTGCAGAGACAGGCCCAAAGAGGGATCTAGCTCAAGGAGCGGTCTCAAGGCCTGACACTATTGCTGAGGCTATGGAGCACTCACAAAAAGGGACTACCATGACCGCACTCCGGAAGACCCAACAAGCAGAGAAAGGAATCAGATACAGATATTGAGACCCAACCAAAGGACAGAAGCTGCCGACCCCTGTGGTTGAATTCGGGAAAATCTGGAAGAAACTGAGGAGAAGGTTGACCCTGTAAGAGGACCAGCGGTCTCATTTAACCTGGAACCTTGAGATCTCTCAGGCTCTGGACCAGCAAGCATAGAGACTACACCAGCTGATATGAGGCCCTTACACACATACTGTAGAGGACTGTCGGCTCTGTGTGCATTTAGAGATGCTGTACCTAATCCTCAAGAGACTGAAGGCCCCAGGGAGTTTAGAGGTCAGGTGGGTTGGGGGGTGGGGGCATACACACTGAGACAGGTGCATGGGGAGGAGGTATGAGATGTGGAGCAGTCGGGGGTGATTAAGATGAGGTGGAAAAATAAAATATGGAGTGTAAAAAATAAATTAATAAAAAAAAATTTTAGAAAAGACTTCTACCTCTTTAGAAGTGTTCTCCAGTTTTTCTTTAAGGACCTGTACCTCTTTAGTGGCGTTCTCCTGCATTTCTTTATGTCTCTGGTTGAAGCTTGTTCCTCCTGTGATTCTGTTAGCCTCTGTCAGCAGTCCTGGGAATCCAGCTCTCTCCTGAGTCTCAGTGGTCAGATTACTCTCTGCAGGCAAGCTCTCCTCTAGCAGGGAAG
>NC_034593.1:17821258-17825909 GCF_900095145.1 Mus pahari | reverse complement strand
ACAGTATGACTCTCTCACCTGCCCTGGCAGACAGAGCCCTCACAGGTGGCCACTTTTCCTCTGGGAGGAAGGTGCCCAAATTTCTGGAGCCCGAAACAGGGTCTGTCCCAGAAGCTAGGTTGCTTCTGTCTGTCTCAAAGCTGTGTAGCTTCTGTGGTCCACACTCTCACCAGTGCAGACTGGAACCTAGGCAAACCAGAGCAAAGATGGCTCCCCAACCAGCTCAGGCAGTGAGAGCCCTCCAGGGCAGACACCTCTCCTCTGGCAGGGAAGGTGCTCGCATGTCTAGAGACAGAAACAGGATCTTTCACAGAAGCTGTGTTGCTTCTGCAGGCCGCCCTCTCCCAGCAACTCACCAGAGCAAAGATGGCTCTCTTACCAGCTCAGGCACTGAGAACCCTCCCAGGTGGACACCTCTCCTCTGGCAGGAAAGGTGCCAGGTGTCTGGAGCCAGAAAAGGAGTCTGTCCCAGCAGCTGTGTCACTTCTGCAGGCCGCCCTGTTACCGGCAATGAACTGGAGCAAAGATGGCTCTCTTACCAGCTCAGGCCTTGAGAACCCTCCTGGGCAGACACCTCTCCTCTGGCGGGAAAGGTGCCGGATGTCTGGAGCCAGAAATTGAGTCTGTCCCAGCATCTGTGTGGCTTCTGCAAGCCGCCCTCTCCCTGGCAGTGCACTGGAGCAAAGATGGCTCTCCTACCAGCTCAGGCCTTGAGACCCCTCCCTGGCGGACACTACTCCTCAGGCCTATTTATGTTTTTCAAGACAGGTTTCTCTCTGGGCCCTGGCTGTCCCAGAACTCACTCTGTAGCTCATCATGCTGTCTTCAGAAATCCACCTACCTCTGCCTCCTGAGTGCTGGACCTAAAGACGTTCACCACTGCCACCCATTTTATGCTCCCTTTTTAGTAGATAAAATCAAATAAAAAGGCAGATCATTCAATGTTTGTCTATGCTTCCATCCTCAGACAGAAATGTCTACAACTTATTTCTATAACTTGTAGAACTTCTATGGCATTATTTTCCATAAGTCTTCTCTAGTAGATATAACCTCAGAATTCCACGATGATTGATAGCATTTGATATATTTGTGACAACTCTATGTCACTTCTCATCTGCCTGCTGTTTAATTTACCATGTCAAAGCTGCACACACTACTCCACACATATTTTATGACTCTGTGGTTCAAACAACACCAAAAGGCACCTCTCCCTCCAGAACATTTTTAAAGGGACCCCATGCTCAGGATTCAGTGGTTCGCTATGAGCATCCACCTCTGTATTTGTCAGGCTCTGGCAGAGCCTTTCACGAGACAGCTGTATAGTGGAACCTGTACATCACAGTGTGTCCCACAGTATACTCTTTTGTTCACACATCTTTGCTTTCAAATGTTCATTGCAATGCGTTGTTGATATGGTTTGAGGCCTCTGGCTTCTTCTATACCATCAATACTGGATTCTTACCAAGGCTCGTCTTGGATACCCAGTAGTTGCCCTGTGTCATAAAGATTCTGCAGCTTTCACATACTCCAGCGGTCCATAGACGAGGTAGATGTTGGTTGACATGGACCGAGTAAAAACCCTGAATCTGGGCCTGGGTGACAACTGGGTCAGCCCACCAGATCTTCTGCGCCCATACCTCCTGAGTAAGCTCTCCAACAGGGCTTTGGCTAGCTGCATTAATGCCTCAGCCAGAAAGAGGCAGGGTCAACTCTCCAGCTCTCATGCCCTCAAAGCCAGCTCACTTGCTCCCATGCTTCCAGGGCCAGCTCTGCTGTGCTGCCCAGGTGAGTTACAGGGCCCCCTCTCCTGAGTGCTGCAACCAGGTAGGGGTTGGACCAGCACTCCTAGTTTAAATCACATCTTATAACTCGAAGCAATCCCACTAAAATCTGGGACTAGGCAAGGCTGCCCACTTTCTCCCTACCTATTCAATATAGTACTTGAAGTCCTAGCCAGAGCAATCCGACAACAAAAGGAGATCAAGGGGATACAAATTGGTAAGGAAGAAGTCAAATTATCGTTATTTGCAGATGATATGATGGTATACATAAGTGACCCTAAAAAGTCCACCAGAGAACTCCTAAACCTGATAAACAGCTTCAGTGCAGTAGCTGGATATAAAATTAACTCAAACAAATCAGTGGCCTTCCTCTACACGAAGGACAGACGGGATGAGAAAGAAATTAGGGAAACAACACCCTTCACAATAGTCACAAATAATATAAAATACCTAGGTGTGACTCTAACTAAGGAAGTGAAAGATCTGTATGACAAGACCTTCAAACCCCTAAAGAAAGAAATTGAAGAAGATCTCAGAAGATGGAAAGATCTCCCATGCTCATGGATTGGCAGGACTAACATAGTCAAAATGGCCATCCTGCCAAAAGCAATCTACAGATTCAATGCAATCCCCATCAAAATTCCAACCCAATTCTTCACAGAGTTAGAAAGGGCGATTGGCAAATTCATCTGGAATAATAAAAAACCTAGGATAGCAAAAACCATCCTCAACAATAAAAGAACCTCTGGTGGAATCACCATGCCTGACCTTAAACTGTACTACAGAGCAATTGTGATAAAAACTGCATGGTACTGGCACAGTGACAGACAAGTAGATCAATGGAATAGAATTGAAGATCCAGAAATGAATCCACACACCTATGGTCACTTGATCTTTGACAAGGGAGCTAAAACCATCCAGTGGAAAAAAGATAGCATTTTCAACAAATGGTGCTGGCACAACTGGAGGCTATCATGTAGAAGAATGAGAATCGATCCATTCTTATCTCCTTGTACAAAGCTCAAGTCTAAGTGGATCAAAGACCTCCACATAAAACCAGAGACACTGAAATTGATAGAGGAGAAAGTGGGGAAAAACCTCGAAGATATGGGCACAGGGAAAAAATTCCCTGCTTGTGGACGTTGTACATCGTGGTGCGCACTAGGCTCCGCACCACGATGTACAACGTCCACAAGCAGGCTGTGGGTGGGTAGGGGAACAGAGGTGGGGGGAGGGGTATGGGAATCTTTCGGGATAGCATTTGAAATGTAAATAAAGAAAATAATAATAATAAAAAAAATCACATCTTATAGCAAACTCGGGAGCAGGAAATCAAATAAACAAAAGATGTTGCTTGCATGACTGTAAAACATCTAGCTTTAATCAACTCCATATTTATAATCATTAGGTCAAACTAGGTTATATAAACATGGCCTTGGTGGACACAAGTTAGGAAGCTGTGTGTTGTCTATCTCATTTTCAAACTAATGTAATAAATACATAGGTACCAAGTGTTTGCTGCATGGAGGGCTGGATGGGAGAGAAGCAGCCCTCTTGTCTTTTGGATTCTCCACAGTCTCTCATGGTTTTCACTGAAGTGTCAGAATCAATAGACCAATATTCTGTGTTCTTTTCTTCCATAACTGTTATGTGAGCTTAGGGAAAGAAATGAAAGGGAGTTTGAATAAAAATCAAGAGAAGGAAAGTTAAATATCTTCATCCTCTAGGGTAGAAAAATGTTATAAAAACAAGGCAAATACAATATTTAAATATTCTAATCACATAGAAAATTCTCAATTGGAAAAAATAAAGACTTTAGAAAGCAGGATTTTGAAATAAGCTCTTATAAAATTTAAGAGAAACTAAGTGAAATATAGATAGGTGATAGATACATAGATAGATAGATAGATAGATAGATAGATAGATAGATAGATAGATAGATAGATAGATAGATAGATGATAGATAGATCCCAATCCCTATGTGTTCAGAAATTTTTGTGCCTTCAGTAAACTGTTCACAATATTCTTAAAATACTGCCAATTGGGAAAAGATCACCAAGTCTTTGAAAAAAAAAACCACAAGTTGTTTTCTATAAGTCACAGCACTTTTATAGTGTACTCACCTTTTTATCTCTAAAAACTACTGGGATAAAATGGGAGGAATTACAGAAGCATCTGGACACTAAGGGTATTGTGAGTAATACACCTCAGCCTGTTGTGAAGGAAAAACATTATACTAGACAAACATCAGGGCACAGATCTCAGGGTGGCAGAATTAACTAATGGAGCACAGTAGGTGTGAGCATGTGCCATTGCATCTTAAGTCTATAGATTTACAGTAAGAGAATGAAAAATAATTATCAAAATGTCCTGCCTTATTCTTTGAGTTAATGGGTTTGTTTCTAGAAACACCAGTGAAAAACAGCTCAAACACTTGCAAGGCTAATTATTCTTTAATCATACTTCATCCACCTTCCCTTTTCCACAAGGAGTGCATCAACCTAGCAGCACTTAATTAAGTTCATGTTTTACCACAGTCCTTGCCTTTAAAAAAGCAAGCCTATGAAATTCAAAAAAGGAGGGTGAAGGCTGGATCTCAGAAGACAGCCTAGGAGATAGCAGGCCAGAATGTCTAGGAATGCTTAATCAGATGCCCAAGGCAGCAGACAATGCTTTTCATGCAGGTTACAAAAAGGACATATAGCCAGCCCTCACCCAATTCAGATGCAATAACTTATACCCAGGTTGAGAAAGAACCGGTATATACTGTGGAAGTTTTTTTTTTTTATTTCCAGGGTGTGTGTGTGTGTGTGTGTGTGTGTGTGTGTGTGTGTGTGTGTGTCTCACTCTGTGTGTGTGTGTGTGTGTGT
>NC_034593.1:17807820-17821180 GCF_900095145.1 Mus pahari | reverse complement strand
TGTGTGTGTGTGTGTGTGTGTGTAAGAGAGAGAAACTTAAGCATGTATGCCTCAGCACACATGTGGATATCAGAAGATAATTTTTTGGAGTTGTGTCTCTCCATGTACAAGGTTTACAGGGGTAAAATTGGAGCTTGCTATCCCTGTAGCCCCAGGAAAGTTCACTTTTATTCCCAAAACAGTCTTCTTTTGTCATAAACATCTAGAGTTTCTTTCTTCCTTCTTTTCTTAGCATGGAGGAATAAGTGTCTGGTGGATTATCCCTGCTCACTTTGAATGTGTTAAAGTCCATATGGCTCCCAAAACTCCCTTCAAATAAGAGAGCACCTCCATGAAAAACAGTCCATTCCATAAGAGGAATTTCTGTCTCCAAGCCTTGGGCATCAGGTCACCTGTAATAACTTACCCACTAATGCTTTGTAAGAACATTAGGTTCTCCACATTAAAGTGACAGATCCCCTGTCAGAACTAAGTGAAATATAAGTATGTAAAGGAGAATCTATGTCAGGTAGCTAACCCAAATGAAATAAAAGCAGAAGGCCTTGTGGGTAACTCATTCAAGAGAGCATGAAATAGAAGCACAGATGTCTCAGTTAAGATGCAGTTAACTGTGTGCCAAATAAAGGAAAAGAGTTCTGCTTAAGCAAACAAGAAACTAATGCCACTCTCACGTAAAAGGGGTCCACATGGGAGACAGCCATGGCTGCTGCTGCTGCTGCCCAGTCAAGTCAAAGATTGAGGCTGGTCTCTCTGCTCAACAATATCAGTCAAAGCTTTAAGTTTATGGTAACAGTGTAAGGCTCAGCCATTCAAACTGATTCTACACATCTGGAAAAGAAATAGGAGAAAGGGGGTGAAAACCCCTTTTCACAGTGATGTTAGTCTATTTTGAGCATCTCTCTCCTGAGAACTCATTCAATACTTCTTTTTTGCCAGTTAACAGTAAGGAGGAAATGATGATGTAGGTAATTACTATGGACTTAAGCATATAGCAATACCTAGCTGCAAAAGGCGGCGGGGGGGGGGGGTGCGAGGAAGTCATTTAGAGATTTCATGGCCCTTTCAAGTATAAGCCAGAGTTCACAAAGGAGAAAACGGTAGTGTCTTTGTCCATTTGGGCTACAAGACTTTAACTGGGTGGGTTATAATTATTTTTAACACTGTGAAGGACAAGACAATGGAAGACTGGGTCTGGAGAGGACCAGCTTCCCGATCCACCCTCAGTGTCCTTACAGTTGGCAAGGGAAGGTATCCCTACTCATGGGACCAAGCGTCCATCACCCCACTACCTCACAAATGTCCACCCCTAAATGCTTTCACTTCAGGAGTTAGTTTTAATATACAAATTCTGATGGGCTATGTTGGGTTTCAACAGGTATATGAATAAAAGGGTGTCTCTGCTTGATGGTGGGCATATATATAGGCAACTAGTTTTCTCTAAGTCTGGATTACTATGTGACCCTATGGTGACAGAAAATAGATTATCAGTTGCCTAAAATTGTAGTCACAGAAAGAAAGGTGTCCGTAGGCCCTCAGGAACAATGGTTATGTCCATATCTTGATCATCTAATGGTTTCATGGTTGTACATGTGTGTCAAACTGTGCGATATTTGTCCACCAAACCCATTAAAGCTGTTAAAAATATAAAAGGAGAATATAAAAATAGAAACAATGGAGAACCCTTGCACTCTCAGAAAACAATCCTGTTTCTCAGAAAAGAAGGCTTGTTCCTCTGAGTTCCAGAACTACATCTTAAAACCTCTCTCAAGATATAAAGAGACTCTTTAAATAAAACAAGTGAACAGAAAAGGAAAAATTAGAGATGATCTCCAAAAACTGACTCCTAAGAAGACTGTCAAGGGTATACAGACAGCAGACAACTGACAATGGTTTTTATTTGCAAATGTTTACAAAGCCAAATTAATAAACAGAGCCTTGTGGCACACACCTATAATACCAGGAGGAGATAGGGCAGGAACATCTGTTTAAAACACTCTTGGTACATCACAGAGGCCAGCCGTTTGGAATTCTGTCTCAAACAATCAAACAAGCTCTAACAAGTGAAACTCCTTAATTCAAATATGAACTTGTTAAATACAGTGTCTTGAATCTTAGATGTTGATATCTGAGGAGGCTTGGGAAAGAACAACTGTAAGCAAATAGCATTGAGGAGACAAGAGTTCAAGGCCTTCAGTACCTCCCATGGAGGATGTGGTGGCTTGAATACTGTTGACCCATGGGAAGTGGCACTATTAGGAAGTTTGGTATTATTGGAAGATGTGTGGCATTGTTAGAAGGAAATGTGTTACTGTGGAATTGGGCTGTGTAGCTCCTATGCTCAGGCTCTGCCCAATGTGGAAGTAAGGTCAAATGAGACCAGTGTAAGGAATGATATGATCCAGGAATCTGATTATGAGGAGCTGGCTTTAGGATGGTGATGACTGTAGTAAAGTGCCTTTTCACAGCAACATAAAGAATCAAGCAGAGGTTGGCAACTAACTAAAAGGCCACGGCAGAAATGATGATGGCAAGAACTAGGACACATGTTAGAAGATCTTTATTATTTGACCCACTGGACACCATTTGTCATTGACAAACATGCCCTCTCCATAGCATCTAATACTACTGAACATACATGTCATTTCGGACACTCCTTTTTGGCTGTATCAGAATCATATATTCCTCAACACACTCTCCCTCCCCCCCCCTCTGTGAATCTTTGTGTTTCTGTATCTCTAGCTCCCTCTCTGTCTCTCATTCTCTGTATCTCTGCCTCTCTCTCCCTCCCTCCTTCCCTAACTTGCTCTTTTCTTTCTTCTCCTCCTGTATTTCCTGTATGAATGCCTTGCCTCCCTCACCATGATGGACTATAAACCCTCAGGAAATATAAGTCCTTTCTTTCCATCAGGGTGTTTTAGAACAAAAATACAAAAGTAAATTCTTCCCCCAGAAACAATATTTCTCAAACACTATTTGTAAAGGCAATTCTATAGTGAAATGGGTCACATGCTTGATACTAAGCAGTCACTTTGAGCCCCTCAAGGCCCTCATGGTCAGCTCCTACTGTGTCTCCTGACACAGCCACTCTCTACTCATCAGTATTAATGTGTTTCAGGTATAACTGCTCTCCTTCACCTATAATGTCCTTTCTATCTACCACCCTTGCCTAGCGAAATCTCATTCACTTTCTGTGGTGAAAGGCAGGAGCCATCTTTTCCAGAAAATTTGCAATGATGCTCAGAAAAGGAATTGGACCACTTCTCTGGACTTTCCATGTCCTCTATTCCGTGTCCTCCTCTCCTCTCACCTGCATCCTTTCCAAGTCTGCCATTATACAAAAGCAAAGACCTCCAAGAGATTATGATCAGAAGACAGCCCCACAATCAAATCCAAAGACAGAAAGTAAGAATAAAATAGCTGTAACCAACAGAGAAGGCTAGAAGTCCTAAGATGAGAGTGAACAGCAAAGATTTACTTAAATCCTTTCCAGACACTGGATTGTCAAAATACTGTTATCATTGGGTAATGTGGCCCTTGTCTCTATTGGATTTTAATTCTCCTTTAAATAAATCTCACTCTCAATGGGGGTTTTGACAGTACAGAGGCCATTAATGAGAAAGCAAACCCTGGAAACCTAATTATCAATTCAGAAGACATCCAGGGACAGCCATGTGAGAGAGAAGTGTGAAATCTGACCAATGGATTTTTAGAGCTTGCTGTGTCTCGGTGTTTTTAACTAGTGTAATTATTTTTCTCTAGGAGGCATTTCAAAGAATAGCATTTAAAGTGACCAAAGAGAGAATAGATCAGAGGAAACAAAAATAAGAAAGTTTATGCATGCATCATCAAAATGAAAGTAGAGTGTATTAACCTTGGTGCTCACTAGTTCCCACCAGATTGATGCCCAATGTCCAACACACAGCCACTGAACCTGAGAATACAGGGGACCTCTTTACATATTTTCAGAGGAAACAGTGGAAGGGGCAATAAAAATATGTCTCAGGTGCCACTCTGGTTTGGGAGGGGGTTGTTGGTTTATTTGTTTGTTTGGGGGGTTGTTTGTTTGTTTTGTCATTCAAAATACTTTAGCTGGTAAAGCTGTACCTTTTTAAAGTCTTAAAGTCTTAAAGACGTTGGTTTGCTTTTTGTTTTTGTTGTTGTTGTTGTTTTGTTTTGTTTTGTTTTGTTTTTGAGACAGGGTTTCTCTGTATAGCCCTGGCCTGGCTGTCCTGGAACTCACTTTGTAGACCAGGCTGGCCTCGAACTGATAAATCCGCCTGCCTCTGCCTCCCAAGTGCTGACTTGCCTTCTTTTTAATGTCTCTGTGTATGTATGTTGTGGAAGGGCGGGAGGGGGGGAGAATCTCTCCTAATCTAAGTATTGGGAACTGAACTTAGATCTCCTGCAAGAGCAGTACACACTCTTAATTGCTGAGCCACAGCACTTAACTCTCCTGCCTTGGTAGCATATAATTCTTAACACATTCACAATAGTAACAAATTGAACCTGGATTAGTATCTTTTCCTAGGAAACTCATTGATAATAATGTATCTATTAAGACTAATTATTTCTACCACCTTTCCTTTTACAAGATGAAGAAACAGATTTTTCTGTGATTATCCAGACCTATTGTTCTTAGAGACAGTTCTGCATACAATAGATGTTTAGGACTCAGTGTGAAAAGGATGGGATCTGACCATCCTTTCAATTGTCAGCCAGGAATAAGCACATGGGGCCCTAGAAATCCCATTGCCTGGATGGAGCAGAGAGGTTTCATAAGACTGGGAAAATGGCATGGTAAGTTTAAGAGTATTTGTATAAGCAGGCCAGTTCCCATGTAAAAACCCAGACATAGCCACGAATCCTGTAAGCTCCACCCTTGAGTGGCCAGAAACAGGGTGATTACTGCTGCTACAGGCCAACCAGCCTTTCAAAAAATGACAAGCTTTATGTTCACTAAGAGAGCCTGCCTCTACATAATAAGCCAGATAATAAACAACACACAACATCCTCCTCCAGCTTCTGCATATTTATGCACAGGAACATGCACTCATACACACACAAGTACACAAAAATGCATGCCCATACACAAAAGAAATAAGATAATTAATTAATAATAACAGGTAGACAGGTATTATTGAGGGATATGAATATGGAGTACAGAATCTTTATTTTGCTGATTTGTAGTCAGGGCTCTTGAAAGTGGTCCTGACTTTACCAGTACCATGTATTTTTCATTTTACCTATATTTTACCTAATGCATATATTTCTTCTTGTTTCTCATTTCATATCACATTCACTATTCTAGCTTGTTTTAAAATTTTGTCTGAACATTTTGGTTTTTTTATATTGAAATATTTTTATTAGATATTTTCTTTATTTACACTTCAAATTTTACCCCCTTTCCTGATTTCCCCTCCAAAAACCCCCTATCTCCTCCCCCAATCCCCATGCTCACTAACCCACTCACTCTTCCTTCAGGGCCCTAGCATTCCCCTACCCATGGGCATCGATCCTCCTCAGGACCAAGGTCTTCTCTGCCCATTGATGACCTACAAAAAGGCCATCCTCTGCTACATATGTGACTGGAGCCATAGGTCCCTCCATGTGTAATCTTTGTTTGGTGGTTTAGTCCCTGGGAGCTATGGGGAATGCTGGTTGGTTCATATTGTTGTTCCTCCTATGGGTCTGCCAACCCCTTCACCTCCTTGGATCATTTCTCTAGTTCCTCCACTGGAGAAACTCCTTTGTGCTCATTCCAATGGTTGGCTGAGAGCATCAACCTCTGTATTTGTCAGACACTGGTAGAGCCCCTCGGGAGACAACTATATCAGTCTCCTGTCAGCAAACACTAGTTGGCATCCACAATACTGTCTGGGTTTGGTGACTGTATATGGGATGGATCCCCAGGTGGGGCAGTGTCTGGATGGCCTTGCCTTCAGTCTATGCTCCACATTTTGTCTCTGTGTCTCCTCCCGTGGGTATTTGGTTCACCCTTCTAAGAAGGACCGAAGTATCCACACTTTGATCTTCCTACACCTTGAGCTTCATGTGGTTTGTGAACTGTATCTTGGGTATTCTGAGCTTCTGGGCTAAGATCCACATATCAGTGAGTGAATACCATGTGTGTTCTTTTGTTATTGGGTTACATTACTCAGGATGATATTTTCTATTTCCATCGATTTGCCTAAGAATTTCATAAATTCATTGTTTGTGATAGCTGTGTAGTACTCTATGATGTAAATGTACCACATTTTCTGTATCCATTCTTCTGTTGATGAACATCTGGGTTCTTTCCAGCTTCTGACTGTTGTAAATAAGGTTACTACCCTTCTGAGACCCGGTGGTGCATGCTACAGAGCTTTGTCCAGTCTGCTCTGCCCTGACACACTGCTGTTTGCTCCTGCTGAGGACCAAGTCAGTCAGTAAGTCACAGCTCAGCCATGGCATTTAAAGATACCCTCAGCCATGACATTTAAAGACACCAGAAAGATGTCTGGGGAGCCTGAAGTGGCAATTCACCAAATTCAAATCATGCTCAACAGCTGCAATGTGAAGTCACTGGAGATGGTTTGTGTGGACTTGATCAGAGGTGTAAAGAAAAATAATCTGAAAGAAAAAGGATGGGTGTGCATGCCTACCAAGACATTGAGAATCACTACCAGAAAATCACCTTGTGGTAGAGGTGGGACATGGGATCCTTTCCAGATGAGGATTCACAAGCAACTCATTGATTTACATAGTCGTTCTGAGATTGTTAAGCAGATTACATCCATCAGTATTGAACCAGGAGTTGAGGTTGAAGTCACCATTGCAGATGCCTAAGTCAACGAAATAAATTGACTTAATTGTTAAATTTAAAAATAAAATTATTGCTGGTTGCAAGCTTGTACAGCCACTCTGGAAATCAGTCTGGCNGTTCCTCAGAAAATTGGACATAGTACTACCAGGGGACCCAGCAATACCTCTTCTGGGCATATACCCAGAAGATCTTCCAACTGGTAATAAGGACACATGCTCCACTATGTTCATAGCAGCCTTATTTATAATAACCAGAAGCTGGAAAGAACCCAGATGTCCCTCAATAGAGGAATGGATACAGAAACTGTGGTACATTTACACAATGGAGTACTACTCAGCTATTAAAAACAATGAATTTATGAAATTCTTGGGCAAATGGATGTATCTGGAGGATATCATCCTTAGTGAGGTAAGCCAATCACAAAAGAAGTCACTAGATATGCACTCACTGATAAGTGGATATTAGCCCAGAAACTTAGAATACCCAAGATAGAGTTTGCAAAACACAAGAAAACCAAGAAGGATGACCATCGTGTGGATACTTCATTCCTCCTTAGAATAAGGAACAAAATACCCATGAAAAGATATATATACAAAGACAAAATTTAGAGCTAAGATGAAAGGATGAACTATTCAGAGACAACCCCATCCGGGGATCCATCCCATCATCAGCCACCAAACCCAGATACTAATGCACGTGCCAGCAACATTCTATTGAAGGGACCCTGATATAGAGGCCTCTTGTGAGGCTATGCCAGTGCCTGGCAAACACGGAAGTGGATGCTCACATTCAGCTATTGGATGGAGCACAGGGCCCCCAATGGAGGAGCTAGAGAAAGTACCCAAGGAACTGAAGGGGGATGCAACCCTGTAGGTAGAACAACAATATGAACTAACCAGTACCCCCTGAGCTTGTGTCTCTAGCTGCATATGTAGCAGAAGATGGCCTAATTGGCCATCATTGGGAAGAGAGGCCCCTTGGTCTTGTAAACTTTATATGACCCAGCACAGGGGAAGGCCAGGGCCAAGTAGTGGGAGTGGGTGGGTAGGGGAGCAGGGGCGGGGGGGTGGGGTATAGGGAACTTTCGGGATAGTATTTGAAATGTAAATAAAGAAAATAATAATAATAATAATAATAATAATAATAATAATAAATTACTAAGATAAAATAAATAAGGGAACTATGAACATAGTGGAGCATGTGTCCTTACATGCTGAAGTATCTTCTGGATATATGCCCAGGAGTGGTATTGCTGGGTCCTCAGGTAGTCCTGAGTAGTCCTCAGGTAGTCCTATGTCCTATGTCCAATTTTCTGAGGAATCCCGAAACTGATTTCCAAAGTGATTATACCAACTTGCAGTCCCTCAGCATGGGAGATCTTTCCATCTTCAGAGATCTTCTTTGAACTCTTTCCTCAGAGACTTGAAGTTCCTGTCATATAGATCTTTCACTTGGTTACTTAAGGTCACACCAAGGTATTTTATATTGTTTGTGAAGGGTGTTGTCTCCCTAATTTCTTTCTCATCCTGTTTATCCTTTGAGTAAAGGAAGACCACTGATTTGTTTGAGATAATTTTCTATCCAGAAACAGTGCTAAAGTTGTTTATCAGCACTGGTGGAATTTGGGGGTCACTTAAGTATACTATAATGTCATCTGCAGATAGTGATACTTTGACTTCTTCCTTCTCAATTTGTAGCCCTTTGACCTCCTTTTGCTGTCTAATTACTCTGGCTAGGACTTCAAGAACTATATTGCATAGGTAGGAACAGAGTGGGCAGCCTTGTCTAGTCCCTGATTTTACTGGGATTCCTTCAAGTTTCTGTCCATTCAGTTTGATGTTGGCTACTTGTTTGCTGTATTTTACTATGTTTAGGTGTGGGCCTTGATTCCTGATCTTTCCAAGACTTTTATCATGAATGGGTATTGGATTTTATCAAATACTTTCTCAGCATCTAATGAAATGATCATGTGGGTTTTTCATCTTTGAGTTTCTTTATATAGTAGATTACATTGATGGATTCCCATATATTGAACCATTCCTGCATCCCTGGGATGAAACCTACTTAATCATGATGGATGATCATTTTGATGTGTTCTTGGATTCGGTTTGTGCAAATTTTATTGAGTATTTTTGCATTGATATTCATAGGAAATTTGGTTTGAAGTTCTCTTTGTTGAGGCTGTGGGTGGTTTAGGTATCAAAGTAATTGTGGCTTCATAGAACGAGTTAGGTAGAATTCCTCCTGTTTCTATTTTGTGGAATACTTTGAAGAATGTTGGTATTAGGACGTCTTTGAAGGTCTGATAGAACTCTGCACTAAACCCATCTGGTCCTGAGCTTTTTTTTGATTGTGAGACTATTAATGACTGTTTCTATTTCTGTAGGAGATATGGGACTGTTTTGATCATTTATCTGATCCTGATTTAACTTTGGTACCTGGTATCTGTCTAAAAAATTGTCCATATCATCCAGATTTTCCAGTTTTGTTGAGTATAGGCTTTTGTAGTAGGGTTTGATGACTTTTTTTTGGATTTCCTCAGATTCTGTTGTTATATCTCCCTTTCCATTTCCGATTTTGTTAATTTGGGCACTGTCTCTGTGCCCTCTGCTTAATCTGGCTAACAGTTTATCTATCTTGTTGATTTTCCCAAACAACCTGCTCCTGGCTTTCTTAATGCTCTATATAGTTCTTTTTGTTTCCACTTGGTTGATTTCAGCCTTGAGTTTGATTATTTCCTGCCATACTACTCTCTTGGGTGTGTTTGTTTGTTTTTGATCTAGAGCTTTCAGGTGTGCTATAAAGCTGCTAGTGTATGCTCTCTCCAGTTTCTTTTTGGAGGCACTCAGAGCTATGAGTTTTCCTCTTAGCACTGCTTTCATTGTGACCCATAAGTTTGGGTATTCTGTATCTTCATTTTCATTAAATTCTATAAAATCTTTAATTTCTTTCTTTGTTTCTTCCTTGACCAAGTTATCATTGTTCAGCTTCTGTGTGTATGTGGTTTTTCTGTTGTTTTTGTTGCTTTTGAAAACCAGCCTTAACCCATAGTGATCTGAAAGGATGCATGGGATTATTTCAAGCTTCTTATATCTGTTGAGGTCTTATTTGTGACTAATTAAATAGTCAGTTTTGGAGAAGGTACTATGAGGTGCTGAGAAGAAGGTACATTCTTTTTGATGTAGGATGAAATATTCTATAGATATCTGTTAAATCCATTTGGTCCAAAACTTCTGTTTCACTGTGTCTCTGTTTAGTTTGTGTTTCCCTGATTGATGTGAGTGGGGTGTTGAAGTCCCCCACAATTATTGTGTAAGGTCCAATGTAAGCTTTTAGCTTTAGTAAAGTTTCTTTTATGAATGTGGGTACCCTTGCATTTGGAGCATAGATGTTCTTCTATGAGAATTGAGAGTTCTTCTTGGTAGATTTTTCCTTTTATTAGTTTGCAGTGTTCTTCCTTATTTTTTTTTTTTGATGACTTTTTGTTGAGAGTAGCTTTCATTTGCTGTTAGAATGGCTACTCCAGTTTGTTTCTTGGGGCCATTTGCTTGGAAAATTGTTTTCTAGTCCTTTACTCAGAGATAGTGTCTGTCTTTGACAGTGAGGAGCATTTCCTGTATGCAGCAATATATTGGGTCCTGTTTCTGTCTACAGTTTTTTATTCTATGCCTTTTTATTGAAAAATTGAGTCCACTGATGTTAAGAGGTATTAAGGAAGCCGGGCATGGTGGTGCATGCCTTTAATCCCAGCACTTGGGAGGCAGAGGCAGGTGGATTTCTGAGTTCGAGGCCAGCCTGGTCTACAGAGTGAGTTCCAGGACAGCCAAAAAAAGAAGTATTAAGGAATAGTGATGGTTGTTCCCTGTTTTATTGTTATTTTTATGTTTGTGTGGTTATCTTCTTTTGGGTTTGTTGAAAGAAGATTACTTTCTTGCTTTTTCTAGGTTGTAGTTTCCTTCCTTGTGTTAGAATTTTCCATCTATTATCCTTTGTTGGACTGGATTTGTGGAAAAATATTGTGTAAATTTGGTTTTGTCATGGAACATCTTGTTTTCTCCATCTGAAAGTAACTGATCAACTGAGAATTTTGCTGGGTATAGTATCCTAGGCTGGCATTTGTGTTCTCTTAGGGTCTGTAAGACATTGTCCCAGGATCTTCTAGCGTTCATAGTCTCTGGTGAGAAGTTTGGTGTAATTCTGATAGGTCTGCCTTTATATGTTACTTGACATTTTTCCCTTACTGCTTTTAAAATTCTTTCTTTATTTAGTGAAATTGGTGTTTTGATTATTATGTGTCATGAAGAATTTCTTTTCTGGTCCATTCTATTTGGAGTTCTGTAGGCTACTTGTATGTTCATGGGCATCTCTTTCTTTAGGTTAGGGAAGCTTTCTTCTACAATTTTGTTGACAATATTTCTGGCCCTTTAAATTTGGAATCTTCACTCTCTTTTGTACCTATTATCCTTAGGTTTGGTCTTATTTTGTCCTATATTTCTGGGATGTTTTGAGTAAGGGGTTTTTTGAATTTTGCATTTTCTTATCTGTTATGTCAATGTTTTCTATGGATTCTTCTGCACCTGAGATTCTCTCCTCTTTCTCTTGTATTCTGTTGGTGATGCTTGCATCTATGACTCCTGGTCTCTTTCTAGGTTTTCTACCTCCAGTGCTGTCTACCTTCGTAATTTCTTGGTTGTTTCTGTTTCCATTTTTAGATCCTGGATGGTTTTGCTCAGTTCCTTCACCTGTTTTTTGTGTTTTCCTGTAATTCTTTAAGGGAGTTATTTATGTTGTTCATCTATCATCATCATGAGATTTGATTTTAAATCAGAGTCTTGCTTTTCTGGTGTGTTGGGGTAACCAGGATTCATTGTGGGCAGGAGAACAGGGTTCTGATGATGCCAAGTCATTTTGGTTTCTGTTGTTTATGTCCTTTCACTTGCCTTTAGCTATCTGGTTGTCTCTGGTGTTAGTTGGTCTTGCTCTCTCTGACTTTGACTTGTCCCTCCTGTAAGCCTGTGGGTCAGTACTCCTTGGAGACTGCTTCTCTCCAGGAGGAATTTGGGTATGGAGAGCTATGGTGCAGTGGTAGCTCTTGGATGCAGACAGAGACCAGAAGGATCCTGTCCCTAGCTCATCCTTGGTTCCTGTGTCCTGACAGCTCTGTGAGGGTCCTTCTTGGGCCAGGAATTTGAAGAGAAGTGGTGGTCTTACCTGTGCTTGAAGGTGTGTAGGTGCTCCTGGGATGCTCGCTCCCTCCTGGTGCTATTTGGGTATGAAGCCCTGTGGCAGATCTGCTACAGGTAGAGATGAAAACCTGGAGGCTCCCATCCCAGGTAGCCTGTTGGTTCCTGTGTCCTGATTGTTCTAGGCAGTTTCTTCTGAGCAGCAATGATGGTCCTACCTGCATCCACAGGCCTGTCTGCACTCCTTGGAGGCTTGCTCCCTCCTGGCCTTATTTGGGTATGGAGCCCTGTGGCAGAGGACCTGCTACACATAGAGAAAGAAACCAAAAGGCCCATAAATTTGAAAAAGAAAAAATAGTTTCAAATGCATATATTCTGCTGCTGTTCAATCACAGATGCAATGCTGTAAAAGATAGATTGCACTTTGCAACTGAGAAGAATACTTTTACTCAGGCTCTTACAACAAGGAGAGCATCCATTAACCAAGAATGTCTCAGAGATAACAGAAAGAACAAGTGGGATATTGGAAGCCAACCAACAAGAACATCATTTTCTTATGGAAGGCACCACCATGAATGACATGGATTTCTTCTCATAGACAGAGATAACCTCCCTGACCAGTCAGTCAGGCTCCTCTGGGCTCCTTTATGTACTAGGATTCCTGATTACCTGACCTTGCTCAGTTCAACAAGAATTCTACTACCGTTGGTATCATTGGATACCAGTTTTCAGTGAGTAATTTTCAGTGAGTGTTTTCAGTGAGAACAAGAAATTTGTCAGAAACAAGTGGACAGGAACAGAAACAGATTATTTGATAAACAATAGAACACAGGATGTGGAAAACAAGAAATATGTAGAGAGGTAAATAAGAAACTCAATGACCACACTTCAAAGGATGGAGCATATATGCCAGCTGGTGTAGGACTTAAAGGTCACTTCCATAGTGAAGCTCTCTCTGTTCTCTCTGTTACATCTATTTAATACAATTGTATATATCACATTAGTACCTTGAATCTCCACCCAGGAATGTGTATTTTGTAACTGCAATGAGCCAGAGCACATTTAAACCCACCTGTATTGGTGATTCAAATGAGTTCTCATAGGTCTGGGGGATGGGGGACAGTTTCTTCTTTAGCAACATATTTGTTCTCTTATGATACACTTACACTCTCCATCTATTCCTCTGCCTTACCCTGAAACCAAACAAGCTCCTCTTGGAAGGGTATATCTGTTAGGTCATGACTTTCCCCTTTGACATGCCCATCTTTCTAACCAGCCAAATTATACAACCTAGGAGGTCATGCAGTCCCACATTGTAGTACCAGTGGCTCTCTCTCTCTCTCTCTCTCTCTCTCTCTCTCTCTCTCTCTCTCTC
>NC_034593.1:17804836-17807763 GCF_900095145.1 Mus pahari | reverse complement strand
CACACACACACACACACACACACACACACACACACACACACACACTTGCTCTCTCGCTCTCACTTTCCTCCCTCTCTCTTGCTCCTCAGACAGTAGGACAGAGATCTGACAGACCATTTTTGCAGGGGTTTCATACATCCTACTTTATGGTCTTGCCCAATACCTTGCTCCTCCATGTTCTTTGTCACATAGGTTATCCCAGTCTAAACTACATAGTATAGGGCTTTCCACTCCACTCCACTAAAAGGGGGTAAAAATGAGATATCTTTCAATGCTACTGTTTTCAACTCCCTCATGGACTTTTTTCTCTCCATGCCTCTGAGCTGTGTGTCCGCAGATGCTCCTCTTATAATCAGGGTTGACTTCATCTTTTCTCCACTATTGCAACAGTCTTGACTCCTGTTATGTGCGTAAAGTCTTACTTGCCTGTTTAATTCTGTCTGCTACAGATTTTCTTCACCACTAGTTAGCCATTTCTATGACATCAATATGGAACATGATTATTCAACTGTCAGTGACTTCTATAAACAAAGTCTCAGTAAAGTTCAATACTGTCAGAGCACACAACAAAAAATGGCTTCCCACGGTGTGCTGCATCAAGTAATTTACTACCGTTAAATCATTTCTTTTCTGTCAGAAAGCAAATTGTAACTCAATATGGTCTGCAAGTAGCTACTCTAGATGAAACTTCATGGAGGGAAATACAGGCCATGAACATATGGCAAGAGAGACTACATAATACTACATGAAGGGGACATCAGGCTGATTAAGATAGGGCAAGAGAGAGTTTGCCTCACTCAGCCAGAAGAACTTCCCTTATCAGAAAAGAACCAACTAACAAAAATTGTCTTTAAATTTTACTTTCTTGGACAATCATGACTTCTTCATAGAATGTCATAGTTCCCTCAGTTCTTTAGAACAAACACTGGATGGCCTTTTGTTTTCATATATATATATATATATATATATATATATATATATATATATATATATATATATATAAAATAGCCTTTCAAATGTGTGCTATCCTTTCCCTTTTAAATGTATACCACCTTCAAATAGTTTTTTTTTCCAAGGCTGACAACTCACCTCCCCTTTCATACTAGATGTTCCACATTTCCTCTCCCTTACCTGAGTGTGGAGAGGTACCTTGACCCTATCTGATCACAGGAAAAGCTTGAAAAACCTGAGTATAAGAGAAAGCCTTGGGTGAGGTAATTTCCAACCTCTGGCAGGAGTAATGTCATCCTTTCTGTGAGGTTTCTCTTCAGTTTTCTTCCCTCAACAAAGAAACATCTCTTAGCAACAAACAAGACCATATCAGAAGGTACAACCAATCAAAATGTAAGAAGTAATTTACAATGCCCATACCAAATGATCCACCTACAGCACAACTTCTGCACCTAAGGCTCAGGGAACACCATGAAATAGCGGATGAAAAGGCTGCAAGACCCAGAGACACAAGAAGTTTGGGGTAAGATTGCATTTCCTAGAAATGACAGAGAAGTTATACCCATGACGTCTCAACAACATAGCTATCTAAGATGACCTTAAAAATGACACTAATACAACCACCGAGGGATAATCTCACAGATCTCTCAGGGTTCCAATCTACGATAAAAAAAAAAAATCAAAAAACTAAGGAATGCTGAGAGTACAAAATAACCTTCTTCAGGGAAGAGATATCCACTTGTTTATCTTATAACATGTGTGTGTGTGTGTGTGTGTGTGTGTGTGTGTGTGTGTGTCAACAATTAAACAAAAGTAAGCCAGAGTCAGATGTCATGAATTTTAAAGAGAGCAAGGATAAGAATTTAAGGAAGGGGATGAATGGAGGAAAGAGAGAGAAGACAATTATGTAATTGTATTTTAAAGCAAAACTTTAAATTTAGAAAAGTATAATAAAATAAAATTCTGAATCTGTGGGCTTTATTGCCAGCCATTCATTCAACTGGTGCCTGCATTGTACGCACTACTAAGGAGAATTTTCTAGAATCTGGTAACATCAGAGTTGAAGGTGATGGTTTATATCTCTGATGAAAGAACAGCTGTGGAATCATAAATGTCAGATTTGTTCCAGAAATCCACCATGTCAGGGGTTGGGAGTGTAGCTCATTGGGTGTGGATCAGGATGCCAGCCCTGGACTCACAAAGCCCTGATTTTAATTCTATCACTACAGATACTGGATGTGGAGACACATACATAAATGTAGTCCCAGCACTCAGGCAGGAGAATCAGGAATTCAAGGAGACTTTCCTACGTATTGAGTTGAAAGATGGGCTGAACTACATGATACCCTGCCTCAAAAAAAGAAAAATAGCCAGGCATGGAGGTCACAGCCTTTAATCCCAGAATTTAGGAGGCAAAGGCAGAAGGATCTCTGTGAGCTCAAATTCAGCCTGCTCTACCTAGTAAATCCCATGCCAGCCCGAACTATAGAGTGAAACTCTGAAAACAAGCAAGAAAGAAAGGGAGGGAGGGACTGAGGGAGGGAGGGAATGACCAAGCATCTAGCACCTCTGGCAACATGATATAGGGAAGTCACTAAGGAGAATCACTTGTACACAGCCTCAACTAATAGTCTCCATCCACCTCCTTTCTCTTCTCTTCTGTTCCACTTTTCCAGCATTCAGTCCACTGCATATCAGACTAGCTCTCCTGACTGATGGGCAGAGATGTCTTTTCTGCAGGAGAAAACAACAAGGAGAAATCCACATGTACATTTTTACAAATCCTCCTTTAACTCACTCCTAACACTCCCAGTAAACAGCAAACCATCATTTCCCCCTTGTAAACTAGGAGCTCCACCAACCTGCCTTTCAACAACACAGCAGCAGCAACTTACTTCGTCATCACACATTTCCACTGTCACTATTGTGCATACTTCAACTATGTGACACAGTTATCCTTTTAAAAGGTTCTGACC
>NC_034593.1:17801129-17804551 GCF_900095145.1 Mus pahari | reverse complement strand
CTCTGGCTCCTCTGGCTCTGGCTCTGGCTCTGGCTCTGGCTCTCTGGCTCTCTGGCTCGCTCTTCTCTGGCTCTCTGGCTCTCTGACTCTCTGGCTCTCTGGCTCTCTGGCTCTCTGGCTCTCTGGCTCTCTGGCTCTCTGGCTCTCTGGCTCTCTGGCTCTCTCTCTGGCTCTCTCTCTGGCTCTCTGGCTCTCTGGCTCTCCTCTGGCTCTCTCTCTGGCTCTCTGGCTCTCTGGCTCACTGGCTCTCTGGCTCTCTGGCTCTCTGGCTCTCTCTGGCTCTCTCTGGCTCTCTCTGGCTCTCTCTCTGGCTCTCTCTCTGGCTCTCTCTCTGGCTCTCTGGCTCTCTCTGGCTCTCTCTGGCTCTCTCTGGCTCTCTCTGGCTCTCTCTGGCTCTCTCTGGCTCTCTGGCTCTGGCTCTGGCTCTGGCTCTGGCTCTGGCTCTAGCTCTCTCTTCCCCATTCCCAGAGGTCTTTTGCTCTCTCCCTCCCACAATGAACCTCGTGCATGAAGTGATCACTTAGAGGTACACCTTATTCCCACCATGCCAGGGTACCCTTTTGCCACTTCTTTCTAATAACCCTCGGCAGGTCTGTTCAAACAGCAGGGTCTTTGGGTGATGAAAGCCATCCTTGAGAAACTTTCCTTTATGATCACCAGATAATAGCTCTCCCTATTAAATGGTACTCCCCTCTCTGAGAGTTTTATTCCACCTCTAAATCACATTTTTAGATGAAAGTTTGGCTATTGAAGTAGCTGCCACGATATTATGGTCCAGAGTGATTGCAATTTACAGTATTTCATAAATCATGACAAGATTGAAAATGCTTGTGACAGATGAGGTTTTAAATTGACATCTTGTCTCTTTATGGGCCTTACAAAGGATGTTCTCATGGCATGCATACTCTCTACAGATGCATCTTCGTTTTACAGGTGAAAAGTTCCCACTTTTCACAATACAGGAAAGATACAGAGAGAGAAAGAGATCGTGGGTATCAGTAATAAGTCTCCTCTGCTTTGTAATAGAGAAAAACTCAAACAGCAAGAATGTAGTCCTTGGAATCTATCAATGGTTTAAAGGCAAGATACTATTAGATTCTACTCAACAATGGTTGGCAGCACAGCCTGTGAATGTCCTAAGCCACAAATATCAGGAATTTAAAAGATAAGAAAAATAAATCTATTTTGTTTGTTGTTGTCATTATTTGGTTTGGTTTGGTTTGGTTTGGTTTCTTACACAGGGTCTTACTGTAGAGCTTTGGTTGGCCTGAAACTCACTATATAAACCAGGCTGGGAAGAAGCAAGGAGGCTGCAATTTCCTTGGTGTAGATCATAAGGAGAGGAAAAATGACTTGTGTGGAAACAGTGTAAGAACTTGATCTGTCACCTCTGAACTTAAAAAAGGACCAGAATGACAGAAAAACCTTGACATTTCAGTAGTGGCACCAATACCTTGGCAGTAACCAATAGTACTCTAACTGGACTTAATACCAACTCAACAAGAGGGCAATTGTGTCTCGTACTGGAAACACGGACAGCTATCCAGGGCTAGGGAGGTCATGGATCTTGGAGAAGAACCTACAACTACTACTTCACTAAACCAGCATAATCTTTGTCTTTGTCATACTCACAGATAAGTGTAGTCTTCATCCCAATCATGGAAACTTCTCTTTTCAAGAGAAGGAGAACATTACAGAAAACCATAACCAATAAAAATTCAGAGCTATAGAGACCAGTCCCAGCTCCTATACCTACAACGAACAATACCTATACTGAAGGCTCAGGGATCACTGTAGAAATCAGGTGGGCAGAAAGATTGTAAGAGCCAAAAGATAGGAACTTCACTGTGAGATTGTGTCTCCTAGAAATATCACAATCTATACCAACAAAGTCTTATCTAAATGGCTGCCTAAACATGATGAGAGAGAGAGAGAGAGAGAGAGAGAGAGAGAGAGAGAGAGAGAGAGAGAAATCTTGTACACGTACATATGTGTATAATAACAATTAATGGAAAAAGGTTATGAATTTGAAAGAGGGAAAGAATGGTATGGAAGGGTTTGGAGGAAGGAAAGGAAAGAAAAAATGACATAATCATATTATAATCTCAAAAAATAATAATTAGGAAGAAAGAAAGTAATCAATGCTGCCATCTAGTCACCCTGGACAAGAATTGCTAAATTTGGGTCCAATTTTTAAAAATCTGAGATCCTTTTAATACTACTCAACTCCAAATGTTAGACATGGTCTTCAACCCTTTAAGACTATCACTGGGGAAGTGGAAACAGGTAGATCCCTGGGGCTCTGATTAACCAGTCTAGCTTATTCAGTGACTTCTAGTTAAATAGCTTCTCCAAAAACAAGAAAGTAGATCTTTGCTCTGGTCCAATGCCAGGGAGAGGGCAGCCTGCAGAAACGACACAGCTTCTGGGAAAGATCCCATTTCTGGCTCCAGTCACCCAGCGCCTTTCCCGCCAGAGGAGGGATGTCTGCCTGGGAGGAGTCTCAGGGCCTGACCTGGTGGAGAGCCATCTTTGCTCTGGTTCACCTAAGCTCCAGTCTATACTGGCGAGGGTGTGGACTGCAGGAGCTACATAGCTTTGGGATAGACAGAAGCAACCTAACTTCTGGAACAGACCCTGTTTCAGGCTCCAGGAATTTGGTCATCTTCCTTGTCAGAGGAAAGGTGGCCACCTGTGAAGGATATGTCTGCAGAGCAGGTGAGAGAGTCATATTATATTGTGTCTAGGGTTCCTCAGTGGCTAGTCTGTGCAGGTGAGTGAATAAACTGCAGAGGCAACACATCTTCTGGGAAAAGCCCAGTTTTGGGCCTTCATCTTCAGCCAGGAGGCAGATCTGAATGCCAGGCCTCTGTTTACCTTCCCTGCTAGAGGAGAGCTTCCCTGCAGAGAGTAATCTAACCAGTGAGACTCAGGAGAGAGCTGGACTCCCAGGACTGCTGACAGAGGCTAACAGAATCACAGGAGGAAAAAGCTCCAACCAGAGACAACTATAACAACTAAATCCAGAGATCACCAGATGGCAAAAGGCAAATGTAGGAATCTTACTAACAGAAACCAAGACCACTCACCATCATGAGAACCTAGTACTCCCACCTCAGTCAGTCCTGAATACCCCAACACACCTGAAAAAGCAAGAATTAGATTTAAATGCTTACCTCATGATGCTGGTAGAAGAATTTAATAAGGCATTGTTAAAGAAATGCAGGAGATTGCTGCTAAAGAGGTACAAGTCCTTAAAGAAAAACAGGAGAATACTTCTAAAGAGGTAGAACTCCTTAAAGAGAGAGAGGAGAACAGAAATAAACAGGTGATGGAATTGAACAAAACAATCCAAGACCTAAAAAGGGAAATAGAAGCAATAAAGAAAACCCAAAATGTGACAACTCTGGAGATAGAAACCC
>NC_034593.1:17791288-17793026 GCF_900095145.1 Mus pahari | reverse complement strand
GTGCCAGCACCATTTGTTGAAAATGCTGTCTTTTTTCCACTGGATGGTTTTAGCTCCTTTGTCAAAGATCAAGTAACCATAGGTATGTGGGTTCATTTCTGGGTCTTCAATTCTGTTCCATTGATCTACCTGTCTGTCACTGTACCAGTACCATGCAGTTTTTATCACAATTGTTCTGTAGTTCAGCTTGAGGTCAGGAATGGTGATTCCCCCAGAATTTCTTTTATTGTTGAGAATAGTTTTTGCTATCCTAGGTTTTTTGTTATTCCAGATGATTTTGCAAATTTCCCTTTCTAACTCGGTGAAGAATTGAGTTGGAATTTTGATGGGGTTTGCACATACTCCATTTCTTATCTGAGCACTGAGTATCTGAACTCTGGTCCCCATCCTTATAGGCAAGCACTTCACCCACTGAGCAGTCTCCTCTGGTCCCCATCCTTATAGGCAAGCACTTCACCCACTGAGCAGTCTCCTCTGCTGTTTGGAAATTTAACCCTCTCTCATGCACCTGACATTCTGATACCTTACCTTCCGTTCCCACTTGAACATGTGACTCTCAAGTAGGAGCTGGCTGAATGAGAACTCCCCCACCACCCAATACAACTCTGTTTATTGCATTACAGGTCAGTCAGGCTATAGATGAGAGGTAGGGGGATGCAAGTTGGGGCAGGAAGAAACACCTCAATGATGATGTTTGTTTTGAAATTGTTTCATAGGGAGTGGACAGTTGGCTTCCTTGTTTGATATGCTTTCTGTATTCAAGAAACTGGAATGATATGGTGTCTGTGTCTCTCAGTTGCCGATCTCTATGCATTGCCATTCAGTGTGCACATATGTATATATATGCATATATGTGCCACCTCTCTGGACCACTCACTATTGCTCCCTCCAGAGGTCTCCAAAGCAGGAGGTTTATAACAGCACCTGCCTGGGACCAGACGACAGGCATCAAAAGTGACATTTCAAACATCACTGTTTCAGTGCCAGCTCACAGTGTTATGACAAGAGTAAAATACAAACCTTCACTCATTCCAGAGCAAACATTGTACAGCTAAATGATTTCCATTATGACAGCAAGGATCAAAGGCACATGCTTCATAACATTTTCACCAACTCTATTCTAACTTCTAGAATTGATCTATAGATATCCTAGGTCTTACCATATTTCCTGTGAGCATGCAAAAGTAATTGTATATGTTATATATACAATTGTACATATTATAAGGACTTTAACTGTGTAAATTTGTAAAACTGATTTTACAAATTTTACAGTGTGATTTGAGAAACAAAAAATGTTTTGAATGCTCTTCAATATAGTTAGTAAATGCCAGATGAAGCAAAGATATTTTCACTGTCAACAAAATGCCCTGAAATTGAAAGTTAGAATATGTCATATCAATTAATGGAGGTGGAATGGGAGAGGAGGAAAAAGAAGGAACAAGGGAAGTATACAGAGGGAGGAAAAATTCCCAACTTTCTACTCAAGTCCTAGAAGGTCAAGGAGAGCTAATTTAAACAGCATGCTGGTGTGTGATGATGGAATCATGAAAAGGAAAGCATAGTTTTGGTTTCTTTTGTTTTATTTTATTTTTCCAGACAGGGTTTCTCTGTCAGATAGCCCTAGCTGCCCTAGAACTTATTCTATTGACACTCTGACCTCAGACTCATAGAGATCTGCCTGCCTCTGCCTCTGCCTCTGCCTCTGCCTCTGCCTCTGCCTCTGCCTCTGCCTCTGCCT
>NC_034593.1:17752982-17790988 GCF_900095145.1 Mus pahari | reverse complement strand
ATATATATATATATATATATATATATATATATATATATATATATATCAAGCACAAGCCTAAGTAATTTAAGAAGACTACAATTATTTATCCCATACTTCTTTCTTCTTATTAATAAAGAGCTTCAACAAGAAGTCCCTACCCCATGGTGCTTCAGTTGGAATACATTTACAAAATTAAGTTGAAAAAAGTTGGAGTTGATTAGTTCCATTAGCTATTCTGTCAACAAATGCAGCTCATCTAATCAGTCATAATTAACACTGATGTTTGATGAGAGGCTCACACAAGGGAAGCTGGTCGGCAAGCTGAACTGGCCCTCCAGGGATCTGGCTGAGGCTGTTCCTTAGCATCAAGTTGGAATAGGAGAGTGTGTGTTGCTTCGGCCAAGTTGGCAAAAAAAAAAAAAAAAATGTATGCCCAACCACTCATGGGCATGGAACTGTTTTGTGCATATTTAGCAAACTTGGCAGCCAGACTTTAGTTTTCTCCGGGAATATGATCTGAATTCTAGAATCCTGGCACTTCAGCGAAGTCAAACGCCAACCTAACCTGTGCTTCTCATTTGGCCTCTTCAGTCCAAGAAGATTAGAGAGCCTCGATCATCCAGGGCAACAGTAATTAAATTACTGTACTTACGTGGCTTAATACAATCCACTAGATGATAGAAGAGGGGCCGAGCTAGTTATTGGGTCATGCCAGACATCACCCAAACTAACGAGGAAGAAGCATCTGGAAGAGTTCAGGCTCACAGACATGTATCATCAGCACTAATGCAGCCTGGGTGCCCTATTACTCATTTTCCACCAAGAACAATTGCCACCTTTTACTTTCCTCGGATTTGTTATTTTAAAAAACAGAGATTGGGATTTTTGTGTCATTTGTTTGTGTCATTTGGGTTTTTGTTTTTTTGGGTTGGTTGGTTGGTTGGTTTTTGCATGTGTATGTGGTGTATCTGTATGGGTATTTTCTGGGTTTGAGCACACATGCATGCACAGATGCTAATGTCCCTGCATACAACATGCATATGGAAGCCATAGGTTGACATCATGTCCTCCTTAATAGCTCTGTACCTTATATATTGATTTAGGACCTCTTACTTGAGCTCAAAACTCACCAATTCAACCAAGTAGAGACAGCCATCCCAATACAAGGGTTCCCTGCCTTTAAACCTTTACTTCCTTTGAGCTGAGATTATAGGCAGGCCACTAGCCCAGCCCAGCTTTCACATGAAAACTGAGGAATCAGACTCTGGTTCCTATGCTTTCATGACAAGCTCCTTTACCCACTGTGTCACGGCCCCCAACCCCTGTTTGTTTTTTAACCACTGAAGTTGTCTTTAGTTCTCCTAAAAAATAAAGAGGGAAACAGGAGCTGATGTTATAATTAGCACCAGGGATCCCCAGATGGAGTTTCCCTCTTATGCTTCGATTTTTCCATATTTCCTTTTCAGCTACATAATTCACAACAGCCTACAAAAAAATGTAGCTCTTCATTCAAAATCTTCTTCCTCTATTTCCTTCCTTCATTTCCTCCCTTTCCTTCCTTACATCTCATCCCCACACTGTCTCTTTCTTATTTGTAAAATCAGGCTATACTGTTCAGGCTGATCTTGAATTTCTGGGCAAACTGATTCTCCCACTTCTCCCTGCTGAGTAGCTGAGTTTACAAGAGTACACCATCATGACTGGCTTTCAATAATTTTTTTTAAGATTTATTTATTTATTACATGTAAGTATGCTGTAGCTGTCTTCAGACATGCCAGAAGATGGCATTGGATCACATTACAAATGGTTGTGAGCCACCATGTGGTTGCTGGGATTTGAACTTGTGACCTCTGGAAAAGCAGTCAGTGCTCTTAACCGCTGAGCCATGTCTCCAGCCCCAATTTTTATTTTATCTTTAATCAGCAATGACTGCGTTTCAAAGTCACAATGCCCTTATACAATCAATTGTATGAAAACTGTGGTCTTTTCGGCCTGCTTCTCTTCTCTCATTTCTTTTTAACAAAACTGCATTTCATCTAGGTCTTCTATCAGTCTAAACTGAAGAGAAGTTTATCTGGGCTATTCCCTCAGCTTCCCAAGCAGTGAGCCTACAGATTTAAGGTATCTGGCTATTAGCACATTTCTTTTTTTATTATTAGATATTTTCTTTATTTACATTTCTAATGTTATCTCCTTGCTTAATTTCCCCTCTGAAAACCCCCTATCCCTTCCCCCCTTCCCCTGCTCACCAACCCACCTCCTCCTGCTTCCTGGCCCTGGGAGTCTCCTATACTAGGGCGTAGAGCCTTCACAGGCCTTTCCTCCCATTGATGACTGACTAGGCCATCCTCTGCTACATCTTATTAGCATATTTCTCAATCCTTAGGGTTTTACTTCTACCCCTTTTTATCAACTGAAATTTCTCTTTCCACGGCCTGTCCTCCCTAAATGCAACACTCTTCATTCAACATCTTCTAGAACATATGACGAGATTGACAACCCACAACATGCCCTCCTCCTCCCCTGCAAATGTGCAATACGCCATTTCTTTGGATGTTCCAAGCAGCCTCTTGGGTTTCCTCTTCTCTGCCTCCTAAATATGAATCTGCTGCTCCCCCATCCCTGTGACCTTCAACCCCACCTTCAGCCTCCCTTTGGAAAGCCACTCTACTTCTAAAGGAACTGCTGAAACTAAGCTAGTGTGCAGTGTGGACAGTAAGCTCCAAGAAACCACTGAAACAAAGTCTTACATATGAGCTGCTCCAGCCAGGCAAATGCAGGCAGTAGTCGCACTCAGAAGTCTTGATGCTATTTAATCATGACTAATGTTACATCATATTCTTACATTAAACCAAACAAATACACATATCAAGTTACATGCTTAGTTTTTTTTTTCATTTAGCTGAATGTCAAGCTCAGCTGTAAAACAAGAAACAAACTCATGTGTACAAAAGAATAAATTGCAAAACTTAAAATGCATATTTACAAGAAGACTAAATTTTCAAAGGAAAATGGCCCTGTCTGTTCCAACACTCCCCCCTCCAAACAACAGCTTCAGATTTTTGTAACTTCCCAGATTAATCAATAGATTCTGGGAATCTATGCTGAAAACTGGGTTCAAATCCCTCCCAAACCTGTTTCATTTCTAAGGATACCCTCTCTGTGACTAGTCCCATGCATATAATAGTGACTCTATCTTAAAACCCTGTACCACTGTGATCCCTCTCACCTTTGATGGACGTGTTAAAGTAGTTGCTGGGCAACCACATGTTTATGCTTTCATACATTTCCCTGTGTCCTTCCATCTTGATTAAACTTCATCTAGTTCCTACCCCATTATTTTTTTTTTTTATTGCATGTGCTTGCTTTGGCAGAGGTTCACACATCGTGGAACCTGGAGGTCAAATGAAACTTTGAGGAACCTAGGTCTGGAGGTCAAATGAAACTTTGCAGGACTCAGTTCTCTTCTCCATGTGGATCAGGTGGTGAATCAGGTCAGAAAGCTTGGCAGCAAGTGCCTTTAGTCCTCAAGACATACTTACAGTTGCTTGAAGTATTCTAATTGCATCAGAAAAGATCACTCTTGTCAACTTGATCAAATTCAGAATCACCTAGGAGCTTAGTAAAGCACCTGAAAGACAGATAAGATGTGATTATATGAGGGTAATGATATAATCACCCATAGTATGATTACATTATCAAGAAATGGTAAAAGGTGGGAAATGTGGTTCTAATTAGAGGAAGTGGGGTCACTAAGGGCATTTCCTTCTTTTTCTATCTTGCCTTGTCTCCGCTCCCAAGATTCCACCATGAGGTGCTTCCTTACCACAGACCCAGAAGCACAGAGCCAACTGGCGATGGACTGAGCTCTCTTCAACTGCAAGCCAAAAAATTAATTCCCCTTTACGTGGGTTCTGACATGCATTTGGTCACAACAACAGAAAATGAGCTCAAGCAATCATATTGGTTCCTTTTCTTCTTGCTGTAACAAAAGACCCTTCAGAGGCAAGTCAAGGAAGGAAGGGTATGTTTGGTTGACAGTCCGAGCATGCAGCCATTATGTGGAAAAGGCCTGCCAGGAGGATCATGAGGGAGCTGGTCATATTGTGCCTGCAGTCAGAAAGCAGAGAAAGACCAGTCATTCTAGTGCACTTGCTACTGTTGTGAGCCAATGCTCTAACCAACCATCTTCAAGAGGAAGGGATTTGTTTGGTTCACATGTTTGAAGCACACTCAAGCGCTGAATGAAGCCAAAGCAGGAACTGGAGAAGATGTCATAAATGAATGTTTCTTTCTTTCTTTCTTTCTTTCTTTCTTTCTTTCTTTCTTTCTTTCTTTCTTTCTTTCTTTCAATTTTTAATTAGATATTTTCTCCATTTACATTTCAAATGCTATACTGAAAGTTCCCTATACCCTCCCCCACCCTGCTCCCCTNCCCACCCACTCCCACTTCTTAGCCCAGGCCTTCCCTTGTGCTGGGTCATATAAAGTTTGCAAGACCAAGGGGCCTCTCTTCCCAACGATGGCCGATTAGGCTATCTTCTGCTACATATGAAGCTAGAGACATGAGCTTTGGGCGTACTGGTTAGTTCCTATTGTTGTTCCACCTATAGGGTTGCAGCCCCCTTCAGTTCCTTGGATACTTTCTCTAGCTCCTCCATTGGGGGCCCTGTGTTCCACCCAATAAATGACTGTGAGCATCCGTTTCTGTATTTGCCAGGCACTGGCCTAGCCTCACAAGAGACAGCTATATGAGGGTCCTTTCAGCCAAATCATGCTGGCATATGCCATAGTGTCTGTAAATGAATGTTTCTTATGGGCCTGCTTTCTTATATAACCCAGAACCTCCTGTTCGGTGATGACAGTGTCTACGGTGGGCTGAGCGCTCCTACCTCAGTCACCCACAAAATGTCTCATAGACGTGCCTACAAGCCAGTCTGATGAAGGCATTTTCCCAGTTGAGGCTTCCTCTTTCCAGATGATCTGCGCTCGTATTGAGTGGACAAAAGTTAACCAGTACAGTGATGGTTCCTGGGGGCAAAGTTCCCTCCTTTCCCTACTCTTCATTCAGTCTCAGACTTCAGCCCATGATCAAGATGCCCTGGCAAACCTCAGGAACATCTTCCAGACACACCTAGATGTGTGTCTCCTGGTTAATATCAAATCCAGCCAGGTTGACAATCACATATATCCCACTTTTACATATACATAAATTATACATAATTTGTCACCTCTTTCATTTCATAAGCTTCCTCTGGCTCCCAACATCTGTTGCAATCTTCAGCTTGCCAAACACAATCTTATTGTTCTCTGACTCTGTCATCGGAATCTTGTGTCAGTGTTAAAACTCCATGTATAAGGGAGGAGGTGAAGACACAGGCCATCAACCACATGAACCCTCCACAGGTAAAGTTCACTTCTGAAGTCTGTTCTGGCTCTTCGCTCTGAGAGAAGATCTTGCTTCCCAGAGCCGGCATGTGCTAAGTGGCATCCATCATCTGCTGCCGAGGCACAAAGACTGAGCTTCATACCAGTGCCCTCTCTCCATGTTCTACACTGCTGCAAGCTCCCCTGAGCCCTGTGCATTTCCATGATGTGCATGTTTTTGCCTCTGTGTGAGCTCATTGAGAACCAATGAAGCTAAGATATTAAAATATAATTTGCTCAGATCTTTGCCTTCAGGATGAAGCCTAAAATGCTGCCATCAGCTAGAAAATCTGTGATCTAATTTAGAAGCAGTGGGCCATGCTATCTTTTCTCAGATGCTCTACTGGGGTCCTCCGTTCTAGGACTTCTTTTCACTTCTAAATGGAAGAGAAAGGTTGTGTTTTTGCTTTGTTTTCTTTTACTTTTCTCCCACTTTTCCATTGCAAGAAAGACTCACTTAGGAAAGGCAGGGAATATAAACTCTCCTCTTCAGCTGTCACTGTGTTGAAATGCCACAAGTACAGAGTGACTGAGCTTTAATCTCTGCAATTCCACTATAGCAAAACCCTTGTCGGCCTTCTGATTTTTTTGTCTAGACTTTGAAAGGAGCTCTCTGTCCCTGACCCTTTGCAGACAAGTGTCATGTGCTGTGTTGAATGGCTTAAATAAAAAATAAAAAATAAAACTAAATTGACAGTCAGTCTTCATGTTCTGAAAGATTTCTTACCTCACTATCCTTACATTAAAATCCTCAGTGCTACAATTACAGCAAAACCAAAGATCAATTTTTCATTTTTCTATTGAAAATTTTACCCAATTTTTGTCCATATTTCATGTCAGGTGCAGAGAGTTGCTATTGCTAGCTTGTTGGGGGTTTTTCTGTTTTTTATTTTTTTGTTGTTGTTGTTTTTTGTTTTGTTTTTTGTTTCCCATTTTTTGTTTTTTGGTTTTTGGTTTTGTTTTGGATTTTCATTTGTTTGTTTGTTTTAATTTTCCCCTTCGATCTCAAAGAGAAAAAAAAACCAAGCTCTTGGCTATAAAGGTATAGCAGGTAAAATGTTGGTCTTCTTTGTGAACTTGAAGCATAGTTACATTAAATGTGAAGGTCATTAGACATAATTCTGTCTAACAAGCAATTGGATTGGATCCAACTGAAGACAGAACCAGGAGCTGCAGACATTCTAGTTAGGATCTGAGAGAATCCAAATATCATGGGAGTCTGAGATATTCCTAATACTCTGCAGTTACCCTCTAAGAAAATGACAAAACGTTTCAGTTCCACAAATGAAATTTCACTGAAGACAATGGCCTTTTTATTCCTAAGCCAACATACCAGGCACATAGGCACAGAGAGAAACAAAGTGACCAAGAAATGCCTGCAACAAATGGTGCAGAAGTGTAATATAACAAAATTAACAATAAACAAAGTGATCAAGGAAGCCTCCAACAAATGGTACAGAAGTGTAATATAACAAAATTAACAATAAACAAAGTGACCAAGAAATGCCTCCAACAGATGGTGCAGAAGTGTAATATAGCAATACTGGGTTGGCAGATGAAAGCCGGGATACCTCTTTCTTTCTTCGTTTCTGTGGTGGTTTGAGTAGGAAATGGCCCCCATAGGTTTATAGGTTTGAACACCTGGCCCCCAGCTGGCCACACTGTTTGGAAGGCTGCGGAACCTTTAGGAGGTGGAGCCTTGTTCGAGGGAGGATGTTGGGGGATGGCAGCTTCAAGATTTTATGACCTCACTTCCTTTTCTCTGTTTCCTGCCTGCCAGTGCAATGTAGCCTCACAGTCCTCCCTTTGCCCTCCATGACGGCCATGATGGAACTGGATCCTCTTTGGAACTGTGAGCAAAAATAAACCTTTCTTCCCTAAGTTGTTTTGTCGATGTTCTATTATAGCAACAAAAAGCAAAACTAATAAAACTTCTTTCCGGCAACTTCTTGAGGTAAGAACTTCCAAATTGGACATAGGAAACAAAAAGCACAGAGGGATCAAGCCTATGACTTACAAACCACCAAGTCAAATCTTTAGTGGTTCTTGCCAATGCCAGAAGGATGTCTTCTGATTTCTTTCTGACGTCGTCTGACGTCAACAATGCCACCAAAATGACTTAAGGTTCTTAACATAAGACCATTGCTGCTGTGGAGTTTAGGAGATAGCCCAGGCAGAAAGCATGTAACACTCTCGGCCAACAGAGCCAGGTGAAGGACTATCAGGACCAAGAGTGTTGGAGGCCTGGTGGCCTCCAACAATTCAGTCAAACCAGCAGAAAATAAATGAACCTCCAAATTCTGTTCATACCTACGTTTCATTTAACCATGACCTCGATTGCTTGCTTCACATAACCAATGTGGGGATCCGGGGAGATATCTCATCAACCAAGTGTTTGCCTTGAAATTACGCAGACCTGAAGTCAATCCCCAGAACCCAGGTGAGGTAGGGATTATCTAGCAGAATCGAACTAAACCCAGTGGGGGATGGAAATGGAGTTTATTAAAAGGAGATTAATTGGTGTGGCTTTTAGGCTGTGGTCTGTCACCCAGCAATGGCTGCCCCTGCAGGAAAGACCAAGAACCCATTAGTTGTTCAGTCCACAGGGCTGGATGTCTTAGCTGGTTTTTCCGATGATATTGGAGTTCTGGAGAAGTCGGCTCTAATTCCAGAGAAGGAAGGCCTCAGCAGCACAATAGGTGAGCTTGCCAAAAAGAGTGAGGGCAAGCAGGCAAAAAACAGAAAGCTTCCTTCTTCCATGTCCTTTCATAGAGGCTACCACCAATTGTGGCCCTGATTCAGGGTCAGTCCTCCCACCTCAAATGCCTTGACCAAAAGATTCCTCAGGGCCATGCCCAACTGCCTGGATTCTAGAGGTGGTCAAGTCTTCATCCAAGAGTGACCATAACAGCTGGTTAAAAAAAAAAAAAAAAAAAAAACAGTGAGACAAAGAAGTTGTGCTGGTGAGTCTAAGACAGGAAGAACCCTGGTGCATGTGGGGCCAGGTACCTAGTCTACTTGGCAAGTACCAGGCCAGTAAGAGACACCGAAAAAGGTGTGTTGCTTCTGAGGAAAGACACCTGAGGTGTCTCCTGGTTTTCACATGTACGCATCTCCACATGCAGTCACAGGTAGATATGTTAAAAATAGTAGTATGAAACTGGACACGATGTCACCCACACCTATAACATGGCATGTATGAGGTTGAAGGAGGAAGACCATAACTTGAAGGCTAGCCTTTGCTATAGAAGCTTAGCCTATGCTGCACAGTGAGCCTCTGCCAGAAATACTCAAAGCATTTGACTATCCTGAAAATGCATGCTATAAACCCTCTCCATCTGGATTGGAAAAACCAAAGAGAACTATAGTGCTGGGAGTGTTACAAAAAGTCTTTAATCAGAACTCAGATACGCGACCCTTTTTCTAAGCCCAGAACAGCGTTCTCGTCCCTCTAAAACAGCAAAGATTCCCTGCAGATCGTCAAAATAACTCTCAAGCCTGATTAAAAGTCATATCGGTTTCCAGGAATGGGGTTTATTTTTCAATCTCATTTTCCTCTGTGAAAACCTTTATTAGAATCTCAATTCTGTGTCTGACCATATAATTTAACAGATTGCAGTGCTTCCATAAGACTATTCCCATCACAGAGTAGATTGTTCATCGTGAATATAAATATAATCCATAGGCTTCAACAAGATTTGGTACACTTTGGGGACTATCTTAAAATAAAGTATATAAATTGTCACTGAAAATTACACTACCACATTACCTGTATTTCGGATTGTACAAAGTCTTTCATGTACTCAACCCATTCGGCAGAGATAATTAGATAGCACAGGAAACGCTAGCATTATAAAATCAAAGAATTTAGGTCTCATTGTGAGTTGTAACTGCCAATCAGGTTCAGGTAACTGTGATGCACGACTGCCACCTACTGGCCAGGACTAAAATTGCAATGTCTCACCAACTTCATCCTTGCACTGTGACCAAGGCCTGGCTTTCCCCTACAGCCTGTGCACCACCTAATGTCACATGGGCACCTTGAGAACATTTTGTAAGAAAACCACACAAAAATTTTGAGGACAACAGTATATGCCTCTGAGGAATCTTAATAAAGACATTAGGAGTGTTAGGTGTGCACATTACGTGTTCTTTGCTTTTTATTTTCCATGTTCTCAATTCCCAATCTATATCTTACTACAAATCCTTACTTAGTCATGATGTTTTACCTTCTCTATGCATTGAATACTAGGGGTATTTTGTAAGTATGTGAGGCAGTAACTTCCTTTTATTCTCTAGTATGTTCTTTGTATTGCCCCCCCTTGAACAAAACCTGAATATTCATGTTAAATAAAGAAGAAATTCACAAAGTGACAGTACCATTTTAAGACAGTGTACCATGTTGGCTGATGACCTATGCTTTAAGCATAAAGAGAGGTGAGCTAACACCGAATCCTTTTTTAATATATACATACTCTGGTGGGCCTTTCACATGCTTTTTTCTTCTTCTTCTTCTTCTTTTTCTTTTTCATTTTGAGATAGGATCTTGTGTATCCCAAGCTAGGCTTAAATTCACTGTGTAGTCATGGATAACTTTGAACACTGCATCTTCCTGTGTCTATCACCTGGGTGCTGGGATTGCCACACCTGGCTTTGTTTATTAAGTTCTTTAGCCTTGGCTTGTTTGTATGCAAACTTGGAAAGCCCCACTGTGGTTAGAACAATTAAATGGAAAAATGTGTATAAGGTACTTGGCACAGATTAAATATGTGGCAACAACGCCAGGGTCTTTATGCCACTGTGGGATCTATTGGGAACTTAATAAAGACACTAGGAGTGTTAAATGTGCATGCCAAGTGTTCTCCATTCTCTGTTTTCCATGGTCTCAATTCCCAGCCTACATCTTACTACAAAATCCTACAACCGCGCTGGGCGCGGGCACCTTGCAGGTATGCACAGAGCGTCCGCGTTCACACAGTTCCTTGGGGTTGTTAGGAGCTAGGCTGTAATATTCAAATCACTGTTTTAAAAGTCTCTAACAGTTCTCGGAATGGCTTGACTAGTTCCAAGCTCTCCCTGGAGGGGCCCGCAGAAGTATTAATTCCTATTGCAGCAGATATTACATTTTGTTGCCTGCCAAGGACCCATCTCGTATGCTCAGGGAACTGTCTGCCCGTGTGCTTCTGCTAAGATGTTAGTCAGAAAACAAGCCTGCGGTCAGCATGAGCTCTGCCTGATTAGGGAACAGGAGTGCAGAGGAGGGATTGGTGTTGACCCAGCAGTGCGGTAACACGGTGCAGAGCCCACACTCCCTCTCCAGCAGTGCAGAAACGCGGTTCAGAGCCCACGTTCCCTCTTCCACGTGCTCTGCTGCGGCCATCTTCTATTCTGAGGCTGCTGCCTCTGGTCTTAAGAGATTTCTAATATAATATTATTGCGTCCCCAAGGTGTTCTCATTTACATTAATTGAAGAGAGAGAGAACAGTTCCCAAGGACTGAGGGAGGAGACTATGGAAGGAGCATGAGCAAGTGTGTGCATATGAAGACCAGAGGAGAACCTTGGCTCCTGTGTTTTGAGATGGGACTTCTCACTGCCCTAAAACTTGCCAAGTGGGCTAGTTTGGCTGGTCATGAGTTGCCAGCAATCCTGCTGTCTCTGCTCCTCCAGCACTGGAATTACAAGCCTGCCACCGCATACCACTTTGTGTACGGTTTCTGGGATCATACACAGGGTCCTCCTGCTTATATGGTAATCACTGCATAAAACCCACCCTCAGTCCCTTCCAGGACTCTAGAAGAGGGAGGAGGAGCCTTCCAGAGGAGGAGCCTTCCAGAGGAGGAGCCTTCCCACAAAGCTCTGACAAGCAATTTCTCTTGACTCTTGGATTTAAACATGCATTATCAATCATCTGGCAGGCTCCTAAGATTAAGAGCCTACAATCAATCAAGATCCATCCCTAGGGACAGCCGGGATCGACTTGGAGTGTCGTGGACTGCATGGAGAGGAAGGGACTGTTACTGCTTTAAACATGAACACTGCCCCAGACCCAGAAATTCATATGGAAAAGGTTTTACAGTTGGTGGTAGTAAGAGGGGCTGTGGACCTTTAGGATTGAAGTTGAGAGAGTCTAGTGGGAAGTCCTTGGGTCACTGGGCACAGACCCTCCAATAGAATTGAGAATGTTGTCTTCAGTTCCTAGCTGAAGATGTAATCGTTCATCCTGACACCATCTCTACCATGAAGTATTTCCATTACCAAAAGGCTGAGCCTGGGGCCAAACATCTTGGAATTAGACCCTCATAATCTTAAGCCAAAGTCAACCTGGCTTTAAAGTAACTTGTGTGGTACGCCCCCTAGTGATAGAAAGATAACAAAGGGACACAATCCGGCTCACTAAGAAGGACAAGAGACTAGAAGCCAGAAAAGCAGCTAAAATTCCCCAAGCCCAGCACACACACTTTACCTTCAGCTTGGGGAAAAATTGTATCACATGTTGAATTATTTGCGATTTTTTTTTAATGACATTTTTTAGATTCTGGAAAGTCAAACATAGTG
The DNA here is from genome assembly GCF_900095145.1 of Mus pahari. NCBI lineage: Eukaryota > Metazoa > Chordata > Mammalia > Rodentia > Muridae > Mus > Mus pahari. The sequence goes on along the minus strand of NC_034593.1, from coordinate 17,779,023 downwards.
GCACATGCCAAGGTGCAAGGGGGAGGGGTGGGGGAGTGGGAGGGGAGTCTGATGGGGGATGTGGGGGGAGTCTGATGGGGAGGGTGTTGGCATGTGTGTGTGGTATGTATATTTGTGTGGTGTGTGGGTAGGTATGGTGTGTGTGTGTGTGTGTGTGTGGTGTGAGGGGGGTGGTATGTGTGTGTGTAGTGTGTATGTATGTGCTGTGTATATGTGCTGTGCGTGTGCTGCGTGTTTGCTCTGTGTGTGCTCTGTGTGTGTGGGGTGTGTGTGTGTGCGTGTGTGTGTGTGTGTGTGTGTGTGTGGTGTCTGGGTGAATTGGTGTGGGGGTGGGAGGTGGATGTGCTATATGTGTGGCACCGTGATAGGGGTGGGAGGGTGGTGCGTGGGTGTAGGTGTGATGTGGTTGTGGGAAGGTTATGTGGTGTCTGTGGTGTGTGTGTGTGTGTGTGTGTGTGTGTGTGTGTGTGTGTGTGTAGATGTGTGTGTAGTCCTTGTGTGTACACGTGGAGGCCAGAGGTCAGCCTTGGGTGTTTTTCCTCAGGGGTCATCTACTTGGTTTTTGAGACAGGGTCTCTTCCTGGGCCTGAAGCTCACAAGGTCAGCTAGGATGGCCAGTGAGCCTCAGGAATTTCTACACCTGCCTCCCCGATACAAGCATGTGACACCACAACTGGCTTTTACCTGGGTTCTTGTGCTTATACAACAAACAGTTTACTCACTGACCTGTATCCCTAGAAACACACTCTGAAGAATGCTTTCTGACAGTCTGCATATGAAGAATCAATATGTCCTAATTGAGACATCACATGTTTACATCTGTATTAACACATCTCTGAGGTTTCAATAAACACTATTCAGCTCTAAAACAGGAAGCATACACAAGTTAAAACTCTGGGTGTGTGTCCATTGTGTCTGAGTCTCAATTTCCGTTCCCCATTTGTGAACTATAGGACAACACAGAAAGTCAGATGTCCTTTCATCTGGTTTATATTCTAGTCTGTGAATCCATAGCGTTCTACATCACTCTAATAGTTGTAGGTTTTGTTTCTTGTCTATTTGATGTATGCCAGAGTCATCTTGAAAAAGGATGCTCAATTGAGAAAATGCCTCTATCAGACAGACCTGTAGGCAAGTCTGTGAGGCATTTTCTTGATTAATGATTGATGTGGTGGGTCTAGAGGCAGTTCCACACCTGAGCAGCTGGTCCTGGGTCCCATAGGAACGAAGGATGTGCAGGCCATGAAAAGCAAGCCAGTGAGCTGTATACAGCCTCTGCTTCAATTCTCGCTTGAGCTCCTGTCCTGAGTGCCTGCCTTGACTTCCCATCACAGTGGGCTATATTATGGAAGCATAAGACAAATAAACCCTTCCTCCCTGAGTTGGTTTTAGTTGCAATGTTTATCACAGCAATAGAAAGCTGAGACAGTCGTTTGTGGTAGTACTGGCCTCCTCTGTTGTGAACTTCTCTAATAACTGTCAAAACACACTGAGGTGAGGCAGCTTTCTGACTTCCAGAGCTTTCACTGGGGAGACGAGACAGAGAAGAAAAAGTAAGAAAATAGGGCAGCACATGGTTGCTAAGCAACCATGGAATGGAATAAAGGAGGAGGGATCTGGGCAGTGGGAGTTGGCTGGTAAGGGGCAAGGTCAGCTTCAAACTATGTGGAGGAGAACAGGTGTGGTTTAAAAGATATATCAAAATGAGAAAGGTGGTATTAGTTAAGTATTGTGGTTCAGGGTTTGATTTAATATGTTTATAAAACTAAACAAATAAAAGGGATATTGTTTAGTGGACATTGAGAATAATAGTTTTGTGTATAAGAATTTGTGAGAGGAACAGCACACATGCACATGCATACAGGCACAGAAACCAGAGGGCAAGCAGTGCTGTTATTTCTCAGTCACATTTTTTTTTTGAGACAAGGCATAGGATAAAAAAAGGCAGAGGAAAAGCACCCTCATATTGACTTGACCCCATGCCAAGACCAAGACCAGGGCCAAGAAACAGAAAGCCACCAACCCTTGAGCTCGCCATAGAAACCCACCAATCCAGAACAGAAAAACTCCCTAATCCCTGAGCTCAGCCAACCTCAGGAATTGAAATCTCATCAATCCTCACCCTGAGAAGATTCCCTCCTACCCCAAAATATCCTATATACGCCCTTCTTTCTGCTCAGTTCTCTGTTGCTTCTGACCTGAACAGAGGCAGTCCCCCGCCTGGGTTTTCCCCTCTCGTGTGAGGTTTGTTACGCTGTGTGGTATGACTTTGTGGTACTCCTTGGCTTCTGGTTGCCAGTATACCTCTTAGAGCAGAGCTGGAATACTTCTGCTGGGGAAACTATCTCCTGCTGCATAACTGATAAGCTTGCAGTGGGGAAACTTACCCCTGTGCATGCAGAGCAGAGCTGTAAGGGAAGGTTTTCCCTTCAAAGCTGCAACACATACCCAGAGACTCTCAAATACCTGTAACTAAGTAGGCGAGGCTGCCTGGCCAGTGAGCCCCATGGATCTGCCTGACCCCTAGTGCTGGAATTACTAGGGTGTGCCACCAAATTGGTCTTTACATTTGTGGGGCAAGCACTTAGCTGTCTGGTCCATCTCCCCAACCACAAAGACCATGTTTGATGGTGCTATGGCTGTAAATTCCTGTTGCCCATCCAGCTCCAGCACTGGCCTTACAATATTTCATATTATCCAGATAATAGTTCTAGAAAGAGGTGCCGTCAGTAGTAGGCCACATTGTACCTTCAACTTACTTTGCCCTAAGTGAAAAGGAAATGATCACCCTGATTAGTCTGCTCTTGCAGCTTCGGAGACCACAGTTCCCTTGTCACCATTCTCTGCTTCTTAGACAAGACACTCTTCCACATATCCCTCATGGTCCTCAGAGCCTATTCAACCCCCAAAGATCAGCCTCGAAGAACAAGAGTGTTTATAACAAACCTGGATTTTCAGTACAAATGGAATGAGCTTTCTCCTTCCATCAACCAGGCCTTCCTTAGTCAGGAAATGATGTGTGGCTTTACCACTTAGACTACGTACCGATTGAGTAAAATCATCACAGGAATATGTTGATGTCTCTTGTCAGCCACTGAAGTTGAAAGGTGGACACATTAGGGAGAAGAACGCAGAAGCAGCTCTTCACCTTCTGTCTTGAGGTGGATTGAAGGGCTCTGTTGGAAAGTGATGTAATCCCAGCACTAAGTAACTTGCAATTATGCACTTGACTTCACTGAAGAAAAGAGAGAGAGGGATGGAGGGGTGGGAGGAAGGAAGGGAGAGGCGGGAAGAGAACACGGGACAGAACATTGACTGATAAGGTAATAAGGTAAAGGCAGGCCACCAGGGCACTTGGGAGGTAGAGATGCTTGGCTAACCTCCCTCCCTACCCTGATATACATATGGACCCCCATCACCTTCCTACAAGCCAGCATTTCCTGATAGCTGCTCTAACCCACATCTATCTGGAGCTCTTCCAATAGTTTCTGGGGTTCAGGCATGCACTCCTTAGTGTGACAGAACCCATGAAGCACACAGACACAAATACTACCAAAGCTCACTCAGAAACAGAATTGCTGTCACTCCTCGCTAATTGCCGAACACTCCCCAGGAAGCCACATACCAGGACTGCTGAACTTCTTCACCAGCTACCACGTCCTCCCCTACAATTGTAAAAAATGCCTTTTGATCCATGACCTGCATTTAAAAACTGACATCTGGTGGCTAGGGTGGTAATTAGACATCATTTAAAAGTTATTTCTGCCTTGTTAACTGGGTTGCTCTGTGATCAAATTAAGGGATAATTTAGAGGAACTCAGGCATATTGATTGTATAATCCATAATGTGTATAATTAATAACCACCCCTAAAAGCACAATGTGAGGGATGCTAAGGAGTCACATTAGACAAAAGTCAGGGCCTGAACGGTGCTTTTCCCCCACTGCTTTCTATTCACAACAGACACAAAGGAAAGCTATCAGATTCCCAGGCAGAACTTGGCAACACTGTTACATTACTTAAGACCAGAAGAGGATAGATAGGTGTCAAATGGTATCTTAGTTTCTTTCCTTGCCACTGTGACTAAATACCCAGGCAAATGCAATGTAAGGAAGAGTTTACTCTGGCTCACAGCTGAAGGTGCCAGCCATAGTGTCACAATGGTGGAGGAGAGGGGGCTGAGACACCAGGAGCATGAAACAAACAGCTGTTCTTATCTGCAGTCGGGAAACAGAGCAATGAGTGCTCCCTTAGTAGGGCTCAGCTCTCTCTCTACGTTTTATATGGTCCAGAATTTCCTGCCCAGGGATTGGCCCTGCCCACAGTTAAGATAGGTCTTCCCTCGTCAACGATGATTATCAAGAAAATTTCTCACAGACAGCCCAGTATCCCCAAATTCCCCACAGGTGTGTCCAGAGATCCAGCTCCCTGGTGATTTTAGATTCTAACAAAATGACAAGACCTGTCATCAGAAGTGGGAAAATTCTTGTTCTGGGTACCTGAGGGGTCGTCTTCTTAGGATAGGACCCTCAGCTGCAGACTTCTTCGTGTCACCCACCAAATTTGAACTACAAACAGGGCTTCTCCCAGCCATGAAGGTACAAGTTGCCTACTTTGCAATGTGCCATGCTAACACTTAGGCTGTTTATACTCATTTCTCAGAGATAACAAAATATTATGTTGTGATAAATGATTCTTACTCTGTTGTTTAAAGCCACCTTAGGTCCCCAAGATATGTGGGTCTGCAAACACCAACATGACTTATTATTAACTAGAATCACTTCCCCAATTTCCTTACTGCTCTTCTACACTGTCACTGCAGTAGACTTTCCCTGTCACGAAAGCACCTCTTAAGCTAGCATTTCAAGCAAATCTAAGGTTCTTACCTTATGGTATCAGTCTGGCTAATCAGGATTTTAGAGAACCTGATGGTATGAGGACAGAAGGAACTCTAAGAAGCAAAGGAAGTCAAGGTCATCAGCAAAGGAAATGAGTGAGTCTGAGATGAGGGTTCTTGCCCACCTGCACCACCGAGCTAACCTGACTGGGACTGGCACAGCTGCCTGAGCTCCTGTCCTCCTTACCGTCCTTTCCTATACCCACTAGCCCACCACAGTGACATGACATCAGCTTGTACCTCATATTTGCTGAGCTCAGCACTCTGCTCTGACCTTAGTTTGTTGTTTAAGATTTGTTTATTCTGTAGTGCTGAGTGGATGTGAGTGTATGTGCATATGTATATGTGGATGTATGTGCCTGCCTGAGTATATGTGCATATGTATTTATGAATGTATGTGCCCGTGTGACTGCATGTATTTATGTGAGCACTCACAAAGATTAAAAACGGGTGTGTTAGTAAGTTTCTCTCTCCCTCTCTGTCTATTCCTTTGAGACCCACCTATTCTCTCCCTGGACCTAGGTCTGCTGTTTTCCCACCTATCCTGAAAGCCAACAAACACCAGAGATCTTCCTGTTTCTGTCCACCTGAAGTTAAGGTAGCAGGAGTCCGGGGAAGCTTCATGTGTTAGCTGGGTGCAGGGATCCAGAGTTCGGTCTGTGTGCTTGCACAGCAAGTGCTCTTAAATTTTATTCTATTTTATTTTATTTTATTTTTAGACAGAGTGTCACTTTTCAGCCAACACTGGACTGAAACTCAAGATGTTAACCAGGATGGCCTCAAACTCACAGAGATCCTCCTGCCTCAGTCTCCTGAATGCTAAGATTAGTCATATACCACATTGCCTAGGTCAGCAAATGTTCTTAATTTCCAGGTCATCTCTCCAGCCCTTTAGTAGGTGTTTTTTCATATACTGTTTTGTATATTTAATAATTAAAAGAATTCTGTTAGCATGCGGCTGTCATCTCAATATATGAAACATAGAGGCAGGAAAGGTTCAAGTTTTTATTGGCTGCATATTAAGTTTGAGGTAGCCTTGGCTACTAGAGATTCTGCCTCAAATAAACCTGTTTCAAAAGCACTGTGGTGCTTTGGGTACTATCTTCAAGTATAGACAAGGACATAAAAATGGACAGGTTCACTGTTTTACCCCAAGTACCACATGTAGGAAATGGAGGGATGAGATGCCTAGCAGGCCTGTGTGAATGCCCCACCCCACCCCCAGGCAAAGGCTCTGAACGTCTGTGAAGCATCCATCTTGTTGTACATCCTAAGAATCTTTTCTTAACAAAATTTTGAAGTAGAATGGGAGGAAGATTAAAGACAGCTAGTCCTCAATGTTAAACTGCTTCCTGGGCAATGTTCTACTTACTATAACCTCCCATGCTTAATCAGCTCAAGATACCATAAAATCTACGGCACATTAGGCCATTAAATAATAGAAACTACTTTTCTCACAAACATAGAAGCATCATTACAATATCAAGAAATCAGCGAAGTTGGTGTTTTGGTGGATTCTCTCCTTGAGCTACAAATAGCCATCTTCTCCGTATAACCTCATGTGGCCTTTTTCTCTGTGTGATTCTGTGTCTTGATCTCATTTCTCATACTTTTGCTGGATTTGGGTCCACTGCAATGACTTAACCTTACTTGTCTTTTTAATACCACTAAACACAGTTTATTATTATTATTATTATTATTATTATTATTATTAGATATTTTCTTTATTTACATTTCAAATGTTGTCCCCTTTCCTGATTTCCCCTCCAAAAAACCCCCTAGCCTATCCCCTCTCCCCCTGCTTACCAACACACCCACTCCCACTTCCCTGTCCTGGCATTCCCCTACACACTGGCATGGAGCCTTCTCGGGACCAAGGGCCTCTCCTCACATTGATGTCCAACAAATACATCCTCTGCTACTTATACAGCTGGAGCCATGGGTCCCTCCATGTGTCCTCTTCAGTTGGTGGTTTAGTCCCTGGGAGCTATGGGGGTACTGGTTGGTTCATATTGTTGTTCCTCCTATGGGGCTGCAAGCTCCTTCAGCTCCTTCGGTCCTTTCTCTAGCTCCTCCATTGGGGACCTTGTGCTCAGTCCAATGGTTGGCTGAGAGCATCCACCTCTAAATATGTCAGGCACTGGTGGAGTGTCTCAAGAGACAACTATATCAGGCTCCTGTCAGCAAGCACTTGTTGGCATCCACAATAATGTCTGGGTTTGGTGATTGTATATGAGATGGATCCCCAGGTAGGGCAGTCTCTGGAGGGACTTGCCGTCAGTCTCTGCTCCACACTTTGTCTCTGTAACTCCTCCCATAGACATTTTCTTCCCCCTTCTAAGAAGGACTAAAGTATCCATACTTTGCTCTTCCTTCTTCATGAGCTTCATTTGGTCTGTGAATTGTATCTTGGGTATTCTGAACTTCGGGGCTAATATCCACTTATCAGTGAGTGTATACCATGTGTGTTCTTTTGTGGTTGGGTTACCTCACTCAAAATGATAATTTCTTGTTCCATCCATTTGCCTACGAATTTCATAAATTCATTGTTTTTAATAGCTGAGTAGTACTCCATTGTGTAAATGTACATTTTCTGTATCCATTCCTCTGTTGAGGGACATCTGGGTTCTTTCCAGCTTCTGGCTATTATAAATAAGGCTGCTATGAACATAGTGGATCATGTCTCCTTATTACATGTTGGAGCATCTTCTGGTTATGCCCAGGAGAGGTATTGCTGGATCTTCTGGTAGTACCATGTCCAATTTTCTGAGGAATCACCATACTGAATTCCAGTGTGGTTGAACTAGCTTTCAATCCCAATTGCAATTGAGGAGTGTTCCTCTTTCTCCATATTCTTGCCAGCATCTGCTGTCACCTGAGTTTTTGATCTTAGCCATTCTGACTGGTATGAGGTGGAATCTCAGGGTTGTTTGATTTGCATTTCCCTGATAACTAAGGATGTTGAACATTTCTTTAGGTGCTTCTCAGCCATTCTGTATTCCTAAATTGAGATTTCTCTGATCCCCATTAATAGGGTTATTTGATTCTCTCGAGTCTAACTTCTTGAGTTCTTTGTATATAGGGTAGGGGGTTCTGAAGGGGAGTCCTGGAAAGGAGAAAATATTTGAAATGTAAAGAAAGAAAATATCCAATAAAAAAAATTTCCAGATGCAGCTCTGAAGTCCCTGTTGTTCATGATGACTGAGTGTCAATTCACTGCAACATGGGCATGTTTTTATCATTGCATGGCATTCGAATTTTTCCCAGTAAAGCAAATTGATAGATAGATAGATAGATAGATAGATAGATAGATAGATAGATAGATAGATAGAAAGAGAGTATATAGACAAAATTTAACAGACACATGAGGGAGACTTGTAGGAGAAGGGCAGAATAAGGCCAAATGTGAGCAGATACTCGTGTATGTGTGTCTGTGTGTGTGCATGTGTGCACGCGCACATGTGCGTATATACATGTGTGTGAAAATGTCATAATAAAGACCACTTGTATAATAACAAAAACGAATTTAAGCAATTCATTTTTAAAAACCTCATCTTTATAATAACAAAATAATAGAGTTACATGATATCTTACACACATGTGCACACCATATACGGTATGTAGACAAAGATGACATTGAGTTTTTGACCCCCTACTTCTCCCTCCTGAGTACTATATTCACAGTTTCAGGCAACACTGAGGATTAAAGCCAAGGCCTCATATATGCTAGGCAAGAACTCTGCCAACTGTGCTGCTTCCACCCTTACACTTGATATTATAATTCTATGAACAAAACCAATCTCAAAGATGGAGTTACGTTTCTTCTTCTCCTAGGGATTAGTGGCTCTGACTAAATGCCATCACATAGGGTGAGGGGAGAGAACACATCCATTGGAAGGACATTACACAGATTTTGTGAATCCCCATAGGACTTTGTTAGCAATTCTCTACATTGCTCTTCGACCTTGATGCCTAGTAGACTTACATGGTCACCTTGAAATGCAAGCACTACATCACCTCTATTTAGACAAATTATAGTGGGCTCTTTGAGTAGTGTCCATGAATAAGAATAATTATAGAGTTCTTTACCTGCTTTTCAAGCATTGTCATGAGTTAAGAACTGCTCCTTTATAATGGTAGAACTTATGTTAATCGTTTTTAACTCCTAGGTCCATTTTTTGGCTCAAAAAAAAAGATAAAATTACAAGAAGAGAGAATGTAAGTAGTACTCTTCATATTGATAGGTTGGTTAAAAATGAGCCACTGTCAAGAAAGCAGAGTCAGACTGAAGCCAGCAAGAACAGGAGTCCTCAACGCAGCTGAATTTCTACGATTTCACCGGAAACCCAAAAAGTGTCCGTCATAGCACCCATGCATCCATGAGAACTGCTTAACCAGGCAAATAAAGACAAGACAGAACCCAGATTCTAGTGGAGCAGCACAGGATGACACTTTAGAGCACAAAGAGTCCCATGTGTCCTAGAGAGTTTATGGGGGGGGTGTTTGGGCAGGGGAGGGGGAGACAGGAAGGACAGAAGAGACAGAGAATCCAAGTTCTGAGTACCTGCCAAAGCACATAATGACTGCCACCCCACTGGGCAGGTTAACAAGTTTTGCCTTGCTTTGATGCCTCCTTGAGCAGGACCTGATATGGAAATTTTGAGTGTGAATAATTTGTGTGATGGTGAGAGGAAAACATCAGTAGTAGAGTAGATACGTCAGACAAGAGAGGCAGATAACAAAGGCCTTGCTACAAAGCGAACTACCCTGCTCAAAACTGGAGCTTAACCCTTCTGCAGAAGAAAATGTGGGAGGCTATGAAGAATTGTTCCATTCGGGGTGAGGGGGGTCAGAAAACTTATACACCATGGGCTACTCATCATAAGTTTACTATGATAGAAACAGAAGTCATTAACACCTGGCACTGTAGACATTCTGGATATCTGAGGTGATATTGGCTCTCCCTTCAGTGGGCAATAATAATGAGATTTGATAGGATGAGCCCTAACAGAATCAGCTGCAAAAGGAAGGGCTAAATGTGGAAATAGAGAAAGTCAAAACTGACATAAGTATGCCTACTGTTGAGGCCCCTGATCACTGCAGTGTAAGAAGTGGGTACAAACATTGTGCTCTTCCCAATATAGTATATATACTATCTGTAATTATCAAGTGATGGCTTTCACAGTTGAAGCATTGTGTGAGCATTTGAAAAGGACAAGGTTTTGTGAGTTGCAGTCTCATGTCCCCGTTCAACCACCTACTAGTGCAAGGTCTTCATATGAAGTCTTAACTTCTGCTTAGCTGTTCAATGAAACTACTCAACACTATCCAACTCAGCCAGGCTCTGGTTGCTCTTGTCTGTAATCCCAGAACCTGGAAGCCAGGTAAAGTTCAATCGAGGTTACATAGTGATAATCTGTCTCAAAAATAAAATTCAAAAGAACAATAATAGAGCTACATAGGTGGTTCAGTGTTAAGAGCAACTGATGTACAAAATGAAGAACCAAAGTTCAGATCCAACTCCCATAAAAATAACCAGGTATCTTGTGCATCTACAGATGCATTCACCCATAGATACACACATGTGCTCACATAAATACATACATATGAATAAGTACGTTTCAATAATAACTCAATATTGTTGAAATCACAAGCTCTGGAGTATGTAGGGTAATGAAATAGCAAGGATTCAAATGTCGACTCTCATCATCATCTTCCTCATCATCATTAACTAAGAAATCTGTATGTGCACATAAAGTGAAGTGGTATTCTCAATTCTGTAACAGTTCATCTCCACTTACTCATGTTAAAAATTAAGGCAGTCGATATCAATAAAGAGATAGGTGGGGATGAAAGGTGTGAGAGATGAAGAGGGAGGAGCAAGAGAAAGAAGGGGATGGGGTGAACAAGGAGGATGAGGGAAAGCGAGAAAGAGATGGATAGCTATGGGCCTAAAAACAGAGACTATAGAGGAAACGCTTACTTCTTTGCCTTGCTTGTTTCATTTTCTTCCCTTCTGTTTGCAGGTCACCTAAAAGCAACAGTAGAGCTGTCTTCATGGTGTTGCCTGTTAGCCACTAGGGGCTTAAATTCCCCTATACACATGCTAGCACAGTGAAGAGCCTGAGGAACTGAGTGAGTTCTTAGCATGTAAGTGGAATACAGAAGTCACAACTCAGTGATGAGAGACAAACACAGACATCTTCTCAGAGTGAATATCATCCTGTCACACTGGGCGGGGACTGCTGCTGGGGCTGCACTGTGGGTTATTATGGTTGGCTCTGGTATTATAGCTGGTCCCATAGGCTTTTCTTCCATCTAATCCTTCAGAAAGAGAAATAATTTGGAATCAGGTATAGCTTTTATTTGCAACTCTCTTTCTTCTCTTACAGATTGGAGTAAGGTATTCCCTCTGAACTAGATGCTGTGTGTATTTATACAGAGTTGAAGAATCTGAGCATTGAAGGATGTTCTAGATGTTTAACCTAGAAATTACTGAGCCCTGTTGATCCATCAGTCTCTTGCCTTGCAATGGGGCTAATGGTCATTCTTCCAGACCTGGGGGTCATGAGCCCTATTGGATCACATATCAGATATTTTACATTACAGTTCATAACAGAAGCAAACTTACACTTAAGAAGTAGCAACAAAATAATGTTCTGGGGGGTCGTCACCATATGAGAAAGTGTATCAAAGCATTAGGAAGGTTGAGAAGCACTGCTCTAGAGGAACTTCTCCAAGCTCTGTTCTAAGTCCTCACGGTTGTTTATAAAAAGCAATTGATCATGCCACCTCAGCTTGCTTTGCTCTGGTCTCCTTCCTTTCGCCAAGTTGGGAAAGTAAGTGTGTATTAGTTATATCTGTACTTCTCTCTCATGTTCTCTCATATTCTCTCTCTCATATTCTCTCTCATTCTCTCTCATATTCTCTCTCTCATATTCTCTCTCATTCTCTCTCATATTCTCTCTCTCATATTCTCTCTCTCTCTCTCTCTCTCTCTCTCTCTCTCTCTCTCTCTCTCTCTCTCTAGGGTCTCATTAAATATCCTCAGATGGCCTGGTAACATTTCATATTCAAACCATAACATCTCATAAAGGTCTTTTTCTGAAGTGATAAGCTAATCCCAGGATGTGGTATCCCAAACCCCTCTTCTATTTTCTTCTAACGCCTGGCATATGGAATTCTTGTAGCTATGGTCTATTTGAGGACCTCCTTACGGATATCAGGAAAGAATTCATGAGGAAAGGGGGTAACTTGGGAGACATAATACAAACACTGCTGGGTCTGAAGTTGACTCAAGTGAAAGGCAGTCACCTGCTTCACCTGGAAAAGATATAGAGCCCCCAGAGTTTTGGCTTATTTTGTCTTCATTCTCCATGTCCTGGTGTCATGATATAGGATGTGTAGACATAGAATTGTTTTCACAACTAATCCAACCATATTTCAGAGAAAGGATTTGTTGGGACTCAACTATATTTTTAATTCCCAGTTTAGACTTCTAGTTATTTATGGGTAAAGGGATCTTTAACAGGCGCAAGCAAGGCAAACACACTCCCAAGCCCAGCAAACACACTCCCAACATGGCAAACATGACTCCAACAGGTTCTGCCTTTTACACTCTCTCTCCCTTGCTAAAAACTGTACGATTTCATTCCTAACACTAGGCCCAAAGCCCATTCCCATATTTGGTCACTGACTCATTACGGAGACAAAATACCATGGTTGAGCAATCAAAATTCATTATTTGGCTAACATGTCCGATCAGAATTTACCAACTCACCCTAGCACAGATTCCTCTGTTTCTCCTTAAAACCCCACTCCTGCAGAAATACCTGATGTAACCTGTTTGCTTGCTTGCGTCTACCATTGATGATGATGATGATGATGATGATGATGATGATGATGATGATGATGTTCACTATTTCCCTTTGCTCCATCTCCACCTCCCATACTTGCTCTTCCAGGATCATAAATCTCCTTTATGCCGAGAACTTGTGGTCTGGGTATGCTGTGTACTGATCCCAGAGGGCCATCCTACCTTACAATGGGTATCTTCCATGTAGAAAGCAGTTACTTGAATTCCTCTATTCCTGTCTACCTTACAAATTAAAACAGGGTCTCTTACTGACTAAGTCCTGCATAAACGTCATGACCAAGAAGCAAGTTGAGGAGGAAAGGGTTTACTCAGCTTACACTTCCACATTGCTGTTCATCACCAAAGGAAGTCAGAACTGGAACTTATGTAGGTCAGAAAGCAGGAGCTGACACAGAGGCCATGGAGGGATATTTACTGGCTTGCTTTCCCTGGCTTGCTCAGCTTGCTTTCTCATAGAACCCAAGACAACCAGCCCACGGATGGCACCACCCACAATGCCCCCCACCTTGATCACTAATTGAGAAAATGCCTTACAGCTGAATCTCATGGAGGCATTTCCTCAGGAGAGGCTCTTTTCTCTGTGATAACACCAGCTTGTGTCAAGTTGACTCACAAAACCAGCCAGTACACTTACTGAATCTGGAGTTTACTGATTTGTCTAGACTAGCTAACCAGCAAGCCCCAGAGAACCTCCTGTCTTAGTCAAGGTCGCCATTGTTTTCAAGAGACACCATGACCAAGTAAATGCTTATAAAGGACGATTTAATTGGACTGGCTTACAAGTTCAAAGGTTCAGTCCATTATTATCATGGTGGGAAGAATGACAGTGTCCAGGCAGTCATGGGACAGGAGGAGCTGAGAGTTCTACTTCTTGTTCTGAAGGCAAACAGGAGTAAACTCTTCCAGGCAGCTAGGACAAAGGTCTTAAAGCCCACACCCACACTGACACACTTCCTCCAACAAGGCCATACCTCCTAATATTGCCACTCCATGGACCAAGTATAATTAAACCACCACACCTCCTATCTCTACCTTATCAGTGCTAGAATTACAGGCATGGGTGACAAGCTCAATGTTATTTTTAAACAGGAGTTTGGGGAATAGAACTCATGACTCCATGGTTGTATAAAAAGTTCTTGGACAAGAAGAGATCACAAATGGAAAAAGCTTAAAATCTGGGTCACAGACATACTCGGCAGGTAAAAGTACTGGTATGCCATCCTGACAACCTGAATTCAGTCCTCAGAACTTAGTCAAAAAGTCAGCAGTAATACCTCACATCTGTAAACTCCATGCTCCTGTTATGAGATGGGAAGTGGATGTAGGAGGATCACTTGTGGACCTGATAGTCTGGAGTACACAGTGCAGCGGCAGACACAGGAGAGACAATACCTCAGCTAAGTGAAGAGGAGGATGGAATCCCAAAGTTGACCTTTGACTTGTACCTGCACTAAGTGGCATGAGTATACCCACATTCATGCATACACACACACACACACACACACACACACACACACGTGCAAAAGTAGGTAAATAAATACTTCTTTAAAAGAAGCCCTGCCTGGGACTCATGGCTGATCTATGTTTACTACATAACTTTAACCCAGTTGTTTTCCCTTTAGTCTCCTTCAAAACAAACAAAAACAAGGGAGAAGATGCTGTTAGAATTACAGCCAGTCCACATGCAGCTAATAACGTAGAGAGACGTGAAAGTGATTAAAACATACTTGAGACCCAGCTATCGGAGACCATTTCATGAAAAGGAAAACAGCATTGTGTATATACAAAACCCCTAGCCATTATAACTAACCAGTAGAGTTAAAAAATAAAGACCCCAGAAGATTTAAAAGGATATGGTTTGCATATGGCAGTTGCATTAAAAATAATTTCTAAACCTAAGGAGATGGCTCAGTGGTTAAGAGTACTGGATGCTCTTACAGAAGACTGGGGTTCAAATCCCAGTACCATTTAGTGGGTCATAGTCATCTATAACTCCAGGTCAAGGGAATTCAATGCCTTCTGACTTCTGTGGGCACCAGGTATACATACAGAGCACATGCATACATGAATATAAAACACCTATGCACATAAAATAATAATAAATATTTTTAAAAATCTGGAAATTTCATTACTGAAGATAAGACAGTCTTTTTAAGATGTGAGTTTGCATTCTCACTTTTCTCCTTAAGAGATGATGTATTAATTCCCTTTTGTACTTTTTTAAAAAATATCTTTAATGATTCTTTATAGTCCAGCCATTATCCCCCTTCCAGTCCATCCTCCCACAGTTTGACATCCCATTCCTCCTGGCCCTCCTCTTCCCCTCTGTCTGCAAGAGGATGTCTCCACCCCATCCCCACCCCGCCGTGCCTCAAGTCTCTCGTGTCTTCTCTCTGAGGCCATTCCACGCAGTCCTCTGCTGTATATGTGTCAGGGCCTCAGACTAGCTAGTGTATTTGCTTGGTTGGTGACTCAGTGTCTGAGAGATCTCAGGATGCAGGTTAATTGGGACTGCTGGTCTTCCTATGGGGTCACTCTCCTCTACAGCTTCTTCCAGTCTTTCCCTAATTCAACCACAGGGGACCCCAACTTCAGTCCATTGGTTGGGTATAAGTATCTATGTCTATCTCAGTCGGCTGCTTGGTGGGCCTCTCAAAGGGCAGCCATGCTAGACTCCTGTCTGTAACCACACCATAACATTGGTAATAATGTCAGGCCTTGGAGCCTCCCCTTGAGATGGATCCCAAGTTGGAACAATCACTCAACCTCTTTTCCCTCAGTCTCTTCTCTATTGTTGACCCTGCAGTTGCCTGGTACTATGCTAGACCAATAAGGAGTGTTCTTTGTGAGAAATCCACACAGCATGGAGAGATAAAGGCAGTGCTGAAATGGGAGTCTGTGGGAGCGCAGGAAAGGCAAACTCGATGAAAAAGCACAAGCAATGTTCTGTAGGAGAACTTTCAAGGAAGTTTGGCTGGTGATGCATCACTAGAGAAACCTAGAGGGATGGGGGTGGGGGTTGAAGAGCTCTGCTGGTCCATTTGAAGATTTTGTTCATATATGACAAGAACAGTGGAAGGTTAAAGAAATGGGGTGCTGTTGTTGTCTGTTTTTTTGTTTAATACATTATCAATATCATTTTTATTTATTTTAATTTTGTTAGCACATAAAGTATTTGAATACTGATTATGACATTTTTCAAACAAAGCCTGTTTTAGTTATCCATTCATGTTGATGGGCTGGCTGTAATTCTTAGCTCTTGTAAATAGAGCAGCAACTGAACATGAATGTGCAAGTGTCTCTGTGGTAGGGTATCAACTATGAAGTTGTGTTTTCAGCTGCGAGAATTTAATGAGACCTGCATTGCCACAAAGCTTCTTTTCATGCCATAGAGGATGGAACAGGTCATGTACTGCCTCCCCAGGGTGCCATCACGACGGTAAATGCTTTGAGCGTGTTTCTAACACATCCTACTCTTGTTCTTGAACTGCAGGCACAGTGCAGCCATACCTCAGCATTTGTCATTCTGAGTAGGGAGCCTCCACCTCTGGCATCCTACGCTTCCAGATAGGTCTGAGAATTAAACTGATGCAAAAGCAGGAGGAAAACATACAATGCTATTTAATGAAACTGTATGCAGTATGGGAGTTCTGATACCGAAATGGACAGCCATATAAACAGAGTCAGCTATCTACAGAGTATAACCAAGCAGTCAACTATGCGTCTGAGGCAACCAAGCAGTCAACTATGCGTCTGAGGCAGGCTTAGGCAAGGATGCTTAATTGAGAAGTAGCAGGGAAAATAAATTATCACAGTATCTGTTCTGTAGACATTTCCTTGGCCTCTGTTTTCCATCTTTGATAGCATGAATGCTACGTTATAGGGAGAAATCTTTCCTATAGGAATTTTTTTTTTTTACTTTTAATGAACAGAATACTTTTCATTTGAAATGGCCACCATGCAAAGTGACACATATTGAACTCCCTCATGACCAATTTTTTGCTCATTGTCATGTGCAGAATACCAACATTAGTTTTTAAAAATGTATGTTGACTTGAATTTTTAAATTATATTTCCTGTTGAATCAGTAGCGCACTTTACTATAGCTTCCATTTGATACGTTTTAATATATGAATTGCTTAATTTCAATTCAAAACTTTTTAAATGAATTTTTATTATATTTGCATGGGTGTTTTGCCTGCATGAATATCTCTGTGCCACATGGGAGATAACTGGGTCCCCTAGAACTAGTACTTGGATCATCTGGAAGAACAGCCAGTGTTCTTAACTACTAAGCCTTTGATTTAGAACTTTTAATTAGTCTATTTATTGATCACAGTTTATTATATCCATCATATATAACGGTAGAACTGATTTGGATTTAGTAAGTGTTCAGCTGCTCTTAACAAGCTCAAGGTTAAGTCAAGATGACTTGGATGAACAAAACTAGTTGGCTTTGGTTGCCTTGTATCCTAGAAATAGCATGTATGGGAACTTAGGAATCAATCTAAGGAGTCCATCATTCAGTAAGTAAAGGTGATATGTATTCACAGTGGAATAGTACTCAGCCTTTGTCATTGGAGATAATATGTGTGTACCTGGAAGGCAGTATTGTAAGTGCGTAAGCTTAGATTTTTCAATGAAGGTTTTTAAATGCTTTAACCTCCCTTTCTAGCCCACCACCCACCAGAGGTAGTGCAAAAGAAATATTAGTAGCATACAGGGGGGAGTGAACCTGTTTGCAAGTAGTTCTTTGGAGCAAATCTAATCTGCATTGTCAGGATATCAGCAGTTCAATTCACATGAATGAACAGCAGCAGCTCAATTCAGAAGAAGCTGCAAGGCTCTGCTATATGCTGTTTAGAAGTGGGGCAATTTCAGTCTCCAATACCAGCAGTCCAGTTCAGTAGTGTCAGGATAGCAAACATGAATCAGCAGCAGTGGCATGGCCTACCAGAAACAGGCAGGCCTTTGCCAGAATCCTAGGAGTTTTCCACTGTGCCTTTCTCAATGAAGTGTAGATCAGCAAAGCAATCTTCTTGCAGGACCAACAAAGTGTCACAAAACTAGCTATGCAAGCCCACCATCACTGTCAACTGAGTCCTATGTATACTCCCTCCGAATATCATGTGTCCTCCCATGACTCATGCCTCCCATGGGTCTTGCCTCAACATATCCAGAACAAAACATCATTTCACCCATGTCTGCTTTACTGAAACGTCCATCACATGCCAAAACATTCTTTCACCTGTGTGCCCCAGCAAAACATCATAGAAAGATAAATCCTAGGGGCTAGAGAGATGGCTCAGTACTAAAGAGGTCATACTACTCTTGCAGTGGACTGGAGCTGAGTTCCTATAGCTCACATCAGGCAGTTGTAATTCCAGCACAAGGAATCCAATGCCCTTTTTTGATCGCTGATGGCATTGCACTCACATGCCCACTCACATGCACAGGCATACAAATGTATATAAAAGTTGGCTCACACACAACTGAGAGCACTTGTTGCTCTTGCAGAGGACCTGAGTTCAGTTCTAAGCACTCAGGTCCGGAGACTCACAACTATCTGTAACTCCACCTCCAGCAAATCTGAGACACCTTCTTACCTATATGGGTACCACCTCAGTGTGGGCATGCAAAAGGAGATATCTTTCTTTAAAGATAGAGAAATATAAATGCCACATGGCCTCACTTATATGTGGAGTTTAAAACATGTAAACTCAGTGACAGAGCTTACGACTGGCATGCCAAAGGCCCTGGGCTTGATCTCCATCAATAACAAAGAGCTCACAGAATCTGAGAACAAACTCAAATTACCAAGGATTGAGGTGAATTGTGGGAATCAGAAGGAGGTTGTTCAAGTATATGCCATTTCAGTTCTAATGTGAGGGATAAGCTTAAGGGGCCATCATTCAATGTGGTGGCTCTAGTTAATAGCAACACATTTATACTGAGAAACCATGGAGAGTAAACTTTTAATTTTCTTAAGAAACATACAACACATACATACACATGACACGTGTAAAGTAAGGCACATGACAACCATCTTGATTTAACTATGCTATGCCACAAATTAAAGGACCTCTCACAGCACTGTGTCCTGCATGAGAAATGTAGACGTTATGCCAGGGAGATGGCTCAGCATGCCTGAGCAGAAACCTAACCACCTAAACTCCACCTCAGAACTCAAAGGTAGAAGGAGAGAACTTACTTCCCAAAGTTGTCTTCTGGCCTTCACCTGCATTCTCACACACATGCAATCTGCACACACATAATTCCACAATACTAATAAAGTGAAAGCTTTAAGTGTCTAAACATAGAAGATTTTGTCAATGAACATGGTTTTAAAAGAAGTTTGAAAAGCACAAGAAGATCTGGTGCTAGCCCTGGGATAAAGTTGAAAGACTGACACTCTTGCCTTAGGACGGTGACAGGCGACTGGTCAGCTAGAGTTTGGATACTGTGACGTCACATAGCCACCTCTTAAGAAACAATCCCTTGATGGATTTATGCATAAAACACTGTATAACAGGGTTTTCTCGCATTCTTTCTCCATAAAGGCAACAACTTTCCTTTCGCTGTTTGCAGATGCTCCGAGTCACTTCCCCAGAGCGTCTGCATAATGTACATCCCGAGGGTTTCATTTCCACAAATCACTGCTTTGGGTTAGGAGAAGGGAGGCACTCCAGGCAAGCTCCAGCCATTGAATAAATTTGGACACCAAAAAGGAGATTGCATTTTCTGATTGCTCTGTTATCTCTACTGTTGGAGGAGAAATCATTCTCCCTATAATTCTTCCGTTTGTGTATTCGATAGAGTTAATATCTGTGAAATCAGTTGATTCTTACTGCGCTAAATTAGCCTGGAATAGACAGTAGAGTGGCTTCTTTGTATTGACAAGAGAAAACTCTCAGTGTCTTTTGACTTATTATCTATGGCAGCTAGAAAGAATTACAATAACACATGAAATTACTTTATGGGATGTTTAGAGAGCAAAGAACATTAATGGAGAGATGGATTTTTAGTGTAATTTTACCTTTTGCCTGAGATTTCTATTTTCTGCCACACATCCTCTGAAATGAACTGGAGGTACACGATGTAAATTGATTTATTTGCACCTTAAAAAAAATCCCTGAGGTTTAATTGCTTCTGTGGTATTTATGCTTGCATAAATAATTCAATGGTAAACTAATCCAGCTTTTATAATTACCTCTCACAGAAACACAGAACTCCATCCCAAAGGATTTAATTGCAGCTTGATGAAGGTATTAGCTCAGTATGACCAATAAGCCAAACAAAAACTTTTAAAGACAAAATGGACAAAAATATCCATAACCTTCCAGCCTAAGTTCTTAGGAAGAAATATGACATTTGTAGATAATCCTTAATGCTCTGTCTTCAAAAAACATTGCTCTGTTGACTAGTGATTTTCTTTAGGAGAATTTTAAATGCATTGTCTTCGGATATGGTCATGCATACACCTCTTACCCAACTCATGGTAGGTTGAAGATGGAACAGCAAGAGTTCAAGCTCTTCTCAGCTACTGAGAGTCTGAGGCCAACGTGGACTACAGGAGGTAGACAGGTGGATAGATAGATAGATAGATAGATAGATAGATAGATAGATAGATGATAAGACAAGCACCAAAATATGTTGTTCTAATATCATTGGTGGCTTCATAGCACACACTCTTTTTTTCACCTTTTTTTATTAGATATTTTCTTTATTTACATTTCAAATGCTATCCCAAAAGCTCCCTATACCCTCCCCCCACCCTGCTTCCTCACCCACCCACTCCCACTTCTTGGCCCTGGCCTTCCCCTGTGCTGGGGCATATAGTTTGCAAGACCAAGGGGCCTCTGTTCCCAATGATGGACGAACTAGGCCATCTTCTGCTACATAGGCAGCTAGAAACACAAGCTCTGTGGGTACTGGTTAGTTCATATTGTTGTTCCACCTATAGGGTTGCAGCCCCCTTTAGCTCCTTGGGTACTTTCTCTAGCTCCTCCATTGGGAGCCCTGTGTTCCATCCAATACATGACTGTGAGCATCCACTTCTGTGTTTGCCAGGCATTGGCATAGCCTCACAAGAGACAGCTATATCAGGATCCCTTCAGCAAAATCTTGCTGGCATATGCAATAGTGTCTGGGTTTGGTGGCTGATGATGGGATGGATCCCTGGGTGGGGTCGTCTCTTAATAGTCCATCCTTTCGTCTTAGCTCCAAACTTTGTCTCTGTAACTCCTTTCATGGGTATTTTGTTCCCTATTCTAAGGAGGAATGAAGTATCCACCCATTGGTCTTCCTTCTTGGTTTTCTTTTTTATTTTTTTTATTTTTTTATTTTTATTTTTTTTATTTTTTTTTGGTTTTTCGAGACAGGGTTTCTCTGTATAGCCCTGGCTGTCCTGGAACTCACTTTGTAGACCAGGCTGGCCTCGAACTCAGAAATCCGCCTGCCTCTGCCTCCCGAGTGCTGGGATTAAAGGCGTGCGCCACCACGCCCGGCTTCCTTCTTGGTTTTCTTGTGTTTTGCAAATTGTATCTTAGGTATTCTAAGTTTTTGGACTAATATCCACTTATCAGTGAGTACATATCTAGTGACTTCTTTTGTGATTGGGTTACCTCACTAACGATGATATCCTCCAGATATATCCATTGTGACTTGAGTGACCCTTTCCCAACTACCATTTCCCTATATCAACTGGTAGTAAGCATCCATAAAGGGTTTCTATTGTTTTTCAGATTTGATTTTTTTTTTGGAGGGTGGAGTATGTACATGTGAGTATCCCCAGAGGCCAGAATAGTGTGCTAGGTCCTCTGAAGCTTTATTACAGCTAGTTATGCACTGACTGACCTCGCTGCTCAGAATCAAATTCAGGTCCTCTAGTCAAGCTCTTACAGAGGTACCCTGTACACCTACTCTGATACATGTGCTTACCACTGCGAGATCTCTCCTGCCTGCTGTACACTGCCTTTGGGCATTATGTTTTTAGTACATAATGCACCCAATCCTTTCACTTCTCTATCTTGTGTACTTTAGTACATCCATCATAGAAAATATCTGGATGAAAATTATTTAGACTTCTCACATGTCCCATTGTTCTGGACTAGCTCATGAGTTCGGCTAAGGTAGGGCAATTGGATGCAGAACCTGAGCTGGTGTTGGTTATCTCCTTCCTTGGCACCCACCTTCCTTCACTGCTTCCCAAATTCAGTACTACATCCCTAAACATAGTTCCTCTCTGGCCCAATACCTACCTGCAGCTTACTGGATTCTATCAGGCAAGTGACAACTCTTTGTTCTTCCAGGACCCTGTCCCACCCCTAAAAAATACACCCCGTCTCTTGATAGTTACAACACACATGTTTAAAAAGTAATAACATTATAGATTAATACATGATGCCCGCATCTTGTCTAGCCAAGTCTATTCCTAATGGAACCGTGAAGGAAATGGTATAAATCAACCATATACATAGTAAGCTGGGGCTTGGGAAGGCTGAGTGGTTTTCTCTGTACCATGATGTCTTACACTATGATCTAAATATAGAATCCCCAACATCTTCCTTCAAATTATGTGACCATTTTCATGGTTCATTTGTTTTTCTGAAAAGAGTGTAATTGACTCTTATCGGCTTTTCCACAGGATACGCTACCAAAACCACTGATCTCCTTAAAGCTTGCAGAGCAGTAGAGCTTTGCTATTCTATGTGTGCTGTTTCTGCAGCCAACCACTTTCCTTGTTCACTTCTACGAAGCTTTTCATCCTCTCCTCTTAGGGATGGTAAAAGTCATCATTTAGAGCTCTGTTGCTTCCTTTCTCTTTCCTTCTTTCTTCCTCCCTTTCTTTCTTCATTTAAAAAGGTTTACTTTATTATTATGTGTATGCATATGTGCAAGAGTAACCAGACCCTCTGGAGCGGGAATCATAATGTAAGGTTCCAAAAATAGCTGAACGAAGACCCCAGACTCATATAGCATGCAAAGACAAAGAGTGTTTATTCTGCAGAAACAACCAGCAGGAAGGGATCAACCATTCTTTGAAATAGTGACCTTAGACAAAGGCATGCATGCCTTCTTAAAGGGAATTAGGTGAATTTTCTAGAAGCATAAGGTAATCTAAACTTTCATTGGTGTGTGCTATGGAGTCACAAGGGTTGACTTCTAATTAGATTGTGCTAAGTGGTCAGTGGTCTGCATTCCTATGTCATGAATGATTAACCATAGGATGAGATACGGCTGCCTATAACGGATAGCCTATATTGAGGTAGGATATATGCCCACTCTTGCGATTATCCCATATTGTTCTTTGGGAGAGAGTTGTATGACCTTTTTTCTAGATTTTATGGTCTGTTCCTGGAGCTGGTACCTTATGGCTTTCTTTTCAAAATCGGGTCTGATTGTTAAATGGAGAGAACTGGGGTTTATGTTGCCCTTTCAATAGGTGGCTGTGTGTCATCTGTGGTAGCTATCTGAGAATGGAATTGAGATCCTCTGCACATAACCATCAATTCATCTTCCCAGGCCAGACCTTGATTTCTTTAAAAGTACTATTTATGGGGTTGTAAAGATGGCTCATCAGTTAAGAATATTTGTTGAGACCCAGATTCAATTGCAAGTACCCACATGGTGGTTCAAAACCATCTGTAACTCCAGTTACAGAGAATGCAACCCTCTCTTCTAACCTCCAAAATACAAGCAAAACACTCGTGTACATTCAATTAAAAAATAATTTTAATAGTAATTTTTACAAGTCTTGTTTCTATCAGAAGGTCACAAGTTCTTGACCACCAGGCAGATTGTAAATAGGAAGGGCCTTTCTTATTCAAACCTCCATACCTGGAAAGAAGAAACAAAATCAGCTTCTGCCCAGCCCCTACACCGCCTCCCCATGTGTGTGTGTGTATCTATGTGTGTGTCTGTGTCTGTGTGTCTATGAGAAGCATTTCAATGCTATTCTAGTTTGTTTTCTACTGCTGTGATAAAATACCAAACAAAACCAACTTTGAAGAAGGAAAGGGTTAATTCACCTTATAGTTTACATTCCGTATTGAGGGGACTTATGGCAGGAACCATAGGGGAGCACTGCTTACTGACTTGCTCCTATTACCTGCTTTTTTTGTATACCTCAAGACCACCTGCCCACAGTCATTAAAAAGAAAATGCCCCACAGACATACCCATTGGTCAATTAAATGGAGGCAATTTCTCAAAGTTTCTTCTTTCCAGGTATGGAGGTTTGAATAAGAAAGGCCCTTCCTATTATAAATAAGGCTGCTATGAACATAGTGAAGCATATGTTTTTATTACACGTTGGAGCATCTTCTGGGTATATGCCCAGGAATGGTATAGCTGGGTCCTCAGGTAGAACTACTCCCAATTTTCTGAGGAACTGTGAGACTGATTTCTAGAGTAGTCGTACCAGTTTGCAATCCCACCAGCAATTGAGAAGTGTCCCTCTTTCTCCACATCCTCACCAGCATCTTCTGTCATCTGAGTTTTTGATCTTAGCCATTCTGACTGGTATGAGGTAGGATCTCAGTGTCATTTTGATTTGTATTTCCCTGATGACTAAGGTGAAGCTAGAACCAACCCAGATGTCCCTCAGCAGAGGAATGGATACAGAAACTGTGGCACAGTTACATAGTAGAGTACTACTCAGCTATTAAAAACAATGACTTCATTAAATTCACATACAAATGGATGGAACTTGAAAATATCATCCTACATGAGGTAACTCAGTCACAAAAGAACACACATGGTATGTACTCACTGATAAGCGGATATTAGACACACAAAAAATCTCAGAATATCCAAAATACAACTCACAGACCATATGAAACCCAAGAAGAAGGAAGACCACACCAAAGTGTAGCTGCTACCGTCCTACTCAGAAGAGGCAAGAAAAGAATCTCGGGAAGTAGAGGGGATGAGGGATCTGGGGGAGAGAGAGAAGGGGGAGGGAGAGAGGAGGGGAGGAGAGGAGGGGGAGGGGAAATGGGGGGGTTCAGATATGGGAGGAGATGGGGAAGAAGTACAGAGGATGAGGAATTTGAAAAGAGGTGTGTGGCAGTGGGACAGGGGGAACAGGGGTAGACACTAGAAAGTCCCAGATGCCAGGGACCCAAGAGGTTCCCAGGACCCAACAGGGAGAACATTGGCAGAAATATGCAACAAAGGGAAGATAGGATATGCAGAGACCATATCCAGTGGCTAGGCACAGTCCCTGGTTGAGGGATTGGGCCAACCATCCACCTCAAAAATATTAATCCAGAATTCCTCCTGTCAAAAGGAACTGCAGTGACAAAGAGTGGAGCAGAGAGTGAAAGAAAGGCCATCCAGAGACTGCCCCACCTAGGGATCCATCCCATCTGCAGACACCAAACCCAGACACTATTGCTGGTGCCAAGAAGTGCTTGCTGACAGGAACCTGGTACAGCTGTCCCCTGAGAGCATCTGCCAGAGCCTGACCAATACAGATGCAAATGCACACAGCCAAACATCAGGCTGAGCACAGGAACACCAATGGAGAAGTTAGGGCAAAGACTGAAGGAGCTGAAGGGGGAAGAACAACCCCTTAGAAAGAACCAGACCCCTCCCCCCCAAAAATCTCCCATGGACTAAACCACCAACCATAGAGTATACATGGAGCAGGGGACCTATGGCTCCAACTAGATGATATGTAGCAGAGGATTGCCTTATCTGGCATCAATGGGAGGGGAGCCCTTAGTCCTGTGGAGGCTTAATGATCCAGTGTAGGGGAATGTAGGGTGCTGAGGCAGTAGTGAGTGGGTGGGTGGGTCGGGGAGTACCCTCATGGAGGCAGGAGGAAGGGATAAGGGATTTGAAATGTAAATATATAGCAAATTTAAAAAAAAAAAAAAAAAAGAATGGCTCTCTGGCTGGAATATAAATATGCCCTTAGTACACACCTTTAATCCCAAACAATGAAAGTTAGTTAGTTTCTAGAAAGAAGCAGACATGTTTGAAAGTTAAATTGTGGGGCAAAGTGGCAAAGATTTAATAGAATGAGTCAGAGACAGGTTATGCCCAACTCTTATGAGAATAAAAAGGGAAGATAGGTGACTTAAGAGCAGTGCAGAATGAGTCAGGAGGGCAATTCAAGGAGTGCACTTCAGTAGAGTTCAGGCAATGCAGTGGAGTTTAGTTGAGTTTAGGCAATGCAGTGGAGTTCTGTACAGTTCAGTTGAATGCAGTTGAGTTTGAGTTCATGCAGTTCATAGGCAGTTTTTTTGTTGTTGTTGTTGTT